>NC_140074.1:86911804-87116531 GCF_964194135.1 Talpa europaea
GCATGAGTAGAGCCCTCCGTGGCCTCCCTGGTGCGGATTCTCACGGTTCCTGCCTCTCTAAATTTTAGCTGTAACCACTCCAACACGTCTTCTTAGTTTAGCACACACTGGACCCAAATAACCTCAGTCCAGAGCTGGAAAGTACTCTCCCTGGGGTCAGCTGCCTTACCCTGCTGGGGTCAGACTGGAGCCTTAGGCCAACACCCCTTCCTCTCACAAGGAGTCCTGTGGGAGGAGTGGGGAGGGGACCAAAGCTCCTGCCATGGGAGAGATCACATGTGCCCTATACTCAGCCTTTGGAGGAAGAGGAACCCCCTGGTGCCAGGCTGTAGTGCTGACGCCCCAACCCGGAGCCAAGGAGACAGGGTGGAGAGCCAGGGTAGCAAAGGGGCTTCCCACAGTCACCACCACTTCCTTCAGGGAAGTGCTGATGGACTATTACTTAGTGACCTCCTAAAATGCCCTTTTGGGAAGACGTATTAAGAGTCCTTGAAGGGGTGCCGATTAGACTTGGATTAGTTCTTATTTCAGAGCTGCCCTATGTGGATGAGTAAACTAGCTGTTTTTTAACTCGAGAATTTTTATCTCGTCTACAGGGTGAACACATGTAGGCTCCCTGAGGAAATTAACTTACTGCATGTTCCATACATATCCCTGTCTTCCTATATGACAGTACCTCAGAGGGCTCCCCGCAAGTCTTATCCAGCATACTCTGTAGACTATACAAGACAAGCCATGGAAAAGCAGCAAGTCCAGGAATTTCTGGATTTTTTTTTTAACAGTACTCCAATCCAACAGTGTGATAAATGCATCCGAGCTACAATTAGGAAGATATATAGCATCAGAATGCGAAGGTCTGGGCAGCCTGGTGAAACGCGGGCTCTCCAGAGCCCCAGCTATGTTTCCCATTATGTAACCCTGGTCATGGGCAGACAGCCAGACTCCAAATGAAAAAGAGACTCTGGCTTGGCACTGGTTCTATTTTCCTATCCTCATTCGGGGTCAGCGCAGTGTCATACAGCTGCAGAGAAAGCTCTGGGGATTAAACCTGGGAAAGCCTCCAAGACCAGGACCTGGGTTCAAGTACCAGCTGAAAGCAATAAACCAACTGCCACAGCTGGGCTAGGTTTGGATGTTCTCAAAGTCCCCTGACTCTTTCACTTACTGAGAACTAGAGATCAAGATGAGGGAAGATTTGGCTTCAGCAGAGACTACGAAATGAGGTAGGTTGTCCCACTGCCCTAGCCTTGCCAAAGGTCCTGGGATGCAAGGGGTCACTATGCTTAGGATCATGGAAGCCAGTTGCACTGCTCCTCTCCATCACCTGACATTCACGGTTTTTTTCTCATGCTCATTTGGTTAAGTAGGGAGTAGTTGCCTTTTCCCCTAACAAGAGGCCTGGAGCAGAAACGGCATCCAACCTCCACAAATCCTCACAAGTAGATGGCTTCTCCAAATACTGTGGTCTATTCTAAATAGACCAAAACACTCTACACTGTCTTTACAGTGGGCCAAGGCAACTTTCCACACCCTCCTACAGTGGTCCCCTGCAAAATCTCCTGAGATATAAAGTTATCCTATTACAACTCCAAACAGGTACAAATGGGAAGTCAGCTTATCACATGCTGACTCCAGCATACATGCCTACTATGTGCCACCACGTGGAAAGGCACAAATGGTCCTGAAATCCTGCCCTTGTCGTGCTGCAGTGACAAAGATATTCTGTCATCATTATCCTAAGTGTTCAATATGTGGCTAAGTGGCTACTGTCAAGGAAAAGTAGTTTGACCAGAAAAAAGAGGAGAGACTCAAGAAAACGGATGATGAACTTTTTTTAATGATTTATTTATTTATGCATACAAGAAATGGGGTGTAGGCCAGAGGTATGGGGGGCGGTGAGAGGATTCACCAGAGATAGAGTGGGGAGCAGAACAGGCAGATCTACTGAAATACACTGCTAAGGGGAGCAGCGGGAGAGACAGGAGAGGTCTGCTGCGCCATGTGAGTTAGCTCCCTGGCTGGGGATCAAACCCGTGCTGCGGAGTATGGTGATAACTTGATACCGCTGACACTTAACCCTTGCACCATCAGGGAGACCCTAGTGATGAACTTTGAACCACACCCCCCCCCCCCACCAAGAAGGCAGAGGATACTTTGAAATGATTCTCTAACTCTTCAAGCAAAGAGAGCAACAAAATGAAAGAAAGAGATGAAGGTCACATAAGGGTCCAAATGTGTCAGGGAGACACTTTGAGAGTAGGAATTCTGGGAGGCGAAGCAAAGTGAAATGTAGGTTATGTGGTCACTTTATCATTGGATCAATGAGGAATTTGCCTTTGCAGAGGACAAATGCAGGCAAAGACCAAAGGAAGCATGTAAAGGAGAGGCATTAAGTGGAAGCCATTTCCTTCCTACTCTCGAGAGCATTCCCAATCAATCCCTCCAAAATGAAGATCAGTACGAGGACCTTACCGTGTCAGCAGGATTACTGTTCTGACATCCACAGAACTATCTGGAATGTGTTATTTCCTACCACCTTAGAAGAAAAAAATCTCTATAGCATGGAAGACCGGTGGAGGAAGAATAAGATACAACTTTAAAACCCACAGAATAACTGTACCATGCTAATCTCTCAACCATAGATTTTACTCAGTGACTGTTAGGCATCTATATAGAAATTGGAAATGAGGGAGGTAAATTTTTATTCTACTTTTTCAGTGTTTGGATCTAAAAGTTATGAGGTGAATGGTTGTCCGGTCAGATTTGCTCTGTCCAACAGTAGCACCAACCCTCAATCTACCATACCTTACAGTCCAGTCGCAGTACAGCAGAGCTCCTCCTCTATGCTTAAACTTGCATATTCTCTATGCATAAATTTGCTGATCCTGACTGCAAAGAGAGGGAGCACAGAAGGGGGACTCTGTTCCCTACCACCCTAACTTTTCTAGCCTAGACTAGATTAATAGGGGGATATGGCCACAGCGACAGGCATTTGATTACTGAGCAAATCAGATTCGATATATTATTTTGTCAGAATCACTCTCCATGTGAAAAAAAGTTTGAAAAGACAGCAGATTTGAACCAAGTGTCTCAACCCCTCTGCCTGTCTATAATCCAGAAGAAGGTGAAACCAAGCTGGGACAGCTGGAGCTTGGACCACGTGCCCAGATGAAGATTGAGCCCAAAGATGGGCAGCAGCTCGCATGAGTGGGCAACAGGCCATTTGCTAAAACATCCAAAGAGAAAACAGATCAGCACCTCAAGCAAACGAGGCCCAGCAATTCCTGTGTGAGTTTTCCATTTCCCCAAACAAAAGCCAAAGGGAATGAGAGAGGGAGGAGGGATGAAAGGAGACAAGCTGCACATGAGAGTTAACAGTCCTGATGGCCCAGGATATGGGTGAATAGGACCTGGGTGGATCATATGTCATGGACCTGTGGTTGTGAGGTGAGGTGACCCAGGGAAGGCCCAAGCAGACTAAGGACAGATGGTCTGCTTCCCCAACCCCCGAGAGGTAGGGAGGAACCCTCTGTGACCCTTGCACATGCTCAGAAGCAGTGGCTTCAGCAACTTGGAGAGCTCAGCCCTCCCTTGTCATTTTCTTTCCAAAACTGCAAATTGCCTAGTCGGCATTATAGATTAATGGCCTGAAAAGTTTGAGGCTGTACATGTTAACTCTTTGGGAACACTGCTGGGAAACAGCTGTCCCTTGCCAGCAGATCGGTCAGTTCCTTTGTGTGGCCCCAGCTGCCAAGCTCAGGGTTCAACCCTAGCTCACGAGGCCTCAGCCTGGAGTGCATGATGCAAACCTAGGAGGGTTCACAGTAAGGATAAAGAGACCTGTTTGTTGCTGTGTGTATCACTGACACAGTTACAGAGCTAGAGGTGGAGAACATGGGGAGAGCGGGCTTAACAGTCCAGGGTTGCTTCTTGGGGTAAGCAACAAGGAAGAAATCTGATGAAGGAATGTGGGGAAGGAGACTACACAGTCCACACAGAAAGATCAGGAACTGCTGACTAGATATCTCTGCTCCTTCACTTTGTTGGTCACCCGAGAGTCTAGCAGATTCACATGGGCAGGCCCACAGCCCAGAGAAGCACCCCTTCCCTCTCTAGAAGTGTCACTGGCAGGAGCCCAGGTGTCTCTATACCCTATCCTCCAGTATAGTCCCTCCTACAAAGTCCACTGGGGAAGGATAATGAGATGTTGGTTATGGATCCTCGCTCCCAAGAACACATATATACACAACACAGAGCCTGAAAGAGCTCTGAATGCACTATACCTGTCAGAGACCACAACACAGAGAGAATGGGGGATGGAGCAAGGAGGGAGAAGGGAGGGAGAAAGGAGAAATAGGAAGGGAGGAAGAGCCAGCAAACTAACAAGGAGGGGGAGGGAAAGGGGGGAGGAGGGAGTAGAAGGAAAGGGGAGGGGAGGGAGGTGATGGATGTTACAGAGCTGACTCAAGACAGGTGCCTACCTACACAGATATAAAGAAACACTTGCACACACACACACACACACACAGAGTAGCATTAACAAATAAAGGGACACATGGAACAAGAACAAATCAAGAGTCAGCAAACTCTCTGTATGGGCTAGATAGTAAATATTTTAGACTTTGCAGACCATATGGTCTCTGTTGCAACTACTCAACTGCTGTTCCAGTGTGAAACAGCCATAGACGAAGTGTAAACAAGTAAGCATGGCTGTTTTTCAGTACACTGATGTTTGACTTTCAAATAATTTTAACAAGTTATAAAAAATTATTCTTTTGATTTGCCCCCCCCCACAAATATTTAAGAAATGTAAACCATTCTTAGTTCATGGACCTTAGTTTGCTGACCACCAATATAGACTCTCACAAAGAGTAGAGGCAGGCAAAGAGACAGAGAGAAATGGGGACAAGCCAAGTCAGGCAGGCAATAGGTGAGGGAGGCAAGGAGACACAGGTGAGGCAGGCAGAGGCAGGTGGATACAGGTAGACCCACGTAGTCAGAAAACCCTACTCTGAGAGATCCAGACTGACACAGAGACACAGTCACGGACAAATATGGACATGGGAAGCCTTGGATACAAAGACATTCATCACAAACATGTACAAATACACACTTCTACTGAATAGTCTCACACACACAGAGATAGGACCAAAGCAGACATGGATCCTGAATCAGACAAGACACAGATGGATACAGATACGGACATGAATAGATGTGGAGACACATGGAATAAAACTGAACCCTCATGGGGACACATGAACCCCCACAAAGAGGACCATACAAATCCAAGGATAGACAGAAATACACATGGAAACACATACACCAATATGGACAGGTACCCAAAGTCCCAAATACCCAGAGATCCTCACATTCAGTCACAGGCACTCAGACATACACAAACAAGCTAACATAGACAGGTTCATACAGAGAAACAACCTATACACAGAGAGGGACACAGGACAGCCATACATGGTTACACAACAGCGGAACTGTAAAATGCCACTGAGCCATATACAGCTGACCCCTGAATAGCATACAGCTGAACTGCCACTTACACATGTATCTTTTTCTTTTTTTACTTTGTAGATTTTTATTTTAGTGATTTTTACAACTTTACAAATAAGCAAAACAAATAAATATATTAAAAAGTAATAATAAGCCAGGCTAAGACCTGCACTGGAAACAAGGGAATTGCATTTTGTTAAACCTAAATTGAACAGAGTTGAATTTAGATTAATTCAGAGAAAGGCACGTCTGCATGTATTGTACTTTGTATATCTTGACTCATCAGATGAATAATGGAAAATTCAAAGGACTTTTTATTACTCTTGATTTTGGAAATTTTCTGCAGAATATATACATGTTTTTTTATACTGCAGAAGTTTGTGGTTGAATCCATGGATGAGAATCCATGGATGAGGAGGGGACTTGAGCATCAAGGATTTTAGTATCTATGGAGGATTTCTAAAATCAATGCCTCACAATAACAAGGGACAACTGTTGTTTAAGATTTGAGGGAGTCAAAGTTTATATACAGATTTTCAACTGCATGGGGGGAGGTCTGCACCCCTAACCTCCACATTGTTCAAGGGTCAACTGTACTTAAAAATAGTTAAGATGGCAAACATACGGGGGGGGGGGTGTATACAAAGATATATACATACATATATAACCAATATTTCAAAAAGGAAAAGAAAAAATTATACAGAGAACAGATCTATACAGACACACCAAGGCAGACACACACTCCCTGGAATGACACACCTACACTGACAAGTGCTCAGATACCATGCTGACACACAGAGACAGGATATGGGGGGAGGGCACGCTGGGGAAACAGGGATTAAAGTGAATGGAAGATAAAGGTACATGTACTGACCCCTCCTCAGATACTACAATGTCATAAGGGGAAGGCATGGAGATAGAGCTTCAGATAGCACAAAAAGTAGTGGGGTATACATAGCCCAAAAGGTGCATGGAGATAAACTAAAAGCAAGAGAAAGAGACAAAGTCTCACACACCCAAACTCAAGAGGCAGGTGCAGAGATAATGTGAACAATGTGAAGTGAGAATGAGATAACAAAAGCAAGGACAGATAACAAAAGAGAACAAGCTATGGAATGAGAAAAAAAGAGACTGAGAGGAGAGGAGAGGTATAGACCAGAGACTAGGCAAAAATAACCCAAAACATCAGGAGACAAGGAAGGTGTGAAGGAAGGGAAAAAACAAAATTCAAATGAGGAAGGAAGAGAAACAAACAGGCGTGGGTGAGAACAAAGAAGAGTGACTAGGAGAGGAGCTGTGGGTACACAGGTAGACCATGGTCAGCAGTGCCACAGGAATGAAAAGGCTGACTCACTGTGAGGGAAGATCCAGAGATGTGGGTGGAGGATTCCAGGTGTCTGGGTAGCCGAGCATCCAATCTGACCAGACTTTCACACTGGGAAGCAGTTCCTTCAGGTCCGGCACGAAGGAAGATACCTTGATGTCATCTTGGTCATCCTCGTCCTCAGGAGAGGACAGCTGAGCTGCAGAGGCAAAGGGTGAAAACTGGGCCTATGTCTGCTGTGGCCCCCGAATCAGGCCTGGGGCGCTGGGATGGCAGCAAGCTCTTAGGGAAGGGAGACCAAGTCCACAGGAAAGCTGGGCCCAGAAGCGAAGGACAAGTGCCAGCACCTAAGAGGATTCTGAAAAGTAGGACAAAGAGAGAACCAGTGTACTGGGTTTGCCCCTGCAGACAGCTGTTTCTGCTTCACCTGTGGCCTGGCTGAAGTCACTACTCTGGCATCTAGCCCACCCTTTCAGTTTTCCTACTAAGATGGCATGTGAATCTTGCCAAAATAGTATAACCTGAATTTCATCATGAGGAAATAGCGAAACCCAAACTGCAGGACATTCTAAATAAATCACCTTATTCCATTAAAAAATGTCAAGGTCATAAAGGACAAAGAAAGACTGAGAAACCACTCCAGATTAAAGGAGACTAAAGAGACATCATATCTAAATGCAACATGTGATCCTAAACTGGATGCAAGACTAGAAAAACCTTTTTTCAGGATAAATGATACAAACCAAGCAAGGTCTGTAGACTCAATAATAATATTTTACAAATGTTGGTTTTCTGATTTTGATAACTATCCTGTCATATAAGAGAATGCTCTTGTTATTAGAAAATACACAGGCAAGTATTTGTGGGTAAAGGATTATCATGTCCGCAACTTAAAATGAAATGGTTCAGGGAAAAAAAAAAAAAGCGTAGGTGTGTGTGTCCAAATTAATGCAAATATAGTAATATGTTAACAATCAGGGAATCTGGGTGAAGGGTATACAAGAGTCCTTTTTATAATTCTTCCAATTTTTCTATAAATTTGAAATTGTTTCCAAAACAAATTTATCTTTACCCTCCTTCCAAAAACAAAGGAGTTCTAGAAGGTAGAGGAATTCACAAAGCTGATGTGGCAGCAAAGGGGACTCAATACTCAGCAGGACTGACCCAGGAGCTGAAAACCTTTAGCCCTACCTTATAATGCTCAGAATTCCAAGCTAGGAATCCGAAGGGCAGCCTTAAAGGATGTGGGAACACTGCTCAACCCAAGAGCTAAAAATAGCCCCTGCTCTGATCCAGTGAGCCCCTCAATATGGCTGATACACAGAGGTTATTGCACCCACAAGATAATAGACAAAGAGGGACATGGGTGGGGACCAAAACATCACTTATAGACAAAAAAGGAAACTCATTTTTCTGGTTTGTGAAAGTTGCAGGAACACACATTTCATAGGTACAGTGAAAATCCTAACTACTAAAGGAGAAAAGAGGGAGGTGTTCCACAAGGAGGAGAGAAGACAATAAAAGTAACCAGACTGCAAAGGAGGTGGGACTAGTTAGGTGAGCAAAAGGAAGAGGGGAAATTTGGAAAAGGAAGACTGGACAGAAAAGAAAGAAGACACTGAGAAAGCAGCCTGGCATTCTGAGTCTTGTCTGGACAGGACCCAGGCAGCTAGAAAGCCCACCACCCACAGCGCTCCTCATCTGCTTACCTTTGGCAGATTCCTTCAGCAAGTAGGTGCAGCGCCGCACTAGAAGAGAAAACATGGCCAAGCCAAGGGCTGCAGCTTGCTCCTGGATCACAGAACGACATTCCTCGGAGAAGCAGTCTGAGGAGAGACAAACAGAACTCCATCACTACCCTGGAGATACTCTTCCCTCCATTAGTAGGTCACATTACTGAGATCCTTCTCACCTGAGACTGGGGGTAGTAATATTCCCTCTCTCAAGGGTAAGGTTGTAAGGTTAAATAAAATAATGCTCATGAAGCACTTACCATGATGCTTGGCATATGGTAAGTGCCCAATAATGTCATTATAGGGACCATTTACATAAATTCTACATCACATCACTTTCCCAGCACCACTTATCCCAACGTGACAGTTTGAGCTGGAGCTGTAAGCTCTCTGCCTTCACATGGCTACTGATGATGTGAAGCTATGGTAACATGAAATTATATTTAATGAACGCAGTCTCTCTAAGGTATAGACAGCAGGAGTTCAACTATCAATTAAGATCAGAAGAATAGGGCCTCCCCAGTGGTGCAGTGGTTGAGCGTTGGGTTGCGAGGCTGCCCGCAGCCTCTGCAGCGCCGGTTCGATCCCCGGCTGCTCCCCGGCCACCGGAGGAGGGTCCCACATGGCGCGCGCGGACCTCCCCTGCCGCCCGCTGCTCCCCTCAGCAGTGTACTTCGGTCCCTCTGCCTGCTCTGCTCCCTGCTCTGGCTCTGGTGAATTCTCTCGCCCTCCCACGCTTCTGACTGTACCCAGTGCTTGTATAAATAAATAAATAAATCTCTAAAAAAAATACATATTTAAAAAAAAAAGATCAGAAGAATACAAATTTGGAAGTTATCTTCTTGAATTATCAACCTTTGCTTCCATCCTTCCTTACTGCCTCTATGTTCTTCCTCTTAAGAGAACATACGTGACACTTATTTCCACTGAGTTAATTTTATAAAGAATAATGCAGGGCACATGATAAGCACTTAACTAGTGTTAGCTTTTATTGTCACAAATTCTTTCCCCTAGGGCTAAAAAATAAATCTGGCTCCTAGTACTAGCACTTTCTACCTCACTTTCTCAGCCTGGCTAACTTCCTCTGGCTACAGGTCAGTGCAAGGAGCAATGGCCAGAACTATTCTTTGGCAGGAGCTATATACACCCCAAAACAATACTTGTACCTATTCTTTGTCACGGTACTCCCTGAAAGCCACTTCAACCATACTTGAGAGAAATCGGTGACAAACACAAGGCAGCGCTCCAACCTGCAGAAGAGGAGGAGGAGAAGCTCCACACACACAGGAGATAGAATCAAGGGCCAAGCTCGCTCACTCTGGCAGCAGCTAATCTGCTAATTCCCTCTGTTATCCAGAACACTCAGACTCTCCAAGTGTTAAAAGGATAATTAGCCACAAGTTTGATCTCTGTCCATGCCTGCATTTTAACCTCAATAGCCAAGGGGGGGAACCCTCTTCCTCACTGACATTAGTCTTGTCAATGGGGCCTAATTAAAGCTTTACTCTAGGAGATGCTACACAACCACAGTTATTTCTAACTGTCTTTGCCACAGGAACAAACATGACTGGAGTATACAAAGTCAGCCCTAAACCACTTTAGAAAGCCATGGGAGTAAGAAGGAGCAGGCTGCTGCTACGAAGTTCCCAACATATGAATAGCATCAGTGTAGCAATTCCTCTATTGTGGCTTTCCCACCATATTTCCAGATGCCCACTAGGCCTAAATGTCATCCTCTAACTTTCCAATTCAACTGTGGCAGCCAGTAGGAAGTGGTAACAATCCATGTGATTAGAACAGATCACCACTCTCATTCTTCCTCTGGTAAAGCTCTAAACCTGTTAGAGAGAGAAAAAAACAAGCATCCAAACACCAAGGTGGAAGGTAAGGAAGGGGAAGATGTGTAAGCCATTCTATGAAAAGTTGTTTCTCCCCTTCACCCCCCTGAATAGGTCACTGCAGTGTCTTTACTGCCTCAGCTCAGCCCAGGACCCTGCCAGCACTGCCAACAGCCTGCCTTTAATTAGCAACAAAACCTGAAATGGGGGAGTAAGTCCAGAGAGAAGTGAAGGCAGGACTAGTGGAGGCCACATCCTAGTAGTTAACAATCTGAATACAGTGTTCCCTCATCAACTGGGTATCTTGGGCATAAGTCATTTGCACAGAAGGTACTGAGAGGCTGATGAAGGGGGATATCTTAGCTCCAAGAGACTGGCAATTCGAGAAGCACAGGCTTCAACAAGCCTGGACAAGGATAGGATGGAGGCAGAGGGAAATTACTTTCACCAAGTCTACTTCTATTTTTATGACAAATGGTAATATCACACTAGACTACTTCTAAGAGTTCCTGAGTTCAGAGTTCAAGGGATAAAATGAACTGCTTAAGAACAATGACATCCGTGGCCACTGGGAAGCACAGGTTGGCTTCTTTTGTAAGCCTCCTGCAATCAGATCTGGGGACCAAGAGCGCAGGAACAACTGGACCCTGTCTGCTGTAGGTCTGGAAGGGCTCTGAGAGCAGCAGCTGGAAGGTAGTTTCATAGCTGCTCTATTCTTGGCCACGGTTATGTCACCTCAACTCTTCATACCCTCCTCACTCCCCGAGAAGGGTCTAATAATGTTTCCGCTAGATATCTGGTCCAAGTGATGGGGATGTACCAGTAAGCTGTTCTGCTCTGATCAAGCAGGTTGCGATATCATAGTTATCTGGGGGACAGTCCTCTGAGTCATCATTTTATATGGAGTACTTTGATGATGACCTGCCTTTCCTCATGACTCAGTGGTACCACAAGCACATACTGGGCATCTGCCATGTGCTTGACCCTATGTGGGTATTGCGGAGAACACAGTTACAAATAATACAGGATCCCTGCAACCCTAGGATCTTTCAGTTGGTTAAAAAATTTTTTTCAACTTTTTTTTTTAATATTTTATTTTATATAATTCTTACATCATTTTTCATTTTTGTTACAATGTATGCATTTTCATTTTGGTTATATTCCCCATAAAATTGCACCCCCCTTATTTTGACCCTAATCCTTCCTGTCCCCCTACCCCCACCCCCCGGGGTGTGTGTCTGGTTTATAGTTGCTTGTTGATTTTGATTTTTTCTTTTTTTAATCCAAGTAACAGTGGTAATGTATGCCCCCAGTGAGAAATACAGTAAGAGCTATGGTATCTTCAAGAATGCTCTTCACCTCACTTAGGCTTCTGAGTTAGAAGCCATAAGGTGCCACTCCTGGAGAAAAGTATTACATCTTATACAAATGGGTAAGAAACAGCACCCAGATTCCCTAAGACCACCCACTTTGGGTCCAGATCTAGGAAACTAGGTGCTGTTGAATGCCTGAGTGAGTATGTGTGTGTGTGTGTATGTGCGTATATATATATATATATATATATATATATATATGTATATATATATATCTCTCTCCATTCCTAGAGTTGGGCGGGACCAGGCTAACAAGTGAGCTGGGTGGGGAAGGAAAAAGCATTGTTTGTCTTGGTATTTGCCTGGGTTCCTCTGGCTTTGTGTCAGGTACTGGGAGCCTGACATGAGCTGAGGAACTCATTAACAATGTGAAACAGCCTTTCCCCTTCTTTCCAAAAGCAGGCTTGCTCAAGGATTTAGGGGGATGGTTTTGGCTAAGGAAGACAGAAATACTTCTTACCAAGAAAGTTACCTAAAGTCTCCTGACTTTGGTTCAGCTCTTTCCCAAGGGCAATCAGGTAGGCAAGTAACCACAGCCCCCACTATTCCTATGGCCATATACCTGCTCATGCAGAAATATTCTCACTCCTGTGTAACAGGGAGACTTTCTCATTTTTCTGAGAACATATTCATGGAAAACATAAACCAACTGTCGTCAAAGTTGTATGAAATCAGGAAATGGAGCGGCCGGGAGAAGGCTGCCATGTGGCCGGATGTTATGTATTTCTAATTAGTGCTATACATCTTTCAACAGCAAGTGTCCTTCTGCTGGGAAACACAACACACTGCCCTTGTTATTGTAACTGTCAGAGAAGTGCTTAAACAGATAATCTCCAGGAAAAGTGATAAACACGTCCCCTCTCCCACCAGTGTGTGTGCTAGGGTGCTGCCAAAGCAAAGCTGTGCTTGACGGCTCCAGGATGGCAAAGCATCCTCCTGCAGGAAATGGGAGTGAGGCAGGAGGGGTGGAGAGGGAAGAGGAGGGGAAGAGAGGAAGGCCCACCTGTCTGGTCCTCTAAAAGCCCAGCCAAGGGACAGTAGTTCAGAACCATTGCTTCTGATCAACTTCTGGGTCAGGGAGAGCTTTGGAGGAAACCAGCATCAGTAGGAATGAGGTTTGGCTGGTCACAGAAAAATCTGGCAGCAATGGAACAAGCAGAGTTCCCCTTGTGCACACAGCCAGCTTCCTGGCAAGAGAATGAGAAGAGTAATGAAGGGAAGATACAGGATGGATGACACATAAGTCTGATACCCTGACAGCAGCAAAAGGGATTCATTGGGGTCTACTAGCCATTACAGCCGAGAGAACCAACTATTTGCTTGGTTGCTTCACTAATAGCTGGAGAAAAATGCAGCCAAGACCACTTATTTACTGATTCCCTCCCAAAGAAAGGAAATGGTCAGTCACCTCCAAACTAACACCACCTGGAGGTGATTTGTTGGTTCTTATCTTTCAGACATAAGACTGTTTTTCTCATGAGTCAGTCACTAGTCAGACACAGGGTTGGCACCGATCCTGAGGAGTTCACCCAAACCTCTCTGACTACAGGAAGTGGGCAGAGTAAGCATCTATCAGCTGCTGCTACTTGAGCCACAGAGTTCCCTGTGGCAGTCACTGGCTGAATAGGAGGAGGGAAGGACAGGCACTGACAGGAGTCAGACAAAATCCCAGAGCAAAAGCAGAGATGTCCTTGCCATTGGGGCAATATTTTATTTCCTGAAGAGGAGAATGAATTGAGTCAGAATAATAAGGCATCAATATACCCAAGCAAATTATTCATGTACAATGGCAGAGTGTAAGGTTAGTCATATCTTGGTATAGTCAAGAGAAGAAAGAGGGACACAGAAGGTACTGCTTCCTTCTTAAGTGTCCCTTCTGTCAAGCCAGCCATCCCCTCTACACTTTTTAGGATTGTAAGACTTCTTTGAGTGGGTAGATGTGGGGAGGCAAAGAAATCCCAGCCCCCTAACGAAGTAACTTCTCAAAAAATATTTATTCTAAATATATTTATTTGGGTGACCAATTATGGAGACTATAAAGGAAAATAGGATCCTGTCTGTGAGAAGATGATCTATTACACAGGACAGGACGAATACATAGATAACCAAGTAACTATAATTCAAGACAATATTACATGCCATAAGGAAGATGAAACTAGATGCTTTCTGTCACCAGAGGAAAAGGAAATCATTTCCAACTAATACATATCAGAGGTGGTTTCATGGAAGAGAGCACTAATCAAGGGCTGCAAACCAAACATGGATGGAATTGGTAGGATAAAGGAGGGACTTACTGAGTGTGCTAAGGAGAAATGCAGGGAGGGACACACCAGGAGTGTTCCCAAATGACAAGCACTAGACTTGACCACCAAGTACATAATGGGAACCAAAAGCACAGGGTCTGCAATGCCATAGCAAAAACACAGACTTGACTGGAAAGGGAGGGAAGACAGCACTGGCTCAAGGTTTGTGAACAAAGCAAAGGTGAGTATTTTATGAAGATTAAACTAATCAGAGCATTTAGAACAAATGAGGATAGCTGGAAAAAGGTAATAGGGAGGGAGACCAGTTGGGAAGCTAAAAAGGCATGAACTTGCTTGAATTAAGGGAAGTAGAGCACTTCATAAACTTTATAATGTGAAATAAATGTAACATCCTTCTTATAAGAGAGATGGAAGGGGTATGAAAGGAGTGCATGGAGGTGAGAATGCTGTAGAAAGAAATTCATGAAAAGGTTCAGATGATGTGAGGAAGGGAAGAGATGAACTGGAACAGGTCAAGGGCTCTCACTGATGATCTCGGCAGGTTCCAGAGGATCCTGAGACCACAAGAAGGCTATAACACCACCAAATGAGATCCAGGAAAGGGGCAGAAATTTGGGATTACAGAACACCTGGAGGGAGGTATTTCTCAAAGAGCCCCCAAGCTCCCACCCACTTGGCTCTGGGCCAGTTCTGATTTTCCAGAACAAAGACACTTCAGGGGGTCAGAAATACTTGAGGAAGACCTTGCATAAGAAGGCCTGGGAAGTTTGAACTGGCTCTCCCTGTGGAAGCCATTAGATATTCAGCACTTCATTTGTTTCCAATTCTTGTATGAGTACAGCTCCAGGCTGTGGGGTGAGAGGCTCCTCTCTGACGTAATCAGGAAGCAGCTGCAAAATTAAGGAATCCCTCATGACATCATAAAAAGGGTCGATGGTTTACTGGGGAAAGTATAAAAATTAATTACATATTCCCACATGACCCCCCTTCCCTAAATCTGTACACACCCCCTCCCACTCCTGCACATTCCCTCATCAACAACATCCAGAAGTCACCTAACTGAACAAGGTATATAAAAGGGCAAACAAAACCTAGAAGAGAAAGTTCTCTGATACATCCACTGTCTGCACCCTGCATTTGAAACTTAACAAGTGATTCCTTGCCTTAGAATTTATATGTGTGTGTGTGTGTGTATATGTATATATAGCATGTTTCCCAGTAACACAATAAGCTCCTTGAGGACAAGAGATATGCCAAGACACTACCTTCTTGAAAATTAGCACCAGGAAGGGGGTTCAAGAAACAATCACTGCTCGTAATAGAAGGTACACCTGCTCTCATTTGTGTATCCTAACCATAAAGGATATGATTCCACTGCGGGCAGAAATAGTAACTAAAAGCATTTTATTTATATATATATAAATATATATATGAAAGGTTATATAAACAACCTATTTGTGTGTATGTGTGTGTATATGAAACTAAAATAAAAAATAACACCCAAAAGGTGGTGAGGATGAAGAGAAACTGAATCACGCATACACTGTTGATGGGAATATAAAAGGGTAAAGCCATTCTGGAAAGTTTTAGTTTCCTCTAAAACTAAAAAGGTACTTATCATATGACCTAGCATTTTTACTCTCAGGCATTTATCCCGAGAAATAAAAATTTGCATTTGTATGAAAGCCTGTATACAAACTTTTGCAGCAGATTTATTCAAAATAGTATAAAATTAGAAACAACCCAAATATCCTTCAATGGGTAAATGGTTAATCTGTTGAACATCCACACTGTGGAATACCACTCAGCAATAAAAAAAGAACTGATACGTGCAATAACTTGAATAGACCATCAGGGAATTATGCTCAGTGAAAAAAAGGGCAATTTCAAATGGTTATATACTATATGATTCCATTTATATTCCATTCTTAAAATAATGTGATTAATAATGTGAAAATGGGCAAGAGTTGAGGATGTAGGGAACAGGGATGGTTCTTTAAAGGAGTAGCATGAAGAGCTTTGTAGTATTGCAACAGTTCTGCATCTTGAGTGTGGTAATAATTACATGAAGCTACCTGTGTGATAAAATTGCTTAGAACGCACACACACACACACAGTGAAATATATAACCAGCAAATTCTGAATACGGTCTGTAGAGCCTGACAATGTTAATTTCACAGTGCTGATACTGTACTAAAGTTATACAAGATGCTAACACTGGGAAAGGGAAGATGAAGAATGCACAGGATCTCTAAGTACTTTTTTTTAACTTCCCATGAATCTGCAATTATTTCAAAATAAAAAATTTAAAGCAACAAATAAAAATAAACAAACAAAAACCAGTAACATATGACATAGGGTTCTAGAAAATTTCCCATTTATATAGAATTTACATTTTGGGGACATTTTCTCTATTAGTTCATTTCTCTGTATAGATGCAGCATCTCATCTTGCTGCCTGCCCTGAGATGCCCTGTTGTGTGGCTCCTTATCTACTCTGAGCAAGAAACTGCTAGGAACAACCAAAAAAAAAAATAAGAAAATAATGGAAAGTTCACTGAAGACAGAAATTCTGTCTAAAGAACATGAGTAAGGCAAGAGAACGTCATCATCAAGGCTATGACTCATCGGATCAGTAAAATCCATGTCAAGCAACACAAAGTGAAGGTGATGAGAAAGTGAAGAAAGATGACAAGAAGAACGATTTGCAGAAGCTAAGTGAGCTGTTTAAACACGTTTTTGCTGCTCAAAAAATAAGTAAAGGTATAAATCTCAAACCAATGGTATGCGCATTTTTCAAACAAGGGCAGTGAGGGGGAAAAGGTTGCTTAAAGCGTGAGCTTAGCACAGTTTTCTTCATAAATGAAATTGTGCATTTCAGTGCTGCACTTCTGTGGGTCATTAATGAAATGTTTTTAAAACTTGAAACATAACTGATAATTTTTATTTTAGTTTCAGGTATAAAACATAATGGTTTCATAGTTGTATACATTACAAAATGGTAATCATATGGATTATTAAGGATTTTAAGTTGGCAGCATCAACTCTAATACATGGTAAGCTGCCCACTAGCCAATAAATTTGTAAATAAAAATTAAACATTAAAAAATAGGAGGTTTCATCAAAATAAAAAATACTTGCTCTTAAAAAGACAAAAATGAGGGGGAAAGTAACCAAAAAGTTTTCTCCCTGCGAGAAAATATTTGTGAACAGGTATCCAAGGACTCATATCTAGAGTGTATGAAACATCCTTTCAATTTAATACTAAGCTCTAAAAACGAACAAAGAAGAAAAATAAATGGCAAATAAGTAGCGTGAAAAGATATTGAACATTATTAATCATTAGGGAAATGCAAATCAAAGTCCCAAATACGACTGCACACCCACTAGGATGATTAGAATTAAAAAACCAGACAATAACAAGTGTCACTAGAAGTCTTATACCCTGCTTTGGAAATACAAAATGATGCAGCCACAGTTGAGAAGTTTCTTAAAAAGCTAAAACGCATTTGAGATTTAGCTATACCACTCCTAGGTATTTAAGAGAAATGAAAGTATATGTCCATACAAAGACTTATACTTGAATGTTCATAGCAGTTTTATTCATGATAGTGCAAAACTGGAAAAAAAAGCAAATACCCATTAACAAGGAAATGAATAAGCAAACTGGCATATCCATACAATGGAAGACTACTTGGCAACAAAAGAACAAACCACACAATTACTCAAAAACAAAATGAAAATTAAAATCTTCTTGTAAAACAAGTCAGTCAAGAGAGTGACAAAGACAGAAGCGGGGAGAAATATTTTTTTAAAAAGAGGAATGACATTTGAAAGGTCTTTATTTGGATTCTACACTTCAGATTTTAAGAGTTCATAACTTAGAGGCAAATTTGATGAAGAAAACTGGACATCTACTAAGTACCCAGAATATACCAAGGGCCAGTTCAAAGTTTCACATGTTTTCCAATTTGCCACACACAAAAAACCCCTGCAAACTGGCATGATACCCCCAATTTAAAGACAAGGAAACTAAGCCTTAGAGAGGGGTAAGTTAACTTTCTTCATTAAGTTCACACATAGCTGATAAATGGCTGAGTGGAGAATTCAAATCCTTGATCTGGTTAATTCCAATGTTCTTTATAGTATTACAACATAACTGCTACCTTCTGAAGGTGAGAAAATGATTTCCAGAAGTGTTAGGTTCTCTCCTGTGAATAGCTTGGTCTTCTCCCCTTGTCCATACAGAGCTCTAGGGCCAAGTATCGTCCTGAGACTCTACTGATGTATCTTTTTTATTTTAAAGATTTATTTATTTATACAAGCACTGGGTACAGTCAGAAGCGCAGGAGGGTGAGAGAATTCACCAGAGCCAGAGCAGGGAGCAGAGCAGGCAGAAGGACCGAAGTACACTGCTGAGGGGAGCAGCGGGCGGCAGGAGAGGTCTGTGCGCCATGTAGGGCCCTCCTCCGGTGGCCAGGGAGCAGCTGGGATAGAATCGGTGCTGCCGAGGCTGCGGGCAGCTTCGCAACCCAGTGCTCAACCGCTGCACCACCGGGGAGGCCCTCTACTGAACTATATTGGCAAGACTGACAGCAAACCATTTCTACTCTCTATACAAGGAAAAAATGAAAACACTTCCAAAGTGAGTGCTTAGCTCTTTATAGAAATATATATATGATTTAAAAAAAAAAAAAAAAGGTACTTCTATAAGCTTCCTAGGAAGGAAGATACAGAAAGGAAGGAATGAAGAAGGGGAGGGGCAGAGGAAGGGGGACACGAAAGCAAGTGTGTACCAGCCAGTCCATACTGGCTATTTTCATCTTAGTTGTGTCTCCAGAATTAATATTTTATCACTCAGAATTTCCTGCCTGATTCTAGTGTTATTCAAATACATGTCCCCTCTGGGGCAAGAGGAGCAGGTGCCAGCATTCATAAGTCCCTCAAGAATAAGGATCATTCCTCAAACTACTAAAAATGGAGCTCCATATGACCCAGCAATTCCATTCCTGGGGATCTAGTCAAAGGACACAAAAACATTAATTCAAATAGGGATGTTTATTACATCCCTATTAACAATATGTAAGATTTGGAAACAACCCAAATGCCCGAAAATAGATGTCTAGATCAAGATGATGTGGCATATATACACATGGAATATTATTCAACAATCAAAAAAGATAGACTCATGCCACTCACACCAACATGGATGGAGCTAGAAGGAAATATGCTTGGTGAAATAAGTCAGAAGAAAAAAGAAAAACATTCGACGGTTTCACTTATAGCAGGAATACAGGGGAACCAAATAAGGGATTAGGGGAAAAAAATAACAACAATAAAAACAAAACAAATTTAACAGGCAACTATAAATCAGAGACATTCTGCAGGGGAGGGGGAGGGAGAGCACAAGGGAGTATGGTGATGGTGCATGGGTGAACTGGTGGTGGAATTCTATGGGGACTACACCTGAGAAAAGAAAGCAAACATTGTACAAAAATGAACAATGATGTAAAAAATATATAAATAAATTATTTTTTAATAATAAAAAAAAAAAGAATGGGGATCAGCAGAAGAGAATCTGACATTCCAGTATCTCATTTGGAGGAGTACAAGCAGATCTTGTAGTACAGAGTTTCTGCTTATATACTGCGTGACAGAGGTTTTGCAAAGCTTTTGGGAAAAGTAAAGAAAGAACAGAAAAGATGGCAGCTCCCATGGACAAGTCCCTCTGGGATTTAGCTCTGGGGTGACTTATGTCAGAAGTTGTGCAAGGCTGTAGAGGAGAAATGAAGTAGACTTCCTAATAGGTATGTCCCTTAGTCAATCTAGAAAGAGTAGGAATTAATACAGCCACTCTTTTATCTCATTCCACAAAAGATTTGTGACAACATCACCTACACTAAAATAACATTAAAGTAGATGTAGAAGACCAGAAACAACTAAAAGGAAAATGAAATATGTCAATCATGTGGGTTAATGGTCTGCTATGAATGAACTTAAAACTTTGCCTGGGTTCCTGGCAGTCAAAGTAAAAAAGGAAACACAAACAAGTGTATAGTTGTCATTATTGGAAAGGAATAAGTGCATCAGTTCTTCAGGGAAAATAAACCTTTTCTCAGCACTGAGTTCTAAAATAATGTTTTAACATGAATTCTATGCAAGGGATACTGTGTTTAAAAATGAACAATAATCTTCAAAAGGTCTTTATGATACATGGCTTTATATTACATGCTGTTAAAAGATACCCAAGAAATATTACCCAAGATAGTTATCTACAAAATACACATATATTACAACCTAAGAATGTTTTTTCAAAAACAGAGATCTAGGAGTATTTTATATATTGATAGGTATAGGGAGAGCTTTAAGAAAATCTTTAAAACTAAGCTTAAAAATTATTGAATTAGGAGATAATTCTTGTTTCAAAAGAATCCATAAAGGGTTTCTTTAAACAGAGAGATCCCTGATGTCTAATGCATGTGTTTATATAATATTCTGCATGTTAAAAAGAGATGAAGGGGGCCTCCCCGGTGGCTCAGTGGTTGAGCGCTGGGTTGCGAAGCTGCCCGCGGCCTCTGTGGCGCCGGTTCGATCCCCGGCTGCTCCCCGGCCACCGGAGGAGGGTCCCACATGGCGTGCAGACCTCTCCTGCCGCCCGCTGCTCCCCTCAGCAGTGTACTTCGGTCCTTCTGCCTGCTCTGCTCCCTGCTCTGGCTCTGGTGAATTCTCTCACCCTCCTGCACTTCTGACTGTACCCAGTGCATGTATAAACCAAACAAACAAACAAACAAACAAATAAATAAAACATGCCTCTATAAAAAAAAAAAAAAGAGAGATGAAGGGTCAGAGAAACCCAAATGACAAGTGCTATACGCGCAGCTGATCACTAAGGACTGAAGTATTCTAAAATCTTAGAAAAACCCAGATAAATGAGAAAGTTACATACTATAAAAGATTCTTGTTTTAAATACCCAAATGATATACTAATACCTGTATAGGCAATTAAAATATATATATATATATATATATGAACACAGATGTATGGATACGAAAAGGAACTAGTCTAAACTGTGAAGTTCAACTTACGTACATTTTGGATGATATTTCTAAAACAAAAAGTACAACAGCATGTTATAAAGCATAGAGTTGTTTTTTTTTTTTTTTAAGATTTATTTATTTATTTATACAAGCACTGGGTACAGTCAGAAGCACTGGAGGGTAAGAGAATTCACCAGAGCCAGAGCGGGGAACAGAACAGGCAGAAGGACGAAGTACACTGCTGAGGGGAGCAGCGGGCGGCAGGAGAGGTCTGCGTGACATGTGGGACCCTCGCACGCTGGCTGGGGATCAAACTAGTGCTGCAGAGGCTGTGGGCAGCTTCGCTACCCAGTGCTCAAGTTCTGCGCCACTGGGGAGGCCCAGCACAGAGATTTAAAAGCTAAATTTATATTTGAACATTGGTACAGAGAACAAAGATCTATAATTCTGGAATTTAGCACCTTCTGCCAAACTGTTTTTAAGCACTAGGTCAATTTCATTTTGTTGGTGACATTTCCTCCATTCGGAGGACAAAACTGACCTGCTTCTGCCTGGCACAAAAAAGCCAACAAATTTTTTTAGAGACTACTGCCTTGCTTCTTAAATAGGACCCATACCGAAAGATAGTGAATGACAACAGCCAAGAATAAAATAGCAAACCTGCCTCTGTGGCCCTGAATGGTCATTCTTCCACCTCCATTTTCTAAAGCCCAACTTTTTCCCTAAGTCCTTTCTCCAAGACTCAACAAGTGCTAAACTTGCACTGTACTACCCGACTGCCTTCTTCCTCTGAACTACAAATAATTCTATCCATAACCCATACTAGGCATGTGGCTCAAAGCTGCTCTCACACAGGATTTATAACCCAGCAGGCTTCCCCCAGTAGGCTGGAAATCCTACTAGGGGCAGGGTCTTCAGTGCAAACTCCAGTAAATCCCAAGCACTTACCACAGTGCCTGGTCATCAGAGTTGATCTGTTCTGAGTAGTAGCTCACTTACAGCTGGATCAATTCATTTCCTTATTCACATAGTCATCATTTACTAAGCAGTTACTACATGTAAGCCTTGTGCTAAGAATTTAGCTTACTAAGAAGAATCAGACATGAACTGACCAAGGTTAGTTAAAGTCCAAATAGGATTCACACATGTAGTTAATTATAAACCAAAAAGAAAACTGAAAAGTATCCTAGGAGGTAAAAATAATGTGTGAAATGATATGAGGAAATTCACTGCCTCATAGTGGAGACAGAAAAAGCCTGAAAACAAGCTAAAGGTCCATGAATAAAGGAACATACATACAGTGAAACAGCCATTAAAAATATTTTCAACTATTTGTAAAAATACATGTATACAAAAATTATATAATAATTAGGGCCTCCCCTGGTGGCGCAGCAGTTGAGCGCTGGGCTGCAAAGCTGCCTGCGGCCTTTGCAGCACCAGTTCGATCCCCGGCCGCCGGTAAGGGTCCCACATGGCACGATAGACCTCTCCCGCCGCGCCCACTGCTCCCCTCAGCAGTGTATTTCGTCAGTCTGCCTGTTCTGTTCCCAGCTCTGGTTCTGGTGAATCCTCTCATCCTCCATGCTTCTGACTGTACCCAGTGCTTGTATACATAAATAAATAAATCTTTTTTAAAAATTATATAATAAAGGTACTAATTACTGAGTCCTTACTATTTGCCAGAGGTGGGGATACGGCAGAGTGATAAGCCATATGCCATAGAAGCAGAAGAACAGAAAAAAGTTTTCCTGGTTCCAGTTCCTTTTGCAGGCCTGGCAATATCCCTGTCCTCAAGTTCCTTATAATATATTTCCTTTCTTGTTTAAGCTATTTTGAGATAGTTCATGTTATCTTAAAACATTTCTAACACAGGATAAAGAAAAAAAGGACAAAATATGGGGTTGGCATTTGTCAAGACTCATCAAACTAAACATTTAAAATCTGTACATTATTGTTTTGTGTGACTATACCTTAACTTAAAAATAGAAATGGTGAGGCTGAGACAGCCTGGGTATATGGATGACACTGGTAGCAAAAACAGAAATAATTCTACATAAAAGGACAATTCTGGTGGTACACTTGATGATTTGGTGCACTGCCCAGGACTAAAGCACTCAATCTTTCAACTTTGGAGCACGGTAGAAGCAGATCTCAGCAGATCCCTCTCCCAGACTTCTCTCAGCTGAAGTAAAGCATCTCTCCAGGGCCTCCCTGGTGGCACAAAGGGGTTATAAGTCTCAGCACTATGAAACTATTAGCAGCCA
Organism: Talpa europaea; assembly: GCF_964194135.1. Lineage (NCBI taxonomy): Eukaryota > Metazoa > Chordata > Mammalia > Eulipotyphla > Talpidae > Talpa > Talpa europaea. The sequence continues at coordinate 86,935,143 of NC_140074.1, forward strand.
CTGCAGCTTGAGTTTGATCCCCAACCAGGGAGCTGACCCTCATGACACAGCAGACCTCTCCTGTTTCGCTAACTGTGCCCCTTAGCAGTGTATTTCAGTAGATCTGCCTCTACTGCTCCCCACTCCATCTCTGGTGAATCCTCTCACCTCTCCACACCTCTGGCCTACACCCCAGCTCTTGTATGTATAAACAAATAAATATTTTAAAAAAGAGAAAAGCATCTCTCCAATATCATTCCCCCTCTTCCTAGGGGTAACTCACATCCATTCACTGGTTGATGAGGTTAGGAGGGGGTGTAAGATTCAGCTCTTTGGCGCAATTACTAGTGTAAAGAATTAGCTGAGCAATAGAGCTCCTTATAGAACTGGCTGAGGCCTTTGTTAGAGCTCAGTGCAGCTGAACTTCTCTCTGCTCCAGGCTACTTCTTTCACCTCTACTCAGAAGTCAACACTGAAAGCATTTCCCCACCAGCTTTCTGGGGGATACAACTCTCCACCTTAAAAGTTTGCTTTCTGGGGAAATTGACCTGCAACACGTGAGAAATGGGATTTTTAATGTTTGAAAAACAGGGTTTTTAATAAGCTTGGGTTTCCAAGTGAAAATGTCCAACAAGTAGCTAGAAATGCAGATGAGGAAAAAGAACTGGGGAGGAAAGAGATTTGGGAATGATACACATAGAGGCAATAGTTAAAGTCATGAGATTTTACAATACACTAATGGGGAAAGACTGAAGGCGGGAAAGCCAAGGTAATATCTTAGTGGGTGCTGATATTTAGGATGGTGGGTGAGAAAGGGAAGACCTAGAAGCTGACAGAAAGGAAGACAGAGAGAATACAGAGTTGTGAATACTAAAAGCATTTCTGGAAAGTCTGCAGTCAACAAAGGGAAAAGCTACAAAAAAAAAAAAAAAAAACCCTGAAATGAGACATACAACAAATGCTTAGCAACCCTTATTAATTGAATTGAGAAGGACACATGGCCTACAGGATGCTCAGCTTTTGTTGGGTTGTCTTCAGCAGCTTCCGTCTTATGACTGAAGCTATCTGAATGTCCTATAGCAGTTCCACTGTTAGACTGGTAAGCAAAGAGAAGCTTAAATGGGGCAGTACATAAACCTAAGTGAGCCAAGACAGAGTTCAGCTGCTTGAGCAATTTGGAAGAAACTCCCTTCTAGAAGGTTTTTTTCCAAGAGCATTTCCCAAGGTTCTTCTGAACAAACAGCTGGAATCCTTGAGAAGAATCAATGTCCTTATGGACCAAATTCAAATCTATGATGTTCAAATAGGTCAGATTCTAACAAACTTTTTTTTTTTTTTGGTCACCAGACAAAATGTATAAAAACAGGAGTAAGGCAATAACTTATGGACACTAGCAACATCATCACTGCTTGAATACAAATTAACTCTTTAGCCATGGCACCCTAAGGTAAATAATATACCACACAAACAGGTGTTATTTGATCTCCAAGTCTTGGTTAGAGTAAACAGAAAGAATTTACGTAACTTCTGTACATAGAAAGCAATTTGTCTTCTGTCTCTGTGCCTAACACAGCTATGCAATATTCTTCAATGATCCGCTGACTTTCCCTGCTTTCCACTGGGTGTGGCTAGGGGATCCCACATCTACATTATCTTGTCCCAACTCCTCCTGTCCACCCTTCAATCAAAGGCCAAGGCACAAGTAGACTCCCCAAAAGTCAGTGTGGCAGTTATTTCCTGCAGAGATTTGAAAACCTGTCAGAGTTCTGAAAGTCAGCACCAATTTAAAACCTGATCAGCATCTCTGAAAGTCACAGTTAGCATACAGCTGAATAAAATATTTTTTCATAAATTTAACGCCAGCGTGTCTGTGTTTGGAAACTTTGAAAATACATGTTGTATGGTTTACTGCACTGGAAAAGGTGCCAACAGAGTTTCAAAGGAAGGGAAGTGTATAACTGTTTCCTTTCAAATGCATTTTCCAATGGGATCCATTCAGGGAAAAGGCTGGAACTAACTAAAACATTATTAAAAACTGTTATGGAAAGAGACAGGGAGATGGAAAAAGATAGACCCAAAAAAGTGAAATACATAACCCAAGAGTGAGACAGACATACAAGGAAAAAGAAAGGGGATCTGGGCAGAGACACAGGTTGGACAGGGAAATGGGGTGAGATGGAGTTTTGTCTGGCAGTTGTTGTTCGTGGTCTCATATTGTTGCAGATCAATTGATCAGGGTTGCAGTGCTGCTGGCCCAGTGGCACAAGACAAACCACAGAGTTGGCTTTAAGCTCTGCACTTGCGAACTGCTGACCTTCAGTTTTCAACCAAAAATATTCTTTGGAAAACAGTAATACCAGGTTCAGCCCAACCAGCCAAGCAAAAACAAGGACTACTAACCTGAAGTAACAGCCTATTTAGTTACATCAGGCACCAACCCTTCACAGGCATCAACTGGGAAGTCTGCAAACCTGAAACCACACCCCACCAAAAACTAACTCCAGCTTCTGACTCAATCAACTAGGCAATGATAACCAGAAATGCTAACACAAGTGACATGGTGTTTCAAAGTTGGCTTACCAGAACCTACTCAAGCAGGAAGGCCAGTCCTGGCTCACAGAGTCAGAGATACAATTCTTTCTGAAGTCACATGTGTATTAACGCCAGTGGAATCTGCATGCAATGCTTAGGGCAGGGGTTTGTGTTGATTTACAAAACCATTGCACTTCTAGACTAAGAATCAACAGACTATATAGGCTTTTTGTTTGTTTGTTTACTATGTTCTTCTAAGCTAGTGTAATTTACCTTCTAAACTGGGATACTTGTGAGAATAAAAGGGTGTGCTACTAATAATTCATAAACAGGGTCCATTCCCAGGAAAACCAGGACTTTACCATTACCCTGGCTTAAGCCCATAGCTGATTTTCTTCTCCATAGGTCGGTATTATCAAGTCTCAGCTCAGAGGAATCTTTTTAAAAAGCAGGACTGCTCCTGATTAGTGCCAAAGCACTTTCTTTTTGAGCTCCTCCAATGGAGAGGTAAACAAATCAATTAAGTTAACTGCAAAAACTAACAAGAAAGATTGAGCTGACAATCAGGATTCTGGAGAAGCTGAAAATTCCAGGCAGCAGCTTCAGGGGAAAAGGGAAATGTGCCACAGATGGTGCTGTTGAGGCTGATCCACCAGGCCTCACAGTGCTAGGCCCTGATGCCTCAGCCAGCATCAAACAGCCGAGTACAGGGCGGGCAGACCTTGGTGCAAGTTTGCTGAGTTCCAGGCCATCATTCTTGAGGGTGTAATAACCATGGGCTGTAGCACACATGTTGAGGGATGAGGGAAAAAAATAAACAGAGAGACAAAAGAATGAGGATGCACTGCCAATTTCAATTGTGCAGCTTTTATTTTTAAATGCTTATCAAGCTGAGAGAGAGCAGAGTTCTTGGAAAACAAGGTTTCCTTTTTTCCAATGCCAGCGTAAAACACCCTCAAGGACGGGCACTGCACAGACTGTAACAACAAGGAACGTGGCTCTGCATCCTCCCAGCAGCACAGTCCACCATGGGTCCCACGCTGCTCTGATTTCGGCTCAGCTAAGAGAACCTGAAATAACAGGCCCACTGCCTCTGGTAAAAACTGCTCTTTTTAAATTTTTTATTAATCTCCAAACTGGCTGTTTTAGAATTACAGCCCATTACCTACCAACTCTCTTCACTAATAAAATAAATTTGTAAAAAGTCTAATTACTACTTTTACTGAAGTACATTGCCTGGGGATCAAGTACAGGAAGCCCAGGGCTCAACTAGTTGTCAGCTAGGGGATGATGGAAGGGGATGGGGGAGGACTAAGTCACCAGCAGTAGAGAACATGCGGTTCATAGCCAAACCTCCGAGCCCATACTCGAAAAGAAACAAAAGGGCGCTAACCCTGTTTTTGTTCTCAACAGCACTATAAGAATCCATGCCATCATGGCATTTTGGGAGGCCTGTCACGAGTTACACAGGCCTGTGCTGCCCACGCCCCAGCTCAGCAGAAAAAGAGAACTGTGGTCCAAGACAGATGGATCCTGGCCGGACTCTCAGCAGAGAGCCTGGAGAGTCTGATCAGTAAGGAAACAAACAACTGTCCTTCCCACCTATCCCACTCTGTCCTTCCACCCCAATCCTGGCCCCCAAAGAGGAAAAATAAACAAAACAACAACAACAAATGCAGCAATTGCACAAGAGCAAGGCGGCCTGCAACAATTCTGGGCTGTGCCCTGCACCTCATCCCAGAACACTGATTACAAAGCTGGAAATGTTACTCACACGCTGAGCCAATCAGCCCCTCATCCAGGGCTGGTGCTGAGAAGTCTGACCAGAAACCAACAGTCAACTCTGACACACTCATTTATAATAAAAAAAAAAGTGTATGAAACCAACTAGTCCGAGTTTAGACAAAAAGGACAAAATGTGACTGTCATTCTTAACTGTCCACGAAGAACTCTACTAGGTCAATCCCAAGCATGTCTTGTACTTTGATAAATGGCATTTCTCCTCTGGAGAGCACTGAAAATCAACCATTGCCAAAAAATTGCTTTTTAAAAGAATCCTGAGAAGAAAACATGCTATGACAGGTGAGTTAAATCTGTGGTGGACAATCTTTAGGGGGATGACCAGACTGGAACTTGGCATTTTGCTGAGGCAGAGGGTGTGCAGTTAGTCCCTCCATGCTACATGTCTAACCCTAAAGAACTGAGGAATGCTCTCCACGAGAAAAACACAGCAGCAAATGCTGTGATACCAAAGCCACAGTTCCATGGGCCCCTGGAGCCTCTCAAAATAAGCTGCCAGTTAGGGAGCTAACACTAGCTTTGGATAAAATGCAGTTCTGGTAGAGTAATTAATTTTTTTCTTAACTGGGATTACATTAATTTTCAAGGACTAATGGAGTCCAGCTGTAATGGGAAGAGCGGCTGCCGATGCACAAAGGCACTTGTGCGCACATTATAAACATACACATACACACACACACACACAGACCTATAAAAAGGATCCACTATAACAGGATATTTTTAGTTTCTACAATGCTGCACTAAAAATACAGCCCCGGCTGATACATCATGGCAGAACTATTCTCTCTGTCCCTTCAGGAACAGTTTAAAACATTTATTTTTGTTTCCTTTTGCGATGGTCAGAGTAGAGAGAGAAAATAGAAACTCATTGATAAGAGGAAACGAGAGAGACATGAAAAATTGAAAACTACCTAAAAACTCATGGAGAGGTTTATTTTATTAGTTCTTAATAAATATCTTGCAGATTTCCTCAGGAAATACACCAGATCACATGTAAAATAGTTTGATACTGATGTCAACTGCATCAACATATGAAGTCTATTAGGGTGAAGCCGCAGCAGGGTGATCAGCGTGCTGAAAAACTCCACAGTACTTGGGGGGGGGTGGGGGGGAGGAATCTCACGGCCTTCCAAATTCTTCGAGAGGTAAAAAAGTCAGCCAAGACGCAGAGAGAGAAAGAGGGAAAAAAAAAGAATCCCACATCCTGCTTTCAGCTGCCAGCAATGTGAAGTGCCCAGAGATTAATTCTACGTCTGGCCTGGAAATGTGACTTTAAAGCATGAGGGAGGGGTGCTGGAGGGGGCGGCGTTGAGGAGGAAAGAGGAAAGAGAAGGGCAGGCTAACTGAGGCTGGCAGCAGGCCACCAACCCCCTCCCAAGCCATGTTTCAATGTAGACAGAAGTAAACCCCAATAGACAGCAGCGCCTCAGCCTGCCAGGGCCTTACACCAGCTGCAGCGCATCTCGCTCTCTCCCCTCAGTCCCAAGTGCAGATGTTCCCTACAGCATCACTTCCGCTAGACTTTCTTTTAAAGAAATAGCACACACATGTGGAGGCATATCCACCACTTCCCAACAGGACTCTCTTTGCCTTTAAGGGCCTCAAAGCAAGGGCAAAACTCTTGACAGCAAGTACCACAATGACTGAATGAACTGTTCTACTCTCCCTTGGAGAGGGGCATCCACCGGCTAAGGAGCATTAGTTAATTACCAGGAATTTCTTTATAAATTTGCTTTTTACTCTCTTCAGAGGAAGAGGCCCCCATAATTTGAAGCTAAGAAAAAAAGGGGGAAATATGTCAAAGATTTTAATCATGGTTTCTCAAAGCAGTTTACTGTGCATCACCATATCAAAGGGTTTTATCATCAGGGAACTTGCATGAGATGGTCTTAGAAGAATTTTTTTTGAACATATTAGCATCTTACTGGGCACAATTACTTCGCTACAAGAAAGACTTTTTTTTTTATTAAGTTTGCTAATTTCTCATATGCCTAAATTTATTTCATACAACCCACAGTCCTGGTTAAGTTATTCATCAATTAATTATTATTAAATAACTGCTGATTTTGAAGTGAGTCTTCTTTCTTTCTTCCTCTCTCTCTCTCTCTCTCTCTCTCTCTTTCTTTTTAAAGATTTATTTATTCATGCATACAAGAACCAGGGTACAGGCCAGATGCACGGGAGGGTGAGAGGATTCACCAGAGACAAAGCGGGGAACAGAACAGGCAGACTGAATGAAATACACTGCTGAGGGGAGCAGTGGGCGAGACAGGAGAGGTCTGCTGCGCCATGTGGGTAGCTCCCTGGCCTGCCGAGGATCAAACTCGTGCTGCAGAGGCTGTGGATAGTTTTACAAGTGCTATGCTTAACCTAATACCTTGTGCCACCAGGAAGACCCTTAAAATGGGTCTTGAGGGCCTCCCCGGTGGCGCAGCGGTTGAGCGCTGGGTTGCGAAGCTGCCCGTGGCCTCTGCTGCGCGGGTTCGATCCCCGGCTGCTCCCCGGCCACAGGAGGAGGATCCCACATGGCGCGCAGACCTCTCCTGCCGCCCGCTGCTCCCCTCAGCAGTGTACTTCGGTCCTTCTGCCTGCTCTGCTCCCCGCTCTGGCTCTGGTGAATTCTCTCACCCTCCCGTGCTTCTGACTGTACCCAGTGCATGTATAAGCAAGCAAGCAAACAAACAAATAAAAACATGTTTCTATTTAAAAAAAAAAAAATTTTTAAAAAAATAAATAAATAAAATGGGTCTTGAACACTGTTAGGGTTTTGGTAAAATATCACAGTCTCTTGTCCTCCTAGAGTACATACTCCAATTGAGGGATCTGTACATTTTATGAACATTTTATAACTACAATGTAAAGTATTGGTCTATTGGGTTGTTGGTTTGTTTGGAACGAAAGGAGAGAAGAATCAGCAATGTCAAAAGAAAGCAAAACAGTTGGTAAAGCCTCAGCCCAAAGTTGCTTTGTTTGAAATTCAAGTTCAAGGGAGGAAACAGACTCTACCCTAAGGGGTGGAGAGAAATAGTGGCAATCAATGGCAAACATATTACAGTGAGAAGATTTAATTCAACAAATAATTATTAAATGTCTTAATGTGAGGTACTAGTTGTAGAAACAGATTTAGAAGTGTATGATACAGCAAATAACACAATCAGAATTAACACCTAGTTTTCATCTTGAGGTGAGGCACCCGCTATATGTTCTCCAGGTCTTTTAGAGAACACAGAGTTGTTCTTTTGGCCATTTGTAAGAAAGGTGATACTGAGGCATCAAGGGAATGGACACTGTTCAAAAAGGTATGCCCCACACATTAGCACTGCAAAACTGGAAGAGTCTGTTACCCGCCATGCAGTTAGCATTGCTGTAAACAAATAAGGGCAAGATTCTTGCCAAGAGAATTAATGTTCATATTGAGCATATTAAGTACTCTAAGAGCCAAGAGTGCTTCCTGATATGTGAAAGGAAAAAGACCACAAAAAATAGGAAGCCAAAAGAGAAAGGTACTTGGGTTCAAGTGCTAGCCTCCTCCACCCATAAAAGCACACTTTTTGAAAAGCCATGGAAAGGATCCTACCTAAGTTGCCAGAAGCCCATTCCCTGTGAATTCATGACATGAGAGGTGAGGAAAAATTAAAAGACTTGTAGAGTATTAAAACAAGTCAGAAACTAATTTTGTCTAACTTCAAAATTTTTTCATTACAATTTTTAAAAATATTGTGATGATTATAGAAAGGTACAAAAATATGGAGAAAAAAGAAAATTAAAAATACCCATTATTCTATCATCCTAGAGAACCATGATTCAAGTTTTGATGTATATCCATCAGCCTTTGTTTTAAATGAACATAAATGTAATAGGTATTATTTTACAAAAAAGTGTTTCCTACTGAAAAGTTCATAATCATGAGATCACATTTCTTCAGAGAAATGAAAGATCACATTTTTGGGAGCTGACCCCCACTCCCAAGTGTTAATCACCCAGAAAAGAGAAATGTCATGGCCTGACTCTCCAAATTGGGCAGTATGCATCTGTTCCATCCCTATACTTCTCTTTGAATTCTTTAAAGGGAACAAATTTCAAAGCTATCTCATTCTCTATCCTTCTTCTGCATACTACCCCAAACCCAAAAGAGATACGCGCAATAACTCACTAGCCCAAATGCTGCCGTCAGTACACCTTCCAGAGTGCTCCCAAGTCAAGGCTAACCAATGAAAAGGTTATCAGAGATTATGAGAAACATCTGTATCCAAATGGCTTCTGGCTGAGTAGTGTCGCATGCACTGGTGGCTTGTGGACCCAGCCTTATTACCTTGCTGTTCGCTCAATAAATGGTTTACTCCAAGAGCTTTTACTCCAAAATAAAGATGTATTTCTTGAATAACATTCTGTTACACACAGACAGTTCATTCACTAGTGAAAAATAGGATCGCCAAAAAGGCAACTATCTTCTTTGCTTCCTGAAATGGTAAGGCAACATAAATCATATCTCTTACCAACTGAATAAAATCACCTAACAAATGGTGCTAGAATTCTCTTAGCTGATGGAAATGAAAATATATTGCAGAGCTAGTTAAAAACTTCTTCAGTGGAGGGGCCTCCCTACTGGCACAAGGGGTTGAGTCTCAGCACTATGAAGCAACCCACAGCCATTATAGCACGAGTTCGATCCCTGGCCAGGGAGCTAACCCACATGGCGCAGAGACCCTTCCTATTTCGCCCACTGTTCCCCTCAGCAGTGTATTTCAGTCAATCCGCCTGCTCTGCTCCCCACTCCGTCTGTGATGAATCCTCTCACCCTCCCGCACCTCTGGCCTACACCCCAGCTCTGTAGGCATAAATAAATATTGTTTAAAAAGTCTCTAGCTCTTTCAAGATTAAGAGTAGCGGAGTAAGTCACAAAAGGAAAAGAAAAACATTTTTAAATATAAAAAAAAATTTAAATTTTTGTATATTTAAAAAGCTACAACCATAATTAAAAAATCAAATGCAAATAAGAAAAATGGCAATGAATATAGAAGGGACTAACTATATTTACTATCTGTAAAGCTCAAACTGATATACACAATAATAGGTTAGAATAGTAAAATGCACAGAGAATAAGACTCTACAGAACTACAAATGGTTAATAAATCACAGAGGAAAAATGCATTCTCACATAATCAAATAAATACAAGTTAAAACAAGATAGACTAAAAGACAGTTTGGCAGTTACTTTCAAAATTAAGTGCAGTCTTATCATACAATCCAACAATTGCACTCCTTGGTATTTACCCAAATTAGCTGGAAAACTTACGTGCATACAAAAACCTACACATAGGTGTTTATACAACAGTTTATACTCATAACTGCCAAAACTTAGAAAGCAATTATGACATCCTTCAGTAGGTTAACAGATAAACTAGTGCACTTAGACAATGCACTATTATTTAACATTAAAAAGAAATGAGTTACCAAGCCACAAAAAGACATGGAGGAAACTTAAATGCATAGTTCTAAGTGAAAGAAGCTGACCTGAAAAGGCTACTTACTATATAATTTTATGATTCCAAAGATATGACATTCTGGAAAAGGCAAAATTATGGAGAAAATAAAAAAAGATCAGTGGTTGTCAAGGGCTAAGGGGAAGGATGACTAGGCAGAGCACAAAGGATTTTTGGAGCAGCGTAAGCTAGTCTGTATACTACAATGGTGGATACATGTCATTATATACTTGTCAAAACAACAGAATATACAACCCCAAAAGTGAGCCCTAATGTAAACTAAAGACTTTAGGTGATAATGATATATTAATATAGGCTCAACCAATTTTAACAAATGTCGTACTCTGGTTCTAGATTTTGAAGTGAGCTGGACATGTTTGGGAATAGGGGTATATAAGGGAAGTTTTTGTATTTCCCACTGAATTTTGCCATGAACTTAAAACATCTCTAAAAAACAAAGTCTATTTTTAAAAATGATAATTTTCTTCTATCATTTGTTTTACAAACACAGAAAGCCTACATGATACTATGGACTATAAAATATCAAAAATATTCAATGCTAGCAAAAGGTGGCATATCACTGGGCATTCTCAAACACTGCTGTTAAGAGTGTAAATTGGCACAACCTCTTAAGAAACTAATCCAGCATTATGTATCAAGTGTTGAGACTTTAAATCCTTCAACCTCAAAACCAAGCTTCTAAAAATACACTCTAATAAAATGCTATGAAATGCAGACAAAGATCTTATGTACAAAGATGTTTACATCAGTGTAAGACTAGAAAAGTGGGAGGAGAAAAATCCAAAACAGGATAATGATTAATCAAATGTTAACATATATATATGAGAACATTATTCAGTCATTAAATATGTTTACAATAAGTTTTATAACTTAGAATACCCAGAATGAATAAAAGCAGGAAGATCAAACATTTTATGTTCAGTATCATTTCAAGTGTAAAAATAAAACATTGTATATTCATATATACATATATACATTAGAAGGAATGTCATTGTTTTTTGACATTTATCAGTTTATCGTTGGTTTCTACTTTTCCTCTTTGTTTTTAAGTGTTTAGTACTCTCAACAAAACAAAAAAAAAATTTTTTTAAGATTTATTTATTTTATTTATACAAGCACTGGGTACAGTCAGAAGTGCAGGAGGGTGAGAGAATTCACCAGAGCCAGAGCAGGAAGCAGAACAGAGAGACTGATGAAATACACTGCTGAGGGGAGCAGGGGGTGAGGCAGGAGAGGTCTGCGCGCCATGTGGGACCCTCGCCAGCGCCCGGGGATTGAACCGGCGCTGCAGAGGCTGTGGGCAGCTTTGCAGCCCAGCGCTCAACCGCTGCACCACCAGGGAGGCCCAAAACAAAAAATTTTAATTTCTTTTTTTTTAAAGATTTATTTTTATACAAGAGCTGGGGTACAGGCCAGAGGCACAGAAGGATGAAAGAATTCACCAGAGACAGAGCAGGGAGCAGAACAGGCAGACCGACGAAATACACTGCTGAGGGGAGCAGCGAGTGCGACAGGAGAGGTCTGCCACACCATGTGGGATTCTCGCCTGCTGGCCGGGATCAAACCCACACTGCAGAGGCTGCGGACAGCTTCACAGCGGAGCACTCAACCCGCTCAATTGGGGAGGCCTTAATTTCTTTTTTAAAAAATTATTTAGTTTACATAAAAAGGACAGATGTTCCAGTACTGCAAAAGTAAAAATATGCTAAATGAATGGAAAAGGAGAAATAAGGGAGTAAATATGAACAGGAATAAAGGACAAAGAACAAATAATGAAAGATTTAGGAGAGGAGAAAGGATGGAACTTAGGCTGTTGTCAAAGAAATTTTGCTTTCCAGAGCCGTGAAGACACTGACTCTAGGATTAATAGTAAATATCAAGCATGCTTCATGTATTTTAATTTAGTATCAGGATATAAAATTTGCTTTTGGAAATTACATTTTCAGAAATGTCTCTCTACCTAAAATAAAACAAGGAAAGACAGTAATATTATGAATAATGACCCAGATAAGAGATCTGGGCTTGCCATTCAATCTTCACTGCCCAGACTAACTTACTAACAAACTTTATTCTTGACTTGAACGCAATTCAAAACATTTACTGAGAAGTTACAGCACACCAGACACTGCTCTACATGCTCACAATACATCAGTGAATAAAGCTGGTCAAGGATCTCTATCTGCAGGGACCTTACACTCTTGCAGAGAAGATGTAGGAGAAAATAAATAAACGTATGCACAGCATATAATTACCTAGTATTTAGAAAGTTAGTGAAAAAACAAAGGTGGAGCAGGTAAGGAAGACGAGGAGAACTAGGTAGGAGTGTAGTGAGTGTCGGATAGTCAAGGTAGGCCTCAGGGAGTAGAGAGTTACAGGAAGTGAGTTATTTGCCTTGAAGATAGTTGGAAGCAGAGCATTCCAAGTAGAAAAAATTGTTAATGCAAAGGCCCAAACGTAGTAGAGGCTCTGGCTTATCAGAGGACCAAAAAGGTCAGTGTGACTGAAGCAAAGTAAGCCAGGGAGAGAACAGTAGTGAATGAGGTCAGAAAGAGACAATGTATGGGGGTGCGGAGTTGGGGAAACAGGGGAAGTTCCATATAAGAAGGCCTTGTAAAGACTGGCTTTTACTGAGTGAAATGGGATTCTGAGCAGTGACATGATCTAATGTTTTTAAAAGAATCATTGTTGTATAGAAAGCAGATTGAGTGTGTGTGTGTGTGTGTGTGTGTGTGTGTTTGAGAATGAGAGAGAATATGAATATGTGAGTGTGCATGTTAGGGGTTGAATGTGGGGATAAGAGGAATAACAGAAACCACTTAGGAATTTTGACTCTTTCTCTCTGTATTTAAAGTTTTTCCACAAGGGGTATTTAGGCAGTATCTGCAAAGAGAGTTTCTCTTCAATGTAGAATCTTGAAGAATGTGTCAATGGCCTGCAACTGTGTCCTTAGCAGGCATCTGAAAATAATAATTACCAAACATTTTCTCTGCTTATTGCCCTGACATGAGTTTTTGGGCATCACCCTCTCTCAGGGGAGAGGTGAAAAGAGGTTATGAAGAAGAAGCAGTGATAACAGGATGACGTCATAAATGTGCCTCAAAGAAGCCCCCAGTGAGTTCAGCTCATAACTACTCTACAGTGATTTATTCTACCCTGCCAACACCAGCTGGAGAAGAGATGAAGAAAGCCAACACAGCCTTAAGCCCTGGGCAGGCATCATAAGATCTTTCCCCCTCCAGTCCCTTGCCAGCCCCTCCCCTCTTTCAACCACTGATCCTTGCTTCAGTAGCCAAAGTGTGAACAGCACGTGTCTGGGCTTCAGAAACCTGCCCAGCAGTTGGAAATTCCCTGCAGCGTGTCAATTGCTGCATCTGCTGTTGGCACTTGGGGCACGGGATCACATGGGCATTTTCTGACACAAGCCTGAAGATGGAAGTCTTATATCTAAAGAGGGGACTAAAGCAGCCAGAAAACTCCAATAGCAGTAAATAAATCCCTAAATATATGACAGTCTTTTATTTTTTTTTAATATTTATTTATTTATTTATACAAGCACTGGGTACAGTCAGAAGCGCGGAAGGGTGAGAGAATTCACCAGAGCCAGAGCAAGGAGCAGAGCAGGCAGAAGGATCGAGGTACACTGCTGAGGGGAGCAGCGGGCGGCAGGAGAGGTCTGCGCGCCCTGTGGGACCCTCCTCCGGTGGCCGGGAGCAGCCGGGGATCGAACCGGCGCTGCAGAGGCTGCGGGCAGCTTCGCAACCCAGCGCTAGGAAACTGAGATACAAGTAAATCAAGCAAGCTTTAAGAATAGTAGTAGTCGAGAACAAAAGAAAAGAGCACCCTGACTAATGGAAAGGATTTTAGGGGACAACAGGGTTCACCAGATATATAATACAACGTGACTGAAACTAGAAAACATGCTTTTCCAGATCTCTAGTTCATAGCTTTTGAGTAATAAATGACTTCTATCATTTCAGCTATAGGCCTTCCCACACCCTTTCTTTATCTTTCTTCCCCATAGATCAAGTCCTCTAAGTAGTCTATACCTTGAACATCTTGGAAAATTTTAAATGTGAGTTTAATAACACCACCTGCCATAAAACAAAGTTGCAGGAGCTACCCTTTGAAAGAGCACTCTACAGGTCCTTGCCACCCTAGATACAGAGGCCCAGGTCACATCGCTCACAGGAAGAGCTTACTGATGTTCCAGTCTGAGGGTAAAAAGAAAAAAAGAATCATAGCATTTCCTCTAGTAGTAAGGTAGCCAGATCCATTCTCTCAATGAGACAATTATCCTGGAAAAGTACTTTAAAAAGCAGATAATGAATTAAAAAGAAATCCTCTGATCAGGAATGAGTAAAGGTAGGAGATGTAAATGTAGACTACAGAACATTGGCACCCTGATGAACTTGAACGTTCGTTTCTAAGGCTTCATAGTTACCCCTAACATAAGAGGATGCCCAAGGTCTCAGCCATAGAACTAGAATCCCACAGGCTACATCCAAAATATAAGGGCGAATCAGAAATAACCGTTTGCCCCTTAAAAAGACAGCTAGAGGGGGCCTCCCTTGTGGGCAAGAGATTAAGACACAACCTATGAAACTGTCCACAGCCACTGCAGCAGCATGAGTTCGATCCCTGGCCGACCAGGGAGCAACCTACATGGCACAGCAGACCTCTCCTGACTCTCCCGCTGCTCCCCTCAGCAGTGTATTTCATTCTGTCTGCTGTTCTGTTCCCCACTCTGTCTCTAGTGAATCCTCTCACCTCCCACACCTCTGGCCTGTACCCCAGCTCTTGTATGCATAAATAAATAAATCTTAAAAAAAAAAAAAAGACTGCTAAGTTGAGTATGTCAAACCCAAGGACTGATTAGAAGAGGAAAAAAATATGGCACTGAAAATAGGAACTATACACTAGCTTTACAAGGATGGGCAGCCTAAATTTACATCACCTGGGAGGTCAAAAAATCCTAAGTACAGGGCCTCCCTGGTGGCGCAAGGGGTTAAGCACCGCACTAAGAAGCAATCGCAGCCTCTGCTGCACAATTTCAATCCCCAGCTGGCCGGGAGCAACCCACACAGCGCAGCAGACCTCTCCTGACTCATCCGCTGCTCCCCTCAACAGTGTACTTCAGTCAATCTGCCTGTTCTGTTCCCCACTGTCTCTGGTGAATCCTCTCACCCCGCCCCCCCACCTCTGGCCTGTACCCCAGCTCTTGTATACATAAATAAAAATAAATCTTTAAAATAAAATCCTCAAGCAGATATTTTAGAATGATTATTTTAGACTGTCTGCACCAGGCTGTGAACAAAAGTAAACCCAAATTATTTCTCAATTTTCACCCATACCTCCAAGAACTCCCACTTGAAATCCTGCAGAAAATAAGATTACAAAAAAAGTTTTATATTACACAGGAAACAATGCACATGAGCAACAACCAGCACAAACAAGAAATTAGCAGAAACTCACCTAAAAAGAACCACTTCATCATGCAATCACTAAAATAGCCACTTTTACTTTAAAGAAAAAAAAAGCCAAACTCACAAATATGTTCAGAGAACAAGAAACTATAAAGAGCAGATTTTTTAAAAAAAAATACCTGGAAATAAAAACTAAGTGGGACATTCTTAACAGTAGATTAGAGATAGCTAAGGAAATACTCAGAGAACTGGAAGTCTGAAATATAACACAAAAAGCCAGGAAAATGAAAGAGGTTTAAAAAACATAAAGACAGAGTAAAGTCTAATATATATCTGATCAGAGTCATAAAGAAGAGAAAGCATGAGTATATGCAGTTATTTTTTAAAAGAATATTAAAAATTTCCCAATACTACTGAAAATAAAAAATCAACTCACAACATGAAACCCAACAAATCCATAGGAAAAATAAAAAATAAATCCAAACCCAGGTAAATTTTTAAAACTGCAGGGGGGGGGGGAGAGGGAGGGGGAGGGGGGAAGAGGTAGGGAGGGGACAAAAGACCTGAAAAGCACCAGGGAGAACAGATTACTTTCTGAAAGACAAACAACCTGACAGCTGACCTTTAATCAGCAATAGTGAAAGCATAAAGACAGTAAAATATCTTTAATGGGCTAAAGGAAAGTAACTACTAACCTAAAATTCTGTTATGATAGAATGTAGAGCTTTTAGGAATAAAACAAAAAAGTTTTATTCAGTTTTTGTCTGAAAAAGCCTGTCATCAAAAGAACTTCAATAAATAAATCCAAAAAACATACACTTCAGAAACAAAATGATCTGTTGGAGGATCTGAAATACAAAACAGAATGAAAAGAAAGCTGTAAATGTATGGGTGATGAGTCTAAACATTTACTATCAAAATAAATAACTATTTAAAAAATGAAAATGAAAAAATTTGTCTTTTAAGATTTAAAAGGAAAAAAAGAATTAAAATACCTGAGAACAGCAGCAAATAAACTGAAAAGAGAAACTGGGAAGAGAATAAATAGAATTTAAGTATTCTGTAGTCCCTGTATAATTTAGGAGACTAAACATACTAGAAAACTTTTGACTTTTGGCAAGGTATATATGCATAAATGAATTCCTAGGGTAACCTCTGAAAGAAGAGGAAATTAATGAGGAGGGATAGAGAATAAATGGGGGGAGAGGAGGGGAATCCAAAAGAACGTAAGTAAGGGGCCTCCGTGGTGGCTCAAAGAGTTAAGACACAACCTATGAAGCTATCCGCACCATGGCATGAGTTCGATCCCAGGCTCTGGGCTGGCCAGGGAGGGCCTGGGAGCTACCCACATGGCGCAGCAGACCTCTCCTGTCTTGCCTGCTGCTTCCCTCAGCAGTGTATTTCAATCTGCCTGTTCTGTTCCCCACTCTGTCTCTGGTGAATCCTCTCACCCCCACACTTCTAGCCTGTACCCCAGTTCCTGTGTGCATAAATAAATAAATCATTTTTTTAAAGATTTATTTATTTATTTGTTTGTTTGTTTGTTTGTTTGTTTATATAAGCACTGTGTACAGTCAGAAGCGCGGGAGGGTGAGAGAATTCACCAGAGCCAGAGCGGGAACAGAACAGGCAGACCGATGAAATACACTGCTGAGGGGAGCAGCGGGCGCAGCAGGAGAGGTCTGCGCGCCATGTGGGACCCTCGCCAGTGGCCAGGGATTGAACCAGCGATGCAGAGGCTGCGAGCAGCTTTGCAGCCCAGCTCTCAACCGCTGCACCACCAGGGGAGGCCCATAAATAAATAAATCTTAAAAAAAAAGGAAGGTAAGGAGAAAAAGTAAAACCTGAATAGGTAGGGTAACAAGAAAGCATTGAGAGAAAATATTTGCTAAATATTTTATATCCAGATTATATAAAGAACTCTTAAAATAATAATAAGACAATTTAAAATATTGGCAAACGATGTAAATAGACGCTTAACAAAGAAGATATACAAATGGAAAATAAACACATGAGAAGTCACGCCTCATTCTCAGCTGCTAGGGAAATACAAATTAAAATCAAAATGAAATAGCACCACACATCAACTAGAATAGCTGAAGTAAAAAAGGCTGACAACATCAAATGCTGGCAAAGATGCAAAGAACCTGGAATACTCACACACTGCTGGAAAGAAGTAAAAAGGTCCAACCACTTTAGAAAACAGTTTAGCAGTTTCTTAAGAAGTTAAACATATACTTACCATGTGATCCAGGAAATTCAATCCTATTTACCCAAGAAGAAATGAAACATGTTCACAAAACACTTTCATACAAATGTTCAGACCCTTTTATTCATACCCCCATATTAGAGGCAATTCAAAGGTTCATCAACAGGTAACTAGGTAAACGACCTGTAGTATACCCATGCAACAAAACACTACTACTGCTCAGTAATACAAAGGAATGACATGTAACAACACGAATAAATCTCAGAAACATTACAATGAGCAAATGAAGCCAGACACAAAAGAATACACACTGTATGGTTCCATTTATATGAAACTTTAGAAAAGACACATCTGATGTGTGGTGACAGAAAGCAGATCAGTGGTTGCTTGGGGCCAAGGACAGGATGGAGATAACTGAGATAGGCACAAAAAGAACTTTTTGGGGTGGTGAAAATGTTCTACATTTTGATTGTGATGATAATAAGTTACATGTGTACATAAATTGGTCAAACACATTGAAATGCACACTTAAATTAGGTGCATTGTATTATATGTAAACTTTACCTCAGTAAAAATGATTTTTTTTTTAAAGATTTATTTATTTATTTATTTGTTTGTTTATTTATACAAGCACTGGGTACAGTCAGAAGCATGGGAGGGTGAGAGAATTCACCAGAGCCAGAGCGGGGAGCAGAGCAGGCAGAAGGACCAAAGTACACTGCTGAGGGGAGCAGCGGGCGGCAGGAGAGGTCTGCGCGCCATGTGGGACCCTCCTCCGGAGGCCGGGGAGCAGACGGGGATCGAACCGGCACTGCAGAGGCCGCGGGCAGCTTCTCAACCCAGCGCTCAACCGCTGCGCCACCGGGGAGGCCCAGTAAAAATGATTTTTAAAAATGGGATGGTACATATAAATCCAAATATACCAGTAATTCAGTAATTGTCAATGAACTCAATGCCCATAAGAACCCCCAAAGAGAAAACAACTCAAATATCAATAAACAGACTGGATAAACTGTAACAGATGAACAAAATGTAGTATTATAGCAATGAAAATGAATGAACTGTAACTGTACACATTAACATGGACAGAACTCACAGAGGTTACACAGAGAAAAAAAATAAGCTAGAGAAAAAAGAATATAAATAGTCTGATTAGCATGATTCCACTTACATGCAGGCAATAACCAAAGTTTGTGTTGTTCAGGGATGTATACTATAAAGGGTAAGAAGCAAGGGAAAATTAATTCCACAGGTAAGGATAATTACTGATAAGGTCAAGGGAGAGCTATGAAGGCAGAAGACACGCAGGGAATCTAAGGTACTAAGAATAATATATTTCTTAACCTGGGTATATTTCTTAACCTTCCCTATACCTCTAGCCAAAAAAAGAATCACCGTCTCATCTAAAGAATGGCACCTGAAAGCCTCTTTTTTAAAATAAGAGGGATACTAAAAAAGATGGTAGAAATAAGGAACAGTGTTCCTAAAATATCTTTCTTTTGAAAAAAGAGACACTACATAGTCCAAATCAAGTGAAAGGCAAACACTTCTTTTACCAAGTGGTCACCCTCACCCACAACAGTAAATATGGACCCCAGCCAGAAAGCCTAGATTTCCCCAAACCATTCTTTCTGCCAGTTCATTGCCTCTGAGCCCACTTGAATCTGAAGCAACTTGGGAGAATTCTGATTCTCCCAACTTGTTCATTTCCACTTCTGTTCCTCTTCAGATCAGATTCAAGGATCATTTTCTCGATCAGAGAATAGCAGCTGCTCAGATTGGGGTGGGGAATAGGAACTGCCTACATTGTTTGGCTCTCAATTAAGTCCAAAGAATTTTTTGTATCTTCTGATATAGAAGGCTGGACACTTGAGAGCTGGGTGAATTTATAAGCTGTACATCTTGCTTAAGTTACTTAATCTTCTGATATGTTTCTCATCATCTATAGAACAGAAAATATCTATCCTACCTGTCTCTGAAGGTTGACAGGAGAAATCAAATGAGAGTATGTAGCAATTATAAAAAGTCATCTGGTAGTATCACAGTGTTCTTCGATGGTCTTTATTGGCCATGACCTCTGAAAGCTATAATTCTTTCCCAGACCAACGATTTAATTGGTTAGGGCCCAAAGTGCAATACACCCCCCCCTCCACTCCTAGTCCATACTTACTTTCTCTGTGTATTCAACAGTACATATTTGGCCTGAGCCCCTGTAAGCACACATTTAGATTTTACTCCTCTGGAAAAGCTTAAAGACCTTGGAAAAAGCAGTTGAGAGTACTTCTGCCAACACTCCCCTCAATGTCTTCCTTTTAGAATATGCTCATTCTGGAGCAAAACAAAATCAAATTGAGAACTTATAAAATAGCAATGAAGATGAAGTATGTTGCCCACATAAAATTACTAGGCAAAACTGCACTTCTATACTCCACGACAAAGTAGCCATGGACAACAAAGCATACAGTCTGTCACCTTGGGGAGAAAAGAGGCCATTTTTGCAACTGGTATGATAACGTGGCTTAACTTTATAGTCAGGTATGACTGAACTAATATGACTGATTTTCATTTGTTTAGTTTTTCATAATGGCTTCTCCTGTCCCAGTCTACAGTAACAGATTCATTCTGAGAACAAGAAGGACCCTGGGATACAGAGTCAGGAAAGAAAAGAAGGTCACTTGACACAGTCACTTTTTAAACTTTTTCTTCTTTTCCAGGAAACTGTGAGGGAAGTCTATGCTACGCAGCCTGTTGATATTTACATCTCCCCCAGAGGGACAGAGGCCATAGCTCAGGATGCATCCTCCTTAGCCTGCCTTCCAAAGACTAGCCTCTTCTGACCCTTGAATCTATTTCTCACAAAATTTGTTGGCCAGATTGGCTCTTGTCAATTTACTCTAAATGGAGCAGTTCTATAAATAAAGGTGTGACAGTACTGATTACCTGTAGAAATCTACTCATGGATCATTGTGGAGAAAAAGTTTCAGGGCTTTTTCTACCAGAGATTTAGAAGGAAGAGTAAAAGGGACAGTTTATAAGGTTAACCTCAAACCTAACCCCTTTGTGATGAAAGGTGGATTTCCTATACAACTGTACTGACAAGAGGAGGATTAGGCACATCATACATTCTGCTTGGGAAGAGACTCAGACAGAAATGAAGTGCCACAGTGGAGCAAACTGTTTTAATGAAGGTCTGAAGATTGTTGTATGGTGTGTGACAAGGAAATTTTTACTGTGAACTGAACTTCTCAATTAGAGTCAATTTCCATACACAACAGTGGCACAGAGGTGAGGTCCCCATCTCAAGTGCCCCACACATCTTGAGTTGAGCTCTATTGGCCTATGTAGATGGTCATGGTTTTCTATCCCTCTAGAGGTGTATATATGGTACTCCTTTGACCTCCTGCAATTTAGAATTACTAACCAAACCATAGAAGCAATCATTAATGATAAAGAAAGGAATGCTAGTCTACCTACCTCAATCCCAGTCCCTAATGTTCTCTAAGAGCAGGGAGTACCAAGGGCACACACAAGAGGTGTCTCTTGGGTGCCCTCTTGCTGCCACGAGGGATTTTCTGCAAGGCTGAAATGGAGGCATACTCTGACTATGAACGGATTGAGGCGGAAGAAGTGGAGGAAAAAGAGGAGGCCAGGGCACAGAAAAGGGAAGTTATTCCAGTGGTGGCCAATGAATAACATCCAATGATTTATAGGAAGTATAATCCAATAATACAGTAAAATAAAACAGTGTGTGCCTGAGATGGTTTTGATTCCAGGAATTATAAAACATATTTTTTAAAAAGAGAGAGGAAAGGGGGGAGAGTTAAAGGAAGGGGGAAAAAAGGGCCAGATTGGAGCAAATTGGGCACAGATGGGGGATGCAGTGGGGTTTCAGTGATGCCCTACCACAAATGTTGCTTCAATTATTCTTCTTCTAGAAACTTGAGTTTTATTTCCTTAAATTACAGAATTTTTAAAAAATTAAAATTCTTGTAGCGCTTGTGGTTTAGATCAAGAGTTCACCCTCCAGCATCATGTCAACCAATCAGATGGCTACTGAAGTGTTAAATGCTGAGGCACATGGAGAAGGCCCGTTTCTCCCTTCAGGCTTGGGAATGCCGCAGAGAGATTACCAATCATGACATCACTCTGGGAACCACCTATCTCACCACCACCCATCATTCACTAAAGGAAGATTTTGGACACTGGCCAGGTAAGAAACATACTTGCCCAAAACTGTGGCCTTCTTCATCCATGCATTCAATACTTACTGAGTGCTTAATAAATACCAGGCACTATGTTAAGGACCTCTACATATCCCTCAGATTTATCTGTCCATAGGCACTTCCATGTAGAGTATTAAGATTCTAGACTCTCTGTAGTCCAAGTAGGGTAATAGCACAGGGTTCTTATGAGATGAGGAGTTAAAGGTCTCCCCAGCAATAGCCCTGAATCCTGAGTTTTAAGAAGGTGCTGAAACCAGAAAGTTTACATGGCTATGTGATGTAGCACAATTTGACTTATTTTCCTCTAAGAGAAAGGATGGGGGCAAATCTCACCTCACAACCTCTACCTCCCTGAGTTGCAGGGAAAACTATAACCTAGGAAAAGAAGATGGTTTTCTATCATCACCATCTAAGGCTTTTTCCTCCATTTTGCATTGTAGGTGCCCAAATCTTTCAAGTATTTCTTGTCTCTTCTGAGCAAAGTATATTTGAAAAATAATCACACTAAGGTGTATTATTTCCACCTTAGTGTGAAGATGGTATTTTGAAAAGAAGCGAACCATACAAGGATAGCACTGACAGAAAAAAATGAATCAAGCATCAGCAAAGGAGTTTAGTAAGGACTTCCCTGTTACTCTCCAAATCACTCCTGAAGTACCACATCTACAGGGAAGGCCCAGGCATGGACTGAGAGGAGCCTGACTGTGCCTTGGGGGTCACAGATCACTCTGTTTCAGGCTGGAATGCTCCTTCTCCACAGAGTCCAGGAACTGACTTATGCAAACACCCACCCAGAAGGACACGTCCAAGAAGAAATGGAAAGAAAAATGATGGCCCAGATGTTCTGTAACTTGCAGTGACTGCCAAATCACTACAGACCTCAAGCACCTGGGAGGGCCAGGCAACATCAGGCCCTTGCTTCCTGGTTTCAGACAGTCAGGGACCCGCGTGGCTGGGTGGTGACTCTGACAGCATGCAGACTGGCCTGGAGAGAAGCCTTTAGAAGGGCACTGGCTGACAGGACTTGGGGACTGACCATTCAAGGCTGATTTATCACTTCCTTACTCATAAAAATGTGATTCAAACTGCCGCTGATTAGTGAAGGATTTAAATCTTTACCCTCTCCCCAACCCCCTTCCCTCCCCACCCCCGGCACAGATGCTGCTACTCAGCCACAACACCCCCTCTTGCCACTGTCCATGGAAGCACAGCACAGGGGCCTAGAGAAGATGACTCATGTGCTGGGAAATGGAAAAGTGCATCTTCCCACCAACCAACCCCGCTGAGTGCTCTGCTCACCCCTCTCCCAATGGCAGCCCACACAGTGGGGTCTGGATGGCCGCCTCAGCTGCACACCGGGTACTTGGCA
Source organism: Talpa europaea (assembly GCF_964194135.1). Classification (NCBI taxonomy): domain Eukaryota; kingdom Metazoa; phylum Chordata; class Mammalia; order Eulipotyphla; family Talpidae; genus Talpa; species Talpa europaea. The sequence goes on from NC_140074.1 coordinate 86,958,182, forward strand.
GCACGTCCACAGAGCTCTCTGTCCTAGTCGAGTGTTATATCCTGTGGCCTAGGCTGTTTTTCCTGAAACACCCTTGGAACTTCTGACCATCTCAGCTCATACTCCTTTTGACTCCAGCTGCCTCATGGAAGTGAGCATTAGGACAAGGCCAGAATGAGTAGTGAGAGCTCAACCACAGGTCTTAACATGAGGACCTGGCTAGCAGGTCCTCATTATGACCAACCATGGAAAAGAGTACTAGAAAAAGTATCTTGGCCTCAAGGGGAAGTACCTAGTTCCTTCTTTCTTTGTGGTCACCATCTCATCTTCCTTTCACCCATATTTTCTTAACCTTTACTTAAGAAAAGGACACACTGGTGGCCTGTGAAAAGGCCAAGGTATTCCTTTTCATGGAGCAAAAGCTGTTGACAACAGATGCTTCACAGGCAAGAACTGCAGGTCCTTTACATTTACATCTCCAGAGGTTACAGGTCACTTGATGCTGGAACAATACCTTGCAGAGTATGCAGCTCTGTGACAGGCAGCTCACTGAACTCTGCGGGTTGTAGTTAGAGGGAGGCAGGAAAATGAATAGGAGGGCACCTCAGGAGGTCCCATTTCCTGAGTCCAGGGAGCTTCCCTCTTAGTAGCAGAACTAGCAGAGTGATGATGAAGGAATCAATCTCCCTCCCCTTTGGACTTCACAGTCTCACCACAATGGCACCTTAAAAACTTTATTTCCTCCTTCCTGGAAACCACCACTGCCCCTCAGGACTTCAGGTTTCCTCAAAGCTGATTAAATAAATAGCCATCTTAGGAATAATCAACCAAGTTCAAAACAGCACCAAAGCTGCTGCATCTCACTTTCTGCTGGGAATTCTTAAATACTGTAGCAGGCAGTATGAGAGGAGAAAATTCTCTAGAATTCAGATGTGATTGAAAACCCAGGCCAACTATCAGAAGACCTTGCAGAGTCCCGGGAGGAGACAAGTTTCAAGGGAAAGTGTTGCATACCCACTCATCAGGGGAGAAATTCCCACATTACCAGTAAGCTGAAGCATAACCCACCCACCCACCCCCAAATAAAACACAAATGGGAAGGGAAATAAATCAACTTCAGAGTGAGAGAAAGCACTGAGAAAAGGTGCAACAAGAGAACAAGCTACACTGTCCAGAAACGCCAGGTCTGTTTTAACAACAGTCTCCATGGGGCAATTCCCACTTCTTGGCATTGCAGATAATAACCCTCCAGCCCTGAGACCAAACACTATGTCAATGCTCTGAAATGATTCTTTGGCAGTATGGACCAAATCTCCCTTGCAAACAACACAAAATGATGTGACCCCCATGCTACATATTTCCATTAAGTAAAACCACATCATCCTTACCTAAGTGGGGTGGAGGGAAGGGAACCTGGTGACATCCTTTCCTGACCTGGTCATCAGAACATTTAAAAATTCTGCCAATCAGTCGCACCCCTTCAGCCAACCCCACCACCACCACCCCACCAGCCCCACCAACCTCACATCAAAAAACCCCAGTGTGTTCGGAAAAACATTTTAAAATGTAAATCAGTATATTAGCCCAATTCTAGGCCTGGTGATTTTTGTGTTCCAGATTTGAGTCACCAAAGCTCATCAATTCTCTGTTCTTACTCTCTGGCAGGCTCCCACAAGGGATATCCCGTAGGGAACTAGACTTTTCCATACTGAACAAACAGGGTACATGAGTCCAGAAACAGCTATTCCCTATCCCTGCCAAGCGTATGGTCTCTGCAATGAAACATTTCAGCAATGCCTCTCCCCTGGGAGAGGTTCTGGGTCTGCAGCCTCCAAGAGGCCTTACGGCTGCCTTTAGCATGGCCAGATGTGCAACAGCATCTCTGGGTTTGCAAATTATGCTCTATACCCATGATTCCCTCTTTCTATCCCACCCAAGCACCAGAGAGTCATACAGATTTCAGAGTATGTAAAGATCTGAGAGGCAATGGTGGGGAAGGTGGGGGTGGGGTATGTGTGTGTGTGGGTGTGTATGACAGCATAAAAAAGAAGCTACATTAATCTTTATCTGTCTACATAAAAAAAAACTAGAGGTCTCTTACCTTTCAACTGGGAGTTGTGTACAGCAAACATGTTGATGGTCATTAGCTGCAGCATGCGGGTACTTCCAATAGGAGAGGGACTATGCTGCAGCAACACCTGGAACTCCTTGAGGACCTTCTCAGCTACTGCAGGGAATGTCTCCATCCTACAAATATAGCCAGTCCATCAATGAGGCACATACACAAGAACACTTGGTATATATACACACACTCATTCACTCAATCTCTCTCTCTCTCTCTCTTTCTCCCTCTCCACCCTCACTATCTCCCCCTCCCTCTTCCATTCCCCCTTCCCTAAAAAGCAGACAGCTAGTGCCTAGGACATATCTTTGCTACTTTCACAAACCTTCCTGGTATCCTATGATTGTACACAAATTTAAGAGAAAGACATTTTCAAGGTTCGGTTTCAACTCAATTTTTGGATAAATCACTATGAGTTATTATACTTTGGTATGCTATTTCCTAACTCCTGGCATTATCTATATTCCAGCTGAAATCAAAGTTTCTCCCTGAAACAATCAGTTTTTCTAAGCAGCTAACAAACTTCCTTAAAGCTCTAAGACCTATATTCCCCAAACTCTCTGGTGTGAAAACTGTACTCCATAAAAAGAGGCTCATGAAGCTAAAGATTCTTTACTGAAGACTTTTACTTCAGGAAACAAGACATAGTTCTGCTGCTGTCTTCTTGGGTATTATCACACTAACTGTTCTACCTAAGGATCCTAAACTTCCCCTCGACGAATCCCTAGATCGAGGGCCTCCAAGACTTGTTTCAGTCTTTCTTGTGTGGCTGTCCTCTCACAGGTCTCTACTCATCAGAATCTATATGTTTTCAGGCCAGTGGAAATATAATGCCCTGGCCAAATGCCACTCCCAATACAGGAAGAGTCTGTAATGTAGAGAGGTAGAAATCCAGCCAGTGACCTAGGGCTCCTAAAGAGAGGTCATTCAAACGACTGCCTGCCAAATGTGGCCACTGGCTCCCGAAGAGTAGTGCATGCCTGCAGTTCCTTTGGCAAGAGGGACAAACCACAGCTGAAGCCCTCAGAAATAAAAAGCAAATTCAAACCTGGTGCTAGAGAGAAACCAGGCACATGGGCTTTAGGACCATGCTGAACAATCCATGGTCAGTAGAGTATCTTTAATCCATCTTTAAACCACCCTACCCCTCAACAAACAAACTCTTTATGGTACAGTGGGGCATGGGGTGAGGAACAGCTCCAGGCTGGATTAATAAATAGCTTCTGAAAAGCCACAGGGAAGGCAATCTTTCTCAAAGATAAAAGACAGTTAAGTCCTACAGAAAGGTGCTTCTACTTTCACCTGAACCTTGGCCCTTACCTCACCACATAGTTGCCCTCCTCCCCATATCTGCCCAGGTTAGAAATTCCTGAACTTTCTGGCATCTTGGCAATCCTCCTTCCTTGCCCTCAGATAATAATTCCTATGATTGACCTTCTGGTACCCAGGAGTCATGCCACAACTATGGGTCAATTACAGTTTGTATTCCAGTTCCCTTCACTGTTGAGTTTTGCTCATTTTCACTGGCACAAAACAGGCCATGCATTCCCCCCTACCCCCCCAATACGCATGCCATTTCAAGTGTCCCCCCAACCCCACAATAAATATGAAAACAGTAACAACAAAACCCACTTTTTATTTTTCCTTTTAAAAAGTTTTAGAACCTTTAAAAGTCTTAGTAGGTTTGGAATGGCAGGGAGTGATATGTTTGGGGCTGGAATGGATCCATTTTTCCCCACGGACTATAACAAAGGTTTCATTTTAAATCCTGACACTGTGCAGCACTCTTTCTGGTCGAGGTGGGGAGGGGGGCTAGCACTTCTCATTACGAGAATAGCAGAGTTCAATCTGCTTGAAAAGCAGCCACACTGGGCAAGTTTCAGAGACATGTGTCTCCGTGTTGAAAGGCAGTGGAGAGCCAGCACAGAACGACATGACAGAGTGTCACGTGGGACAATTTTGCTTCTAAGCTGTGTCTGAGGAAGCCTCTCCCCTGGAATGGGAATTGAAACAGATCCATTAACACTCCCCAGGTCAGACTGAAGTTTCAAACAAGCACCAGGCCACATCTTTTTTTTTTTTTAAGTTTTTAAAAAAATCTTCCCTTTGGGGATCCTACACTTTTATTATGGAAATGACATAAACCAAAATTAACTTAATAAAAAATATTTATTAATGTAATAATCCTCCCTTTGCTTTTCAACTAGTCTAATATGATTAAAACAAAAGAAAAAAATCAAATCACATGGATGTGTTAAAGAAACTTCAATTCTGAGATATGAGGAGAAATGAATTTACTCAAAGCCAGCTCTGTTAGGCAATTGCTGACGGATACAAAAATTAAAGACTCATCCTCAGAGTTCAAAAATGAGATTTCTGATTTCCAGGTTTAAAACCAAAATGCTGCCTGATTTTGGCCTCGTTAACTGTAAGTAGTTTTATGTCTTTCTCTTTTGAGAAATAAACTTTGCTCCACCTCACATTACAAAATAAAAATTATACTAAAACTGAGATAATGATAATATTCAATTATAGTTGGAAAAATCCACAAAATAAACATATTTTCATGGGTACATACATAAGTATGTAACTGCTAAAAAAAGTCTGGAAGAATACATAATCTGATGTCTAGAATTATCTCTTTAGAGGGTACAGGAATTGGGGAGAGAGTTAAAAGAAATTTTAGCATCAGCTGTAATGTTATACTTTCATAAGGAAATTTTGTATATTACTTATGTAATAACTATAAAAGTTTTCACCAAGAAGCAGCAACAGCAAGGTCGAAGAGAAGAAAAGAGAGAAAGCATAAGAAGATGGTAATTTGGAAGCAGTGTAACAACAGCAGATGATTAAGATGGCCAAGCCATCCAATTGAGTTCTATCTTTTAAAAGTTGTATTAGATTTGTTAATCATGTGGGCAAAGTTCAACATACATTAAATGAAAATAGTTTCAAAGTAGTTTAATGTGATTTCCTTTACACAAACTCATAAAAAATAAATACTTGTGTAAAGACAGAGGGAAAAAACCCAAGTATTAGCAGTGGATAGTTATCTCCAGATAATAAGAATATGAGTAACTTTATTTCTTCTTATTCCTGATTTTTCTAAATATTTTACAAAGAGCGCCATGCACATTAAAAAGATTTCCCTTACAATGAATAACTCTGGCTTTTATATTTTAAAACATTTATATTTTTAAAAATAAATCAAGACAAAACATATCTAAAAAATTCAAAGTCCAAAATAAATAGGTCTTTCAATACCAAGAGACCTTGAAACTGTGCAAATAGCATAACTAGGCAAGCAAGCAAAAAACAAAAGTGGTAACTTCAACCAAGCAAATAATGGAAAGCAAAATGATTTTATTCGCCACAAATCAAAAGTCTCCAGGCTGCCGGCTTCCCAACCTCTCTCAGTGGAGTGTTAAGCATAAGTCTGATTCTGCCTCTCACCTAGAAAGCAAGTGCCTGTCAGGAGCCATACAGCTACTGACAGATTTTTCGTCCTGAGCCTGAGAGGATTCCTTATCCTTTAAAACTGTAGAAAACGCAATCATTTTCAGGATCTATGTTTCACCTACTTATGTGACTTCTTTTCAAAGTGGTCTCCACAGACACTTTGCCTCATTTGAATGGCAGTTTTAAGAAACCAATCTTTCAGATAACACTGGGACCTAAATCTGGGAGTGACTCAGATGGTGACTAATGGGGCAGGACCCAACTTCTCAGATGCAAAGGAACATAGTTGGGCTAGACAACAGTCTCTACGAAAAAGAATCAGGTTTCCTAATTTCTTAATTTTAAAGACTGAACACAATAGGAGCAACCCAGTAGCAAAAACAAACAAATCAAAAAACTGAGTCGTATGACAGGGTAGAAATAGAAAAAAATCACAGTGTTTCAGAACACAAGCACTGGAATGGACCTTAGAGATCATCTATTTGAACTACTGATTAGGAAACTGAAGCCCCAGAGGTTTTTACTTGCTCACTCTTGAGGTCCTGTAACTAGTCAGCAGTGAAGAACAAACTCCTTTTGGCATTTGATCCTACCTAACATTCCTAACCTCTTTTTCACTGGATTCTGACAGTAGAAGATTCATCTTGCACATAGTAGGCATTCAAGCATATACTGATGCAACTTGCAACACCAGAAAAAAAATAAAGACCAAGAGAACAATACTGGGGCTTTTCAAAAGGCAAGCAGGACAGTGACATGTCTTCAGCTGCTCCCCATTACAATCTCCTCACTCCTAATTCGTTTTCAACGCCTCCCATATTTCACATCTTCTTAGTAATTAGGCAACAGTCCATGATGTTGTGTGTGGCTTGGGCTGACTGTTTTTCTAGTCTTACAGACTTCTATACTTTTTTTTTTCCAATAGAAAAAAAGTTATTGCTGTTTCTGCCTTCCAGAATAAATACGAGGCTCAATTCTCTTTACCTCCAGGAGAGCATCAGAGGAATTCTCATCAAGGGGCTGGAGTGCCTAGAATGTACATACATTGTCTTTTGTGAATACTACTATAACTCATTTTCTATGAAGGTAAAACTAGACTAGCCTTATCTTTTTGCCAACAGAACATGTTATATGAAGGAATAGAAATGATCCTGAAAAGTAATCTGGACCACAACAAACCACCTCTAACAAATGAGATAATCTATTCTTTTTTTAAAGGCCTCTAAAGAAGGAAATTCCCAAACATCTTCCCTCTGTAGAATTTTCATACACTTAACCCAAATCTCTCCAGTTGTAACATAAGCCTATTTTGCTATCATTCCATAAAAATCAAGACTATTTGGTTATGACTAATATTTAAACACAGGGCTCCCACAGCTATCGCTAAACAAACCTTTTTTCACCTTAATTTTTTAAGATACATATTATTCTCTCAAATCCCATTTTTCATCTTTTTAACAATTATTGTGTTTCTCTCCCAAACTTCCTCCAAAATATATTTATCGAAATATGAGCATTTTAAAAGGGAGAAAAATAGGATTCTAACTAATACTAATCTGATTAAAAAAAAAATCCTGAATATTTCTACATTCTAGACCAAGATTTATACTTCTTTAACTCCAAAAGTCTCTAACAGAGCTAAAAAAAATACCTACAGCAGTGGTTCTAAACCAGGAGCAATTCTGCCCCCCAGGGAATATTTGGCAATATCTAGAGGCATTTTCACTTGTCACAAATGGGGATGGAGGAAGGGTGTGTTACTGGCATGTAGTGGACAGAAGCCAGGGATGCTGCTAAACACTCTACAATGCACAGAACAGTCCCTTACAAAAAAAAGAATTGTTTAAGTAATAGAGGTTGAGAAATTATGACTTAGAGAAACATGAAATTTAAAGAACAAAGACAGGAAAAGGGGAAAAGGAGAGAAAAGACAGTGGAAAGACAGTGAGGGACTTAGTGGAAAGACAGTGAGGGAAAGAAATATACGTATTTCTTTAAAATGAGAACTAAAAAACATTAAATAAAAAACTAATGAACCACAGGACTTAGATAATGCAGCACAATATTTCCTGCAGTGATGCATTATTTTATGAAATGATACTGACATCCACTTAACCCACCTCATAGTTCCAACTTGACATTACTCACTAGTGATTGACCTGGGTCTACTATAACCTAATTATAATCTAGAATACTAGATCCTTCTCTCCAGTCTTTCATAATCTATTCATTTCTTATAATGATTCACTCATTCATACAATGTAAGTATGGAGTACCTACTGTAAATCAGGCACTAAGGATGTAAGTGCCAGAGTTTACATGGGGAAGTGGGAGAGTGGTGAGGGGGAGCTGCTGATGCACATTTATTTATTTTTCCTAAGTGAATTACTTTGCATTTACTTCTACTAATAGAGATGCATTGATTGGTATTATAAGTTATTTTAAATCAAGAATTCCCATGTTATGGCTATCACTGTACTCTTGCCCTGGATGATTACAAATGAATATGTAATAAGCATAAACATACTTTCTAATTCACCATTCATGGAACAGTTTTACCTTATAAGCAGGACAAAGCTTTTCAGCTTCTCAAAAAAGTTACTTCTCAAAAGTATAGGGAAGTTGACATAGCTCCTACTCCCTTCCCACTAAGGAAACCTATTACAGATCAACTTACACAGTTATAACAGAAAGTAAAAGGGAAACACTGATAAGACTGGGAGAATAATCCAAAACAAATAACCTCAGAGGATAGTTCACAATAAAACCTCCATCCCAGAAAATATTCAAATGCAGTAGCAGACCCGTCTGTGAGCATCACTACCTATCCTTATCCTAGACTAACGAGGCAGGACATACTCTGCCCAGTGTGCACAGTGGTTCAAGTTTCAGCATCACTAGTTTTACATAGTGAGGAAAAAAACTGATCCAACACAGGAATACTCTAAACCTGATCTCTTTCCAGGGATTTAATGGGTGAAGTAACAGAGTTTTGCATATACCACTTTCCCTGAAATTTATATGTAAATCCATAATGGATGGTGAAACCATAGGAAAGTCTTGGAATTTACTGAGATCAGCAATACGGTACAGGAGCCTGGGCACAGAAGAGACAAAATGTTGGAGGAAAAGGAAATGTCACTCTTTTCTTTAAAGGAAAATTGGTAGACATTATTCTCCCCAAGTAGGATCCCTGGCAGCTTCACCCAAAGATTAAGCATGACTTTCTTGAGGAGCTCACTAGGGGCTAAGCCAAAAAGCAGAGGAAAGAGAAACAAAGGAATCAGGGGTGAGTGTTGGGAAAAGATCATATATATAGGGAATGTGCTAGTAAAGGTAGAAAAATAAAGAGACAGAGGGATGGAGAGTAATGTTTCCCAAACTTCATGAACACAGTAGGAGAGTGAGTGAAGGGAAGAGAAGGTGGAGGCCTCTAAGAATTCACACCCTGTGCCCTCAGTTACAAACACAGTCTAGTTGCTAACAATATTAAATTCCAAAATGACTTGTAATGTAGGAAAATAAAATAAACATCCTGCACACTTACCCAATCCGGGTAAACAGCTTCCCATGGGCATGGAGAAAACTGAGGATGAACCTTTTGTTCAGCTGCATGGGAAAAAGAGAGAGGAGAAAACAATTAAACTTTCCCCAGTTTCCTGTTACTGAACAGTGTCCCTAGTGACACAATAACCTGGCCAGGGTCTAAGGGGTGGGCACTAGGGATGGGAACCAAATGGACATGCCCAAACTCTCACACAGACCTAGGGCACATGCCCAACAGCTGCTGCTCTGCTGAGCTCAGATGACAGCAGACTCGGTGAGTGGACAGCACCCTCTGCTGGCAACGGTGCCTGTGTGCAGGGAATGAAGCTGTGAATTCAAACTAAGCCAGAGGAAGAAGCCCACAGCTCTCTGAGATCTAGGAGCCATGACAGTTCCACTCTAGTTCCATAATTATGGAAATGAAACAGAGAGAGGGCTGGGGATAATACTGATTTTGGAGAAGTCCCCAATCTTATCTATGAGGTAGTTATTTCCTCATCCAAGAAAGCAGGACTTTTCTTTGGTCAACACCAGTGACAAAGTTACCCATCACTCTGCAGCTCATCAAACTTGATTTTTCCAGCTTTTAAAACTGGAAAACTTATAGATCTAGAGTTGAAAATCTAAGTGTCTATTGGGGCCAGGTTTGAAATAAGCTGATGTGGACGGTAGCAATGTCTGGTTATTCCACTCCAGTTCCAACTAAACATTGTTTGAGAGTCCTGTGCTATTTCTTTCCCTTTTTTTTTTTTTTTCCTTTTCAAAAAAAGATGGGAGTTCTTATGTGAAAGTCTCTTTCTTTTAAATGTTGGCTATTAACACAAAAAGATTAAACATTACACAAGCCAAAAACAACGCATTTGTCAGTCATATCAGGTTCATGAGTTACCAAGTGACAATCTCAGTTTAAGGTTCTAAAAAATCTACTATCAAAACTGAGAGGAGAGAGCCCCCTAAACAAAACAAAAATGGTGGGGAAAGTGCAACGCCAATAAAATGGAGATAATCTAAGGATAAACTTTTTATCATCCTCCCTGGTCTGCTAGAAGTAATATGCTCAGGACCCTGTATCCAGATAGGAAGAGAAGTCAAAATCTTGATCTCTAGGGGTTGGTTAGGGCAAGCAACAGTCCAGCACCCCTGGAAACTGTCCAAAAGGTAAGATTTATCTCCTTGCAAAACCGAACACCAATCTACTTCATATGGAAGCTAAGCTTGGCAAAAAGGGTACATTCTCACTTCACCAATGACTTCAATACCAAACTCTATGTACTATTTTTGCTTAACCAATTACACTAAATCAGCAATACTAGAAAACATTGACTTATTAGTTAAAAGGCTCAGGTGCTGCACTGAAGGTAACCTGTCTCTACAGTAAGGTAAATTAGGTTCAGGGACTATGGGTTCAATGAATACAAAGGAAAGATAAGGAACTGCTGCAAAATAAATTACCAATGATTATACCACTAGATGGAAAAACCTGGGCTAGGATGCACATTGCTAGATCTACTAGTAGAGGAAGGTGTTGGAAAATGTGGATTTCCCATAAAATTGACTCGGGTTTAAAATTCTGCCTCTCACTTAACTTATGCTACAGATTCTCTAAGGCAACTGATCTAAATGTTAATATTAATGGTTGGTGCATAGGATTGGCAAATAAATGTCTGACATGCTTTAAATATTCAATTGTTAGTTGAACAGGCTCCCCTAGTGAAATAAAGCAAGTGGTAAGATGTTAATAAATGGAAAACACAGGTGTAGGATATATTGAAGTTCTTTGTATTGGTCTTACAACTTTTCTACATGTATGAAATTATTTTAAAATAAAAAAGTGGATGTGTATATGTGTGTGAATATATTCCTTCTATATTCTATTTTAACCCAATTATCCCTTTTCCACAGTTGTCAAGCATAACTGGTTACCCCATAACCAGGAGGAACTCTTTATAGCTGGTTATATTTATGTATACAAGGTACTTTAGAAGGAACAGGAACAGCCCCTAGCCCCAAGGTTGCTCAGAAATTTCAGTAACTCAAACTAGTAAATGGCAGTTAGAACCTGAACCCAGGTCTTCTGATTCCAAATACAATTCTCCTTCCCTTATACTGCATTTATCTTAGGAAGAGAACTGGCGAGATTATTCTTGAAGGGCTGGTGAGAAAATAAGAGCAACTAAAATCCTTAAGTTTTACTTAAGGTTTTCCTTAACAATTAGGTAGGAATCTCATACTGTGTGGCCCACAATACCTCCTGGAGTAAAATGAGAAAATCAAGAGGTTTTTTAATATTGTAGATTTATCTATATTTCCCAGAGATCCATCCTTTAGGATTAAAGCCTACTTAATTACCTGAATCCACACTTGTCTTTTCTGTAATTTTTACTCTATCAATAGTAAAAAGTGGATTTAAATGCACTGTTTTTCAACTAGCAAGAACTTTTTCAAAATTCGCACACATTCTCCCTGACAATGGTTAATGACAAATGCTGCTTTATTTTTAGTCTGGAAGTATATGTCATCCTAAACTTACTTTCTCTTTGTCACTGAAAACATTTAAGTAGGAAAGGAGCTAAAAATATAGACACATCCTAGAAAGAGGTAAGGTATGTTATATTGAGGAAGTAGATTTGTTACATGTTCATCAAAACGAACCTAAGAAACATTGCAAGTAACAATATGAAGTCAGAAAGAAGTGAGGAAGAACTTTTGAAAAACTCTTACCTGATATAAGACCACAGTAAGCAAAGCCTTAGCTTGAAATTCCTCCCTCTCTGACATATCACCATAAATTAGCTTTCATTTTTGCAACTATTTAATTCTTAACATAAACCCAGATGGTCTTCCTCAAGTAGAGAAAAAAATGTTATTTCTCAAATGGTGAGACTACCTGCTTCCAGATCTTCCTCCAACATTTACATATTTGTTTACCAGAAACTAAAAATATTTCTTGGGTATAGCTCTGAAAGACAGTGTTGGAATTATTAAAAAAGCCCTTGGCTCTTTAGTTCATGTCCCAAACCAACTCACTGTGGACTCCTGAACCTTTTGTACCATCTAAAAGCAATAACCTAAAGAGACACTAATGGCAATAGTTGGGTGAGTAGGTCTCTTGAAACTCACAATCAAATCTGCCCCACCATTAAATGTGGGATTATGCGTAAAATGGTTTGGGTAGTACCCAAAGCATAAAATTCCCACCACCAAGTCACCCATGAACTATCACCATAGTCTCTTCAGCTCTTCCTGCCCATTTTAATCCCTCTCTCTCCCCCTTCCCTGATGAATGTCTCTGATTTATAGTTGCCTGCTAGTTTTGTCTTTTTTTCCTCCACCCCAATCCCTTATTTGGTTCCCCTATATTCCTCTTATAAGTGAAACCATCCAATATTTTTCTTTTTCCCTCTGGCTTCTTTCTCTGAACATAATACCCTCCAGCTCCATCCATGTTGCTGCAAATGGCACGAATTTATCTTTTTTTGATTGCTGAATCATATTCCACTGTGTATATGTACTGCGTCTTCTTGATCCAGTCATCTGTTTTGGGGCATTTAGGTTGTTTCCATGCCTTAGCTATTATAAATAGTGCTGCAATAAACATAGGAGTGTACGTTTCCTTTTGAATTAATGTTTTTCTGTTCTTTGGGTAGATTCCTAGGAGTGGAATTGCTGGGTCATATGGTAGCTCCACTTTTAGTAGTTTGAGGAACCTCTATACAGCTTTCCACTGTGGTTGAACCAGTTTGCATTCCCACCAGTAAGAGAGTTCCTTTTTCTCCACATTTGAGGAGTAAATGTTTTGCCCGTTCTTTGGTAATTATCATTCTAAACAAAGCCTAAGTGCTTTGTGAACTATGGAGCAAAGAAGGAGAAAGAAGCTGCTCAGAAGCAGCAATATAACATAAGAGAGAGGCTTCTGAAATAAACCAAATCTCAATTCCTAAATAGGTGTTCCTGCTTCTGAATAACTACATGGAAAAATAAACTTCTGAAACATGAAACATTTTAAGGAATACAAGAGTACACAGTATTAAAAGGAATCCCAACATACATTTAAAAAATATTTTGGGGTGGCCCTCCCCTGGTGGCACAGGCGGTTGAGCGCTGCACTGTGAAGCTGTCCACAGCCTCTGCACCACCTGTTCGATCCCGGCCGGCCGGCGTGGCATGGCAGACCTCTCCTGTCTCGCCTGCTGCTCCCCTCAGCAGTGTATTTCTTCAGTCTGCCTGTTCTGTTCCCCGCTCTGTCTCTGGTAAATCCTCTCACCCTCCCACGCATCTGGCCTGTACCCCGGTTCTTGTATAAATAAATAAACAAATCTTTAAAAAATTTAGAAATATTTTGGGGAGCATAAGTTAGTCTAATAATTCTGTCTGGAATTTTTTACTTTCATATACCAAGTTGTTTTTTTTTTTATAAAAAAAAAAAAAAAACCCAAAAATCAAAAACCACAACAGTGGGCCACCCTGGTGGCGCAAGGGGTTAAGACGCAACCTATGAAGCTAGTTGCAGCCACTGCAGCACAAGTTCGATCCCTAGCCAGGGAGCTACCCACATGGCGCAGGAGACCTCTTCTGACTTACCCACTGTTCTCCTCAGCAGCGTACTTCAGTCAGTCCGCCTGACTGTTCTATTCTGTTCTGTCTGTTCTGTTCCCCATTCTGTCTATGGTGAATCCTCTCACGCCACACACCTCTGGCCTGTACCCCAGTTCTTGTATGCATAAATAAATACATCTGTTAAAAAAAACAACACAACTCTGTTGTGTCTTAAATAGAAGACTCTATCCTCTTAGATATAAGACAACAGAGGCAGAAATCAAAATTCAACAGTACTGTTAGTAAATGTCCAGAACATTCAGACTATGCAGTCAAAGCCCACTTACACACTCCCAAAAGCAGTAAGATCACATGGTGAAAGGCACAGAAGTGATGCTGTGCACGTCATCCCTGTGCCAGGCACAATCAAGAGTGAAGCATCAAGACACGGTCCCCAATGCCAAGGAACATGTAGTCCAAGAACAAAGGATAAACAAGTAACATACCAACTTGCCAACTACCCATTTATACTCCAAACCCTAAGACAAGGTCTACTGGCTATGAGGGTGCCAGAAGGCAGGGTGTTGCCTTAACTGGCACTATCCCTCAGTCAGGGAGTCTTTGAGGAGGTGAGGCCTAAGAAGAATATTTTTTAAAAATGGAGGAAGGGAGGCTTGGCATGCAAAATGTGGAGCTGGATCAGTAAGTTGTAATACAATAGTCATTTAGCAGAGATGAAAATTATTCATTAGGACTTTCTGTGTTCCTCTTTCCAGGATATAAAAAAAGAAGTTCAGGCAAACAAAATTCAAATGCATTATGAGAAGACCAATCAAATCAAAATCAGCTCGCAAATCCTTTTCTTGGACACAGAGCTATACCACGGTTAAGGTAAAGAAAGAATGGTGATGATTCTCTTTACCTTTCGTTTCTCCACTCCTGAACTGTTCTGAGCAAAATGACAGCTCAATTAGCTCTAATTAATCACAAGTTCCATGTAGAGATGTCCTACTTAGACAGCTGGATCTGAGTCATATGAATTCAAGTGTAAAATGTGTCTCTTAAAACCACCTTTTCCAACTAATGCACCTTTTGAAACAACAGCTCTCACCCTCATACTTCAATTTAGTGCTGCCTCAACAAAGTCTTAACATTAAAGCAATTTACTTCCTATTTCTTCATTATATCTCCTACTTAAAGCCAGCAGACTGGAAGGAAATTGGGCTAAATGTCAAATCAGCAGTCAGCTCCAGAAAACTCAGCCAGCAAGCAAAGACACAGCCGACTTAGAGTACCTGGCTGGTTCTCAGGAGGGAAACACACTAGACAAAGAAAAGGAGTAACAAATGTGTAAGTATTCTGTATTTATTGCTCATTCATTTATTGGGGGTTGGGGGTTGCAAGTAGGATAGAATGGTATGAATAAAGGCCACTGATCTGAGAGTCAAAGACTTGGGTTCAAATTTTGGTTATGCTACTTATCAGCAAATCGCATCAAGGCTATTTCTTCAAGTATAAAATGAGAAGATTAAGTGAGATCAGTATTACTGATTCTGTAACTGAGATGTATATGAGGGGCTTTTGTAAAAAATACAGATATCCTGGTCCTTCAGAAACAAAACCCACAAGGAGAACGGTAAGGGGATAATCAGCATTTTAAAAGGTCTTCAAGCACACAGCTATATTTGGGAACCACCGCACTAAATTAGGGGCAGCAAAATACAGCTCATCGGTCAAACGTATCCTGCCACCTGTTTTTATATTATATGGCCCATGGGCTGAGAATGCTACTTATGTTTTTAATGGTTGATGTTGGAAAGTATTTACAGACTATTTCATGATAGATGAAAACAACATGAAATTTAAATTTTAGTGTCCATAAATAAAGCTCTACTGAAATATATCCACATTTATTTGTTTATTGTCTGACACTGCTTTTCCCTTAACAACAGTGCTGAGTAGCTGCAGCAGACAGTATATGGCCTACAAATCTAAAATATTTACTATTTGACTTTGTACAGAAAAAGTTTGCTGATCACTGGGCTAGATCATCTAAAACAGTGGAGTCTCAAAAAATTTTCTACCTGAACAATACTTGAGGGCTCTCCTACACTTCTATCCCACACAACAAAGATTCTCATGGGCTGCGCAGTAAAGAGGAGCGTGGTTTAAAATAACTCCCACCTCCCAGGATATTCTGATACCTACCTACTTCCTACTACCTCAGGAGACTCATCAATCTATGGTGTTCCCTTCCAATTTAAAACCCCACAGGGCCTCCCTGGTGGCGCAGAAGGTTGAGCACAATGCTGTAAAGCTGCCCGCAGCCTCTGCAGTGTGGATTCGATTCCCAGCCGGCCAGGGAGATACCCACATGGCGAGGCAGACCTCTCCTGTCTCGCCCACTGTTCCTCTCAGCAGTGCTTTCAGTCCATCTGCCTGTTCTTCTCCCTGCTCTGTCTCTGGTGAATCCTCTCACCCTCCCGCACATCTGGCCTGTACCCCAGCTCTTGTATAAATTAAAAAAAAAAAAATGAATGATTCTAATTAAATCTAACCTTTCTTGCCAGTTTCTGAGCAAGCACCATCCTAGCCTATGATATAGCAAAAAACACTAAGTGCCAAAAGACTGTTACCCTCAAAGCTTTTGAACTCAAATGTCTCCAAAGACAACAGAGAAATATGTACAGGGCTCTATAGTTTTCAACTTTATAATCCACTATGGGACTTCAAGTGAGAATAAAAACTACACCCAAGCCCAACAGAAAATTTCACTTAGGCCAGACATTTCCCAAAGCACCCCTAATCAAGGAAAAGTGTCAGATTGAGGTAAATTAATCCCCGTGTTACAGTCTGACAATCTATAGCAACCAGTTAAAAAGTGCCACCAGTTTAGCATTTCAAGGTATATAAAGAAAGTTCACCCAAAGGGCAACACTGTTGCTCTGACTAGGTTACTTTCTGAATGATTCTTCTTTCTGACTCATCTCTCTCAGTGCCTGGGAACTCTTATGCCCACCCACCCATGGGACACCCCATGTCTGAACCGTACCAAGTAAAAGAGAAGAGGAAACTGCTGAAACTCCCACTTGGTGATCAGGTGGGCAACTAGAAAATAGTTCTCCAAAGGCACATACAAAAACTCAACCCATCTTCTGAATGAATGGGCAGTGTGTGAGGATGATGAGGCTCTTCTCACACTGCCCACTCATTCATTTATTAATGCAACAAAAACTTACTGGACACTTTGTAGGTAGAAGACACTGCACACAAACTAGGAACAAGGCAGAGATAATCCTTGCTCTGTGGGTAACACAATTATAAAGTATCATGACTGGAAAATTACAGAATGCTATGTATTTCCACAGCAGGAACATCAGAGATCTCAGAGGAAGACACTCTTGAGTCAAAACCTGAAGGTTGAATAAATTATAAAAATTTGGTCTGAGAAGTGATTACACTGTAGATAGGAATGGCAAGGCAGGAAGGAGGCTGGAGAAGCAGGCTGGGCCGAATTGCAGAAGTCCTTTTTTTTTTTTTTTTAAAGATTTATTTACTTATTTATACAAGCACTGGGTACAGTCAGAAGCGCGGGAGGGTGAGAGAATTTACCAGAGCCAGAGCAGGGAGCAGAACAGGCAGACTGATGAAGTACACTGCTGAGGGGAGCAGCGGGTGAGGCAGGAGAGGTCTGTGCACCTTGTGGGACCCTCACTGATGGCCGGGGATCGAACCAGCGCTGCAGAGGCTGTGGGCAGCTTCGTAGCCCAGGGCTAAAAAGCTGCACCACCGGGGAGGCCCGCAGAAGTCCTTCTTAAAGAGCTTCATCTTAATCAGGCCTCCCTGGTGGCACAAGGGGTTAAGCACCGCACTGTGACGCAATCCACAGCCTCTGCAGCATGAGTTCGATCCCCGGCCAGCCAGGGAGAAATCCACATGGCGCAGCAGACCTCTCCTGTCTCACCCGCTGCTCCCCTCAGCAGTGTATTTCAGTCAGTCTGCCTGTTCTGTTCCCCACTCTGTCTCTAGTGGATCCTCTCACCCCCCCGCATCTCTGGCCCGTACTTGAGCTCTTGTATGCATAAATAAATAAATCTTTAAAAAAAAAAAAAAAGCTTCATCTTTAAGTCAGTGAAATGACATGAGCAAACCTCCATTTTTAAAAGGTCATTCTGGCTTCTGTTTATAAATTCCAGGGAACTTTTATTTGGGGGGGGGGAGGGACAGCTAGATAGAACAAGTGTTAAGAGGCCAGGAGACCAGTTAAGAGAGTGTTGCCATCATCCAATGGCAATGGAAACAGAGAAGAGAGGGTAAAACAGATAAAGGAAATAATCACCCTATACTGAAGGCAATCCCATGTTTCTAAGCAGTGGCCCAGAACCAAGTATCAGTCTTTAAAAAAAAAATAAACTAAAAAACCACGGATTTCATTTTTAAAAATAATTCAGATATTATTTTATTTCCTTTCAATATTTTTAAATGAGTGACTCTATGCTGAATCTGCCTGCACTCACTTTCTTTTTTTTTTTTTTTAAGATTTATTTATTTATGCATACAAGAGCTGGGGTACAGCTCTTGTGTGGGGGGTAAGAGGATTCACCAAAGACAGAGTGGGGAACAGAACAGGCAGAATGACTGAAATACAATGCTGAGGGGGGCAGCGGGGTGAGTCAGGAGAGGTCTGCTGCGCCATATGGGTTGCTCCCTGGCTGGCCTGGAATAGAACTCTGCTGCAGAGGCTGCGGATTGCTTCATAGGTTGCGTCTTAACCCTTGCACCACCAGGGAGGCCCTGCCTGCACTCACTTTCAAGTGTGTACTTTCACCTACAATAAAGCTTCATTTCTAACACACACACACACACACACAAATATATGTGTGTATATATATATATATATAAAAAAATATATAGTTGTTGTAAAAGTCATGTATTTTTTTTGTTTTTCAAGCAAAAATGTGTCATGCCTTTTCCAACAACCTAATGAATGTATGTGTGTACATATATTAAAATTTAAATAGTCTAACATGGTGTTTGGTACTTAGTACATATTAAATAATTATTGAAGAATCTCTTAACATATATAGATTTGCTAGTGATAAAATAGATTAACCAGATAATACATACAAACAATTTACAAGAAAAACAGTACGGGCATCCCTGGTTGTGCAGGCAGTTGAGTACAGTGCTGTGAAGCTGTCCGCAGCCTCTGCAGTGCCGATTCTATCCCCGCCGGCTGCAAAGCAACCCACATGGCGCAGCAGACCTCTCCTGTCTCGTCTGCTGCTCCCCTCAGCAGTGTATTTCGGTCATTCTGCCTGTTCTGCTCCCCGCTCTGTCTCTGGTGAATCCTCTCACCCTCCAGCACATCTGGCCTGTACCCGGGTTCTTGTATAAATAAAATAAATCTTAAAAAAAGAGAAAGAAAAACAGTATGTACTAATTAAATGTTGTAGGAAAATCAGACAGTCATCACTATCTATGAGAATTTATATCTTTTGGAGGATAATTTAGCAAAACCCAGACAAAAAGTATTCAATTGAAAACAAGAGTTCTAACATGATGGATTTAAGGATTCTGATCCTGAGTAGTAATAGTTCCATCTGTTATATTCTAGTCCTAAAGAATAGACAAGGAGAAACCACAATTAACAGAATAAAAGCCAAAACCCAAAAAAGCCTATGTAAAATCTTACTCTACTTCTGCTGCCTCCTGTTCCTTGAATGTGCCAAGCACACCTGCACTTCAGGGGCTTTTGTATTTACACTCTAGACTGGTGGTTCCCATACTTTACAGTGCATTGAAATTGCCTGCAATTTTTTTTTAAAGATTTATTTATTTATGCAAAAAAGAACTGGGGTACAGGCCAGAGATCCCAGGGGTGAGAGAATCCACTAGAGACAGAGTGGGGAACAGAACAGGCAGGTACACTGAAATACACTGCTGAGGGGAGCAGCGGGCGAGACAGGAGAGGTCTGCCTCACCATGTAGGTTTCTCTCTGGCCGGCCGGGGATCAAATTCTTGAGGCAGAGGCTGTAGATTGCTTCACAGTGCGGTGCTTAACCCCTTGCGCCACTAGGGAGGCCCTGCAATTTTTTTTTTCATATATAAATGCTTGGCTTTCAGCCTTAGACATTCTAATTTAATTGGCATGAGGGTAAGACTTGGGCTCAGAATTTTTAAAAGCTCCCTAGGTGATATAGCACTGTGCAGCAAAGTTGGGGAATCACTACTCTAATTTGTCCTGTTTTTTATAGCATTTATCACCAATTTTTATACATACACACACACACACACACACACACAAAACCTGTGCATATTTGCATATTCTGTCCACCATAGAGGGCTCATAGTGGTCTCTCAGTGAATGATAACTAGAATACCTTAACCTCTCCTGATCAAAATGACCAATAAATATTTGCACAAATAGCATTTCCATTCTGGCTGTTGGCTGCTCCTCTAGCCTGCACCCTTGCTGACACAGCCTATCCCTTGCTAAGAAAGAATTATTTGTGGTGCTCTAAATCCACCATGATCTTTCTGTTGCATTACCTTCTTCTCTGTTTAAAGTCTTCTTGTGTATGCCTCCCTATATTTAAGAAAATCCTACTTTTCTTTGCTTAAACCTCAAAAACCATTTCTACCTCAGGTTGAACCTGATACTTTATCCACCAAGCTCATCCATGTCTGGTTTTAGACAGCTTTATTCAATAGAATCTTTTGATAATAATGAAAATGTTCCTTATCTTCACTGACCAATAACAACAACCACTGACATATTAGTAATGTGTATTTTTGAAAGGTAACTACTGTGACTGAGGAATTGAATTTTTAATATAATTTCATTTTAATTACTTTCGACAGCAATACAGTGGTTACCATATTGATCAACAACAGCTCTAGATTGTAAACTCTTTCAGTGACTGATTCATTTCTATATCCTAGGGCCTAAGAATACGTGAATGGAGAGATGAATGGAACGTGCAAGAATTGGCTTCAAAGATTTAATACTCATCCTTATGGTGGGGGCAAGACACATTCTAAAGCACAAAGAAGGTTCAGTTAATGGGAACAAAAGACCGAAAGAAATTACCTGGTATTCTACTCTTTTGTCCAACCTTATAACACACACAAGTGGGGAGTGTAGCTTAACACCTGATTTTAACCTGGACTGCACCACTCAGAAGCTTGGGGACAGTTCCCAACCCAAGTTGAATTTACAGAGTTAGCTCTGTACTTTAGGAATTTAAAGTATCATCCAAACTACTCAGAGACAATTCAAGCATTATAAGCTCAAGTTTTCCCAGCTGAACAAAACAAGTAATAAACACAGTATTATTAATAAAAACAGTATTATTAATAGTCATATCTTCCACAGTCCCTTCTATGTGTAAGGTATTATTCTAAGCACACTGTACCTTTTATTTTTTTTAAGATTTATTTATTTATTTATTTATCTATCTGTTTATTTATTTATACATACATACATACATACAAGCACTGGGTACAGTCAGAAGCGCAGGAGGGTGAGAGAATTCACCAGAGTCAGAGCGGAGAGCAAATCAGGCAGACTGATGAAGAACACTGCTGAGGGGAGCAGCGGGCAGCAGGAAAGGTCTGCGCGCCATGTGGGACCCTCACCAGGCAGCCGGGGATCGAACCAGCGCTGCGGAGGCTGCAGGCAGCTTCTCAACCCAGCGCTCAACCGCTGCGCCACCGGGGAGGCCCCACACTGTACCTTTTAAAACATTTAACCATACAACAATCCTGTAAGATATTATTTCTATGTTATAGATGAGGAAACTAAGCAGAGAGAGAGGAAACTAAGCAGATAGACTTGTCCAAGGTCAACCCAGGAGGTCTGGCTCCAGAGTGTGAGTTCTTAATCTTTCACTTTCAGCAAAGGCAACCTTCTGGCAGACCCAAGAATGACAGGCAAGGTATATACAAAGGCGAAAATCTAAAGCAACTCCAAGCAAAAACCCAATGATTCCACCTATCATTTACTGAGAGATGACTAGGCCAAACCAACTGAAAAGCCTACCAAATTAAGAGGTAAATACTTCTACTCCATATCATATTCATGCAAGTAGGTAGAAGCACTTAACAACTGCACCCTAGGATAATGCCAGCTTGAAGAGAGAAAAAAAGTAAATAGCTCACTTTCCATAACAGTAAAATAGCAACAATGAAACAAAAACTCTAACATGTTTTCTAGATAAATTCACAATCCACAATCTGCATGATTAAAAAAGGAAAATGAACATACACGCATAATCAAGGGACTGTGATAGTCCAGAAAAAATATGTGAAAACATACCCTCCCCTCTGCCTATCCACCTACCACAATACAGGAAAATCCCTAAATCTCTCAGGAAAGGGAGGAACAAAAACTAATTAAGAACCCAAAGGAGAACAATGCTTCAGTTTAAGAAAGATGTGGTCACAAAGGTTTCATAAACCACTCTTCTGTGGGCACCAAAAAGCAAATAACCAGCATACAGGGACCTCTGGCAACCTTGTGTGAGCTTCAGATTTAAACAAGGCACCAAATAAGGGAAGGATTCTGGCGCATCAACTCCCAGGAAAAGTTAAAAATGGTTATTCAGGTTTGGATGTGAACTTCTGTATCTGTTTTTTATCAACAGAGCACCTCCACCTCAATGGCAGCAGCACAAAAAGAAAACTGTTAGAAAAATGGATGACACACAGACAACGTGACCTGGTACAGCCTGGCATTTACCTGGACACCAAAGCCATGGCAATGCAGAACTTCTGAAATTCGACATCCCAGATATGCCCAAAGCATCTCCAGGAGCAGGCAGCTCCCCCACCAGCTACCTAGTTAAACATTAAAGTCGAAAACCACAGACGTTAGGTGAGAGACTCAGTTTCACTGTGACTGGAGACAAGGTCTGCTTCCATCTAGTTTTCTGTCAAGTATATCTTTTCTGTGCTGGTTCCCAGACTCTACCTAGTTCAAAAGACATGATAAACACCTTCAAATCCCTGTGATCCAATTCTCTTCCTTCCAAGTTCTACTCTTCAGTCTCTTTCAGTCTTCCCTTAAGAGTGAAAATCAGTCTTAACAGGCATACCATGAAGCAGGGAAAACATGAGTATTAACTTCTTCCTAATTTACTTACAGTACTTTGGCTTTGTCACTGCTACTACAAAATGTATAGGGAAAATTTTAGTTTAGAGTTAAAAAGAAAAGAAAGAATGAAAGTTGTATAAATCAAAAACCAATTATTTTGCTGGTTACACAAGTATGCTCAGTTTGTGACAATTTATCAATCTGAATGATTTTGACATGTACTTTTCTGTATGTGTAATATACTATAAGAAAGCTTTTTATACTACCACAGTGCTTTCTGATGTTACACCAAAAAAACTTTATTTCACAGATAATACCCTTTGCCTCCTAAGTCCTAAACCCCACCAAGACTCTAACTCTGAGATTTTAGAAATAAAAGTGGCTGTGTCAAAAGTTTGGGACTTCATCTAGACACTGGATCTGTTGAGTAGACTATCACCCTATTTTACAGAAGTAGAAAAAAAGGAGATTAAGAAATATGTTCATGGCAATAAAAATAAATTTAGGAATAGAATCCAGAAGATCTGACTCCTTGTCTACAATAGCCACAAGGGACAGCTTCTTGGGGGCAGCAAGGGCATCTATTAGTGCCTTAGTCAATCTTTTTGACATATGTCACTTTGAAGTATTTAAAAGGCCATATTGTTTTACAGATCTGTCCAGAAGTCTAAAGGAAAATCTGCCAAAGAAATTCCTCAGAGAAAATGTCAACTGACTTACATAGAGCTTGCTTTACAAATAAGGCCTAGCATCTCAGAGATTTGTGGCACAAATCAGCTCAAAATCTCATTAGATAGAATAAGGTTTTAGCATCTTCACTAGGAAACAAACACACCAGAAAATGCAAATCTTCTGAGGTTGTTACCCAACTCCTCTCTCCCATCTGCTTCAGCAGTCGCAGTCCTACTGTGTGTGTGAAGGGTAATAACAGGACTTATTGCCAATGGTTACAACACAAAGCATAACTTATTCCTAAACCAATCTGGGCTTGGCTCAGAAAGCTTTCCAGAATGATGGAAGGCATGACTTTAGGATGACTCAACCTTTGCTAATGCATAAAATAAAGCAGAGAAGAACTATTTGAAGGATACACTTCTACACTTGGGCCAAAACAAAAGTCCAAAAGCATCTACTTTGTGATGAATCTTCATTTCCAGCTGAGTAATTAGACAGAGTCTGTACCACAGCCTAGGTATTCTAAAAATGGAAACGCCTGCCTAGGAATCTTAGAAGTAACAGCTCAGAGTTTCTAACCATACCATGTTTTCATCCATGTTGTTTCTCCTGCTACCCACAACCAAAGGACTTCTTTCACCCTTCAATTAAGGACAATCACCTTTCTAGGTAGCTCTCCCTGTTCATGAGTTAATCTCTTTCTCCTCTGTTATTAACTCTGTACAGAGTACGTTTCTATTATTACACTTCTAACACTTCACTGCAAGTATTTATTTATACATCCATTTTTCCTACAAGACTATATCTTTGAGGGAAGTAACAATATCACTATCTTCCTATATGCAGAGCTTAGAAAAATGATTAATAAAGAGAAGTATTCACTAGATTTTAAATGAAACGACATGAATGAAATCAAGAAGCTTGATCTCCTCGGAGACAATTAGGTGACCTGAGAAAGAGATTTTACAACTTCACAAGGGAAAAAAAAAGGAGAAAAATGTTGATATAAAACTATGAAACTAGTTATTTAAGGAAGCATGCAAAGGTATGTATGCTGTACCACAAGATAAATTTAAAACAAGAGTCAGAGAAAAAAAGATTAGAGGTCACTAGTAGTAAAGTCAATAAAAAATGCCAGGAAGTCCTTCACACTTATAAAAGGAAGTTACTAATTCAACTCTAATCTATGAAACAATTAAAACAGAGAATTATTATGAGTAACAAATTCATAAATATATATGCGATTAAGGGAAAAATGTATACAACACAACTATCTAATACTAAAAGCAGAAATTTCTCCCATAGGTTTCCACAAATGCAAATAGCAATGATTCTCTACCTCTTTATTATGATTTGTCTTAATATAAGCTAACGATCTTGCTTCAAAATACAATTTGGTCAAAGCAATATTATATGGACCAAATATGTCTCCTAGATATATAGCTCTATGACGGTCCCAGGTATGAATGTCATGGAAAGTACAACAGGAGAGATGTCTAGTGATTTCCATAGCAGACACTCAATAAATTTTGGATCAGTAGATAGATGAAAAACAAACAACTGGAAAAAATTACTGAAGCTCTTAAACATTAAAATGTATGGTCAATACATTTTTTAAAAGATTTCTTTATTTATGCATACAAGAACTGGAGTGTAGGCTAGAGGTGCAGGAGGTGAGAAATTCACCAGAGACAAAGTGGGGAGCAGACTAGGCAGACCTACTGAAATACGCTGCTGAGGGGAGTAGTGGGCGAGACAGGAGAGGTCTTCTGTGCCATGTGGGTTAGCTCCCTGGCTGGTGACTGAACTTGTGTTGCAGTGGCTGCCATAGCTTGATAGAGTTCTGTCTTTAACCCCTGCATCACCAGGGAGGCCCTGTGGTCAATACATTTTACAGGAACTCAAACATTTAGAAGAAGTATACAGTACATTAAGTTCCTTCTGGTCTACGTTGCACTAACACTAGGGAAAATAAAACTGAGCTGTAACTTCAATATTAAGTATCCATGAGCAAAGTGAAAGGCTTCCAAGAGGGGAAAAACCCGGAGTTCCCCCTGGAGCCAGTGTGCCGACTGGGGAAAGATCACAATGAGCCAAGAAAACAACTATTTCATATTCTCTATCTTAGTCCAAACATCACATCCAAGAGAGTGAAAACAGAGTAGACAGATGAAATTCTGGAGCCTTTAAGAGAAGGATTGTGGGATGACAGAACTACGAATACATCTCCCCAACAGCACAGTCAGAAACAAAAGCCAATATAGGAAATTGATGAGAAAACAATAGGGGGAAAACCAAAAGGTTGGTGCAATCTCTTACCCCATACGACAGCAGTATGTCGCTATATAAATGAACCGCTCCCACAATAACATCACCCCACTACTCTATTCCTTCCTACAGCAACAACAGATTGAACCCCTGTTCCAATATAATGGTTTAATTCTTATTTAGAAGGTTGTCACAGATTAGGAGCTAAATCCTAAGGGACAATTTATAGCACACCCTCCCATACATTCTAGTTGGCTGAAATTCAACAGCTGATTGCTCCCTTGTCTAACTTGGTAAGAAGCCAAAGGAAGACTTTTCTCAGTCAACTCTCCCAGGCTGGAAAATTCTCAAACCCCAGACTTCTGGCTTAAATCTAGATATCAGGTTATTCACAAGATGCCAAAACTACATCTTTACATTGGCTTTGAACAAGTCTCTCAAGTACACCTTAGATTCCCACACATCACAAAAATATCTGGACATCAAGGCCAAAGATGGCCACTCTTCCTCTCATACAAAGGGGGATATGCTTATCAAAGCATGGACATCAAAACAAACTTGTCAAAATTTTCTATCAATTTCAAAAATTCCTGAAGGGTGAATAAGCAACAAACACTCATAAAATGGCCTTCTTAAAACACTTCAGTCTACCCGAATGAAAGCTCCCTATTCCATTAGCTACTGAAATTCTAAGGTTGATCCCTATGCCACAAAGAGCCAAATCCCAAGTCTGTTTCTCTGAAAAGAAATGAAGCAGAAAAATCTCTCTCTTTTTTTTAAAGATTTATTTTTGCATACAAGAGCTGGGGTACAGGCCACAGATGAGGGGGGTGAGAGGATTCACCAGAGACAGAGTGGGCAACAGAACAGGCAGAATGACTGAAATACACTGCTGAGGGAAACAGCAGACAAGACAGGAGAGGTCTGCCTTGCTATGTGGGTTGCTCCCTGGCCAGCCAGGGATCGAAACTGTGCTTCATAGTGTGGTGCTTAACCCCTTGGGCCCCAGGGAGGCAGAAAATCTTAAGGTATTTCTGACCTCATTAAGCTTCTAAATCTGTGATTTTCAACCAGAATAGTACTGCCCCTCCCATTCCAAGTGGTGCTTGGAAAAGTGTGTGGGCCCACTACTGGCTTCTTCTAGTGGGTGGGGCCAGGAATGCTAAATATCCTGTAGTGATAGACCCACACAATGAAGAACCTGCCCCTTTACATCCCCTCACCCTCTCTCCCCAACCTCCCAAAAGGCAATAACACCCTCATTAACAATCAATGTCCTAGCAGCTCTCTTGCCTGCTTTTGACTTTGCAGGCATTTCTTTTCACAAACCTTTTCCCTTTGCAAAGCAGCAGTGGCAGCTCTTCTGTCTACCTCTGACTTTGCAGGTGCCTCTCTTTTTCTTTCTCCTTTTCCTAATAAACCTGTCCTTTAAAAATGTTAAAAAAAAAAAAAACCCCACAAAAATTAATGTCCTAAGTGAAACACCTTGGCATTAACTACCTTCACCCCCTCCCCAGCTTCTAGAGCAGGCAGTGGGCAAATTTTTTTCTGTAAAATGGTCAAATAATAAATAGTTTAGACCTTATAGGCCATGTAAGTCTGTCACATATTCTTTTTAAGAAACTCCCTATGTGAGAAGATAACAAACCATTCTTAGCTTACAGACCACTGGCAGTCTTTTATCTATCCCTGTTCTAGAGCATGAATGACTCATTATAGTCTGTTTATACTGATATGTTGATTAAAATAAAATGTGATGGAGTGTTATAAACAACTCCAATAATGTATACTACAATTTTAAAAAATGCAGTAACTAAGAGAGTTAGAATTCAGTCTTAAAAACCTAAAGACAGGGGCATGTATTTGACCTCTAATCAGTTAATTATTTTCTACTGCCTCCCCAGAGCATTTCTGTCACAAGCCTTCTTCTGAAAGTTCATTTTCAAACATATTACTGGAAAGAGCATAGGCACTGCCTTTCCCTCTCTCTTCAGGATAGATTACTTCCTATTCACTCTGAATGCCATTCAAACAGTCTCTTTAAAATTACTACTGTCAACATTTTCTAAAATGTCTAAACCAAACCAAAGCCTGGAAATTCTGACTGGTATCTGGGTCCTGACTTTCCGGATGGTAACTAAAGGTCACGTGGGGTGGAAAGTGGCCTGTGGGTAACACAGAATACACACATGCACGCGAACAGGATATGTTGGTAATCCGGTTTCCTGAGACCTGGTGAGTTGTGAGAGTTCTCACCAACACCCTTGAGGAAGATGAAAAACCTTAAATTGGGAAATATTGGATTTTAAGAAAGTATTCATTCTTACAACTAGATTTCCGGCTAAAACAGAATGAGCAGATATATCCTATCCTTCCTTCACATTGTGCTTGCCTAAAAATACAAACAAAACAAACAAAAAATAAACGAAGTGAGTATCTGACAAGACTTCTTCACAGTGTGGAAGCTGCTGTTTGCAGCATGGCTTATGTCACGTCTCAAGCCCAGAAAGACAAAGAGTGTGGTTTTGGTGTTTAACCAGCCTCAACTGCACCCTGGCACTCTGTTTCTTCCCCCAGAGAACTTTGCTCTGTTAGAGGAAAGAAACCAACCTCACATCTTGAATCGAAACGGCTAGGATAAAAATAAAGCCCTGAAGTGGTTTGGTGACCAAGGTCATATGGGGCCTTAAGGGTTTGTAGGTAGGACCAGTGTACTTTGAGAAACTTCCACTCACTGCCAGCCACAAAAAGACAGACAGACATAAGCCCCATAGTCCAGAAGTGATCCAGGTCAGCAGTCCCAGTACTTGCCTGAAAGGGTTGGTGCCTCACTGTACTTAATCAGTGTCTGAAAAACCCAGCCCTGGTTCTGCCTTTCTGTGAACATAATCTCACTAACCTGTTTCTTAACGTCTAAGGAAAAAAGAGCCAATCTATGGCCTCTCCCTATGTAGTGAGGCTTTCATGAATTTGTCATCACATGTTGCCAAATCTCAATCCAAATAGATTCAAATATAATTTCAAAAATCTTCGAGGGTACATACTACAAACGATATTATAAAAGTAAAGAACTATCTATATATAGATATATAGATATAAATATAGATACGTATATATATAAAGTTAATCTAATCCTCATGGTAACCCTGAAAAACTGCATGGTACCCATTTACAGATAGGTAAATCTTCAAATTCATAAGGCAAAAGAATTAAGCTAACTTTCTCTGCCATGATGTTATAATTATGGGATAATGAAACAATCACGTTATCACAGATAAAGTATTTACCTACTAGCACAGGAACTCAATTCTTCTCTTTCACTGTGGATTAAATCAATGCCTACTCTATGCAGAAAAATTTAGGTCAAAAGCTTCTTTGAGGGGGCCTCCCTGTTGGCACAAGGGGTTAAGTGTCAGCACTATGAAGCAATCCACAGCCACTGCAGCACGAGTTTCGATCCCTGGCTAGGGAGGCAACCCACATGGTGCAGCAGACCTCTCCTGTTTCACCCAATGTTCCCCTCAGCAGTGTATTTCAGTCAATCTGTCTGTTCTGTTCCCCACTCTGTCTCTGGTGAATCCTCTCACCTCCCCTGCACCTCTGACCTGCACCCCAGCTCTTGTATGCATAAATAAATAAATCTTTAAAAAATTAAAAGCTTCTTTGAGCTTAATGATAGCACTAGTTCTAGAATTGCCAACCTAAAAGTTCACAATACAGTCTAGGATTTGGAACTCACTCCAACACAAGACAAGCCACTGTGCCCAAGAGAGCATGCCCTCCAAAACCATGCTCTGATCTCTCCCACCATGGGAAGGGCGCGAGAGGGAGCAAATGGGGGGAGGAGGCATTAGATGTGTACCACCCACACCACACAACTTTCTTCAGCACAGTGGTGGCAGTTGTGGGAACAGCAGCAGCAGTAGCAACAGCAGCAGCTCAGGTGCACAAATGCAAGGGGCACTGACAAACAAGACAAATGATGGGTGTGAAGAAATGCCACCTGCCTAACACCTTCAAAAAAAAAAAAAGCCTTTAAGCAAATATAACAGGTTGAGCAAATGAAAGCTCTGTGCCACTGGGTTTAAGAGTTAGTTGGTGAAGCTGCGTTCCTTTGTTAGCCAATGTTTACTTTGCTGGACTTTTGATAAAATGTAAGAAAAAATACACTCATATACTGTCCTGTTTTACAGAATTCAGAGTCTTTAAGAAAAACACCACGGAAACATAGACACAGAGGTCTAGGCAGAAATTAAGATTCCAAAACTAAGGAAACAAGGTTCTCACTTGTCAGAGATTTCAGGTAACTATTAAAAAGCCTAGGGATAGGGAAAAATAACATGAGACAAGGAAAGCTTTTCTCTAGCCAACTCATTTGGTAGGTGACATTCAAACTTTACTACAAACAGCCTGATACTTTTCAGTTCACACACTTAGGCAGTGTAACTTCTCACTTTTCACCAAGTTTGATTGCAACAGGATATTGAGGAAAGCAGATGTCCCAAGCTCTTTATGTAGGCCTCAATTCCCAGAGGTACAAATTTCAACAGGGAACAAAAGTAATACCTTCAGATTCCTTAGGCTCACTACTGGGAAAGAGACAAAGAGTGAACAGTATGTTAGGAGACTCACCTAGTTTCTGGGTCAACCAAATGACAATGCCACATGAATTCCAGGAAAGTACAGATGGTCCAAAATTTAATACATTTCTCTATGTCCGAAGTCAGGCCTTTTTGGAGAAACTTAACAATCCAAACAGATTCTCTGAGAAACAACTAAGTCTTAAAAACCTGGAATGATATAGCCCACTCTGGCAGTACTTTCAAAGCATAGATCACAAAATTAAATACCTATATAAGCAAGATAGATGATGTAAGTGAGCCCTAAGAGTTGCGGGGACTAGAGGCAAACTAGAGAATACAAGCTCCATTAAATGGCTTGCTGCTATTCAGCTCTGGCACATTGTTGTCAGATCTTGAATTTTTGCAAATTAGCTGATAATGATTAAAATTTTATTTTTTTAAAAGATTTATTTTATTTTATGCACACATGCGCTGGAGTCAGGCCAGAAGAGGGTGGGCGGAGTGGGTGGTGAGAGGTTTCACCAGAGACAGAGTAGGGAGCAGAACAGGCAGACTGACTGAAATACACTGCTGAGGGGAGCAGCGGACGAGACAGGAGAGGTCTGCTGCGCCATGTGGGTTGTTAACTCTTTGGCTGGGGATCAAACTCATGCTGCAGTAGCACAGTGGCTGGTGACAGCTTGATAGTATTGAGACTTTAACCCCTGTGCCACCAGGGAGGCCCCAAGGCCATGCTTTTAAAAATGTGTATATAAGCAAAATGCATAGGAATGCAATGACTTGTTATCTAGGATTTGCTCTAAAATACTTTCAACAAGAGGGGGAAAAGAAAAAGAAAAAAGGAAAAGTTGAAACAAATGTGGAAAAATCTTGATAACTGTTGAATATGGGTAACAGGTATATGGAGGTTTCATTATCTTTTATGTTTGAAATTTTTCATTATCAAATTCTCTTCAGGGGCTTCCCTGGTGGCACAAGGGGTTAAGCACCGCACTATGAAGCGATCCGCAGCCTCTGCAGCACGAGTTCGATCCCCGGCTGGCCAGGGAGGACCCACATGGCACAGCAGACCTCTCCTGTCTTGCCCACTGCTCCCTTCAGCAGTGTATTTCAGCCAATCTACCTGTTCTGCTCCCCACTCTGTCTCTGGTGGATCCTGTCACCCCCTGCATCTCTGGCCAGTACCTGAGCTCTTGTATGCATAAATAAATCTTTAAAAAAAATAAAAGAGAGGAGTGATTGCGGTCAAAATAATGGGGGTGCAATTGTATGGGGAATATAACCAAGATGAAAATGCATACATTGTGCAAAAATGAAAAATGATGTAAGAAATATATAAAATAAAAAATAAATAAATAGAAAACATAAAATAAAATCTCTTCAGTCTAACAAAACAGGTATGCATTTAGACAGTGGGCTATCAGTTTGTGAATGATCAAGTCTCACTGTTCACTTTGGTTAGACAGTGAAAAATGTAAAAATAAATCTAAAAGTTTAAAAGATCACTAAAGCATAAACTTGCAAGTACATAACTAACTATCACCATCAACACATAAGAAGTTACACTACACCACTCACTGTTCTTTACATGCACTATCTCACTTAGCCTATCATATCACAATCTTACAGAGGAGGAAACAAGCTCTGCCAGGTGGACATACCCAAAGTGTCACAGTGATAACTAATAAAACAAAGACTTTCCAAAGCCATGTTTTTAACCTCTACACTATCTTGCCTCTGAAATATAAGACACTGGACAAAATTAATGAAAGCTACACAAGCTACCATCTTCTTGAAGGAAATACCTTATGGAAGAATTTCTTAAGTCCAATAGAAGTATGAAAAAAGTAAAAAACCCAAAGATGAATAACAGTTTGTATGACATGCAACTAAGGTAAGAAAAGGGAGACATTTATTTATGTATATATAAAAACACAAATATTTCCTACTAAAAAATTTTTATTAAAGGGCCTCCCCGGTGGCTCAGCGGTTGAGCGCTGGGTTGCGAAGCTGCCCGCGGCCTCTGCAGTGCCGGTTCGATCCCCGGCTGCTCCCCGGCCACCGGAGGAGGGTCCCGCATGGCGCGCGGACCTCTCATGCCGCCCGCTGCTCCCCTCAGCAGTGTACTTTGGTCCTTCTGCCTGCTCTGCTCCCCGCTCTGGCTCTGGTGAGTTCTCTCACCCTCCCGCACTTCTGACTGTACCCAGTGCATGTATAAACAAAACAAATAAATAAATAAAAAATGCCTATATTAAAAAAAAATTTTATTAAAATATTCAAAAAGGTAACCATTCCTTTTGATTTCTACTCCTACTGACCTAGAAACCAACCCTGACATTCTAACCAGGAAACTTCTCCAGCAAGAGCCCGGCTTTCTAAATAAGGTCACATACTTTCTATGCCTAAAGGGCTTCAAATGAATCCTTCATGCCCCAATTTATCATTAACTCAATATACTTACTCATGAAATGGACCCTTTCAGACTCAATCTTTCAAAATAATAATCAGTCCTATTACAGTTAACCTTTCTTGAACTCTTTCCTTATTCGTGTGACTTGAGAAGTTTCTCTTTACTCAAGATGAGAAGATATTATAGTGTCATTCTAAATATATGACTTGCATAAACAGCAACATATAATAGTGTTGGGCCACCCTGGTGGCGTAGGCGGTTGAGAGCCGCACTGTGAAGCTGTCCGCAGCCTCTGCAGCGCGGGTTCAATCCCCGCTGGCCAGGGAGTAACCCACGTGGTACAGCAGACCTCTCCTGTCTCACCCGCTGCTCTCCTCAGCAGTGTATTTCGTCAGTCTGCCTGTTCTGTTCCCCACTCTGTCTCTGGTGAATCCTCTCACCCTCCCACACATCTGGCCTGTATCGCAGTTCTTGTATAAATAAATAAATCTTTAAAAAATATATTTTAAAAAAACATATAATAGTGTTGACTGAAGAAATCAGAATGTTTCCAATCAGATTCTGGGTTAATATTTTGGAATGGATTTCCTCTTCTCATTCCCCAGGTTAATTAATGGGTATTAGGTATTTCCAATCTATGCAGGAAGAACATACCCTAAAATGTTAACAGTGGTTATCTCTAGATGGCAAAAACATATTATTAATCTGCATTTTCAACATTTTTACAATGTATGTTGCTTTTGTAAACTTTTAAAAACAACAAAGTATCAAAATGAAAAAAAGGCTTTGCCCTACTTAATTTTTGAAAGCATCTGTAATTTCCTCCTACAACCAAGACCCAAACACACTGGTATCTTCATGTTTGTGTTCAGAATGCCTAAAAAACTATCTAAAAGAGTCAACTGTGAACTTTAATCAGCAAACTAAGGGGGAGGGGGGAAATTCAGTTAGCTGCCATACTATCAAATGTAATGAAAGGAACAGTATTGCTTTTGTTAAATTAACAATGCAGGAGCAAATGCATTAAATTCCAGACCTGAAAAAATCTCCCCCCAAAAAACATACTGTGCAAAAAAAAAGAAAAACGGAATGTAATAGAAGGAAAAGGAATTTAAGGAAAAAGATCAAGATCACTGGGTGGATGAAATAGGATGAGAGTCAAATAAGGAAAGGCTAAATAACAAGTATTAGGAGTTACTGAGATATAGTCCAATCTGAACCCCAAAATACATTCAGAGGGGCCAAAAAAGAAGGAAGATTTTGCAAGAGCTTTGCAAAATATACAATGACGTTACACTTATCTAAATACATTATTTTCTGCACACAGTACCAAGTATGTTATACGTATAATAGTCACAGTAGGTTGAGGAAAATACTGGGAATGGTAAACCAAATCATGTCGAACTTGAGAACTCACTAAAGTTTCAGAGATAAACATCTGTCGATGGTTCTCATTCTCATTTGTTCATCCTTGCCAGCAAACAGATACATCCTGCATTTCTATTTTAGACGCTGATAAGAGCAATCAGGTCTGAGAAAATCCTTAGCAGTTCCATCAAAGGGCCTCACCTTTCATTGTGCTGAAAGAGTGTGCTCACACTTCTGATGCAATAATATCCTAAATTAACTCACTATCAGCAACAACTCATTTGTTAAGCATTATGCTTTTCTGATTTCCAAAGGGTGCTGAGGCATAGCAGAAGGCACATCCACTAAATAAAGAATGTTTGAAACCCTAGTGGCCTGAAGGGGGGTAGTTTTGCTGGGGGAAGAGTTTAATAGTTTAAGAGGATGCCACTTACAGTTGAGGTTGGCAGTCCCTCCCCAGGTTGCATGTTCAACCCAAACCACATTTCAAGGCTGCAAACCAACAACCCACAATCTAACTCCCTGCAGCCATTCAGAGAGAGATCCAAAAGCCATGCTCAGCAGAGAGAACAAACTAGTTGGAACTTTACTATCATTACAAACAACACCTGAAGCCAACCCACCAAATTCAAGGACTTGAATTTTAGTTGTTTGGGCTAGAAACTCTCTTGGGAGTTGTCAAAGGAACAAATCTTACTAAGGTTAATCACCCAAAAAGAACAACTAAAATGATCAAGGAGGACCTCCCTGGTGGCGCAAGGAGTTAAGACTCAACC
Organism: Talpa europaea; assembly: GCF_964194135.1. Taxonomy (NCBI): domain Eukaryota; kingdom Metazoa; phylum Chordata; class Mammalia; order Eulipotyphla; family Talpidae; genus Talpa; species Talpa europaea. The sequence goes on from NC_140074.1 coordinate 86,993,002, forward strand.
TATGAAGCTGTCCGCAGCCTCTGCAGCACGAGTTCAACCCCCAGCCAGGGAGATGCCCTCCTGGCTCATCTGCTGCTCCCCTCAGCAGTATATCAGTCAATCTGCCTGTTCCGTTCCCTGTTCTGTCTCTGGTGAATCCTTTCAACCCTAGCACCTCTGGCCTGTACCCCAGTTCTTGTATGCATAAAAAAATAAAATAAAATGATCAAGGAATGCCCAGCAAAATATTTAAATTACATAAATAAGTGACATAAATGATATGTCTTTAAAATGAATTATCACAGTCAACTAAGAACATAGTAAGATAACGTTAAACAATAGAAAATATAGTCAGTTCTACTCTAGTGCTTGTTTTGAACAGTTTGTTACATCATGATCAATATGTTAACGAACAATTTCAGCATAACATGAATTTTGTGTTTGCTTATGAATGATTTTGTGTTCACAAGGAACACCAGATGAACACAGAAAACTGTACCCAGCTGAACTGAGTCACACAGGAATACACAAAACACACACACACACCCCCCAAAAAACATCTCCCAGCTACCACAATTCACCATGTTAACTCATGTTATGAGCCACACCTATATACATCTGGTGCTGCACCTGCCTGTTCAATTTCAAATAATCCTCCTTCCATCACTTCACAGTAACTTACAAGCTGCAATCTTCCTGAAACCCACTTCCACAAGAAAACTTCATGTCTTTTTCAAAGTAGTATTTATGTATATTTTTTAACCACTGAGTATCTATAATGAACAATTTATCAGGTTCCTACCTCCCCTTTTTTAATAGGGAACTGAGGAAGTTTTGAGTACTCTGCCCCTAAACCTCATTTCCCCATAAGCTCTGTGGTTTTTTTGGTGCAGTTTTGCACACCACAGTGATTTTTAAGAATGCATGTTACCTTATAGCAGAACTAGATGTGTATGTCCAATTGTTAATTTTAAAAAGCAAACCGTAGATTAATATATGTACATATGTAAGTATGTACACATACATCTATCAATCCAATTTTTGTTAAAAAGTACATCTCATGTGTCTACAGTTATATGTATATTATGAAAGCTTAGGAAACGTTCTGGAAGGACCTCCATCAAATAGTAAAAAGTGATGTTGGGCCTCGCTGGTGGCCCAAGGGGTTAAGACTCTGCACTATGAAGCTATCTGCAGCCACTGAGGCACAAGTTCAATCCCCAGAGAGGGAGGTGACCCACATGGTGCAGCAGACCTCTTCTGTCTTGCCCGCTGCTCCCCTCAGCAGTGTATTTCAGTCAATCTGCCTGTTCTGCTCCCCACTCTGTCTCTGGTGGATCCTCTCACCCACCATATCTCTGGCCTGTACCCCAGTTCTTCTATGCATAAATAAATAAATCTTTAAAAAATAAAATGATGCTCTGAAAGCAAGAATACAAGTGTCTCTCACTTTAAGCTTCATATATATTTTGTTTAACTTAGAAATAATATGTTGGTATTACTTCCGTAATTTAAAATATTTCCTTTAAAAAAACAAAATTGGGGCCTCCCTGGTGGCGCAGGAGTTAAAGTCTCAGCACTATCAATCTACTGCCAACCACTACAGCCTGAGTTCAATCCCCAGCCGGGAAGTTAACCCACATGGCACAGCAGACTTCTCCTGTCTCACCCACTTCTTCCCTCAGCAGTGTATTTCAGTAAATATGCCAGTTCTGCTCCCCACTCTATCTCTGGTGAATCTTCTTACCGACCCCCCCACCTCTTGCTTACACCCCAGTTCTTGTATGCATAAATATATAAAAATAAATCTTTAGGGCCTCCCTGGTGGCGCAAGGGGTTAAGACGCAGCCTACAAAGCAATCCACAGCTGCTGCAGCACAAGTTCGATCCCCAGCCAGGGAGCTACCCACATGGTGCAGCAGAACTCTTTTGGCTCACCCGCTGCTCTCCTCAGCAGTCTGTTCTGTTCCCCCCTCTGTCTCTGGTGAATCCTCTCACCCCCCACACCTCTGGCCTGTACCCCAACTCTTATATGCATAAATGGGTGACTCTTTATAAATAAATAAATAAATAAATAAATAAATAAATAAATAAATCTTTAAAAAAATTATTATAAAAGACCAACAGTCCCAGGGATCAGGAAAAGTGATATTTAGGGTGAGAATTTCAGGTTAAGAATGGGACTGATAAAGAGAGAAGAACAATGAAGGAAGAAAGGGCCTGTAAAGAGTTTGAGCCCTTCAAGGAAGCAGCCAGTATGGCTGGAGAACAAAAGGAAGGAAGAGAGGTATACCAAAGTTAGAAGTAGCCAGGGCCAAATCAAGTGGGGCCCAGGAAACTATGTTAAGATTTTGGACCTGATTTTAAGAGCACACAGAAACAAATAAATAATTTCAAGCAGGGAAAAGGATATGATCCAGAAGTTCATTTGGGTTACTGTCTAAAATAAAAAATGTCTAAGAAAGACCAAGAATAAATGTGAACAACCAATAGGTATGTTTTTCAATAGAATGTGGGTTACCAAAACAATGACAGTTTGGAATAGGATGGGTGGTAACAGAAATAGATAAAAGTGGATTGATTCAAGTTATGTGTAGGAAGTAAATTCAATAGCTCTTGGTATTGACTGGAGACAGAGATATAGAAAAGGAAGAGTAAAGGATGAGTCATGTCTCTAAGCAAGAACACTTCTCACACTCTAGTTGTCAGTAATACTGAACTACTTGAAGTTCCTTAAACCTTCATGCATCTTTCAAACTTTCAAGCCTAGGAGTGGAAATGCTCTTACATCATCCCTTAGCTGCAAAATGCCTGAGTATCCAGCTTTATATGCCCAGATTAGGTGCTGTAACTGCCTGCCTCCAAAGACTCATATTTTTGCCTTTATCATAGTATTTGGCACACTGCCTTATAATTATAATCACACACATTATATTATAATCACACATTTATGTTTTTGTCTTCCTTGCAAGTATGAGTGTTCCCTGAAGTTTAAGATCTTTTGGGGTTGTTTCATCTTTATACCCCCCAATACTTAATCACTTAAACATCTGTGAATAAATCTTCACTTCTCATCTTTGTAACTGTGTGCTACAAGAAAAGAGAAAGCAAGCTGAGTTCTTGGGGCCTACTGCGAGAAAGAAAAGAATATGGGAAGCTGATCTGGGCCTAAGAAATCAAGTTAAAAGAAATGGGGGGGGGCTTCCCCAGTGGCGCAGGGATTAAAGTCTCAGCACTAATGCCAGACACTGCCACACTGAGTTCGATCCCTGGCCAGGGAGCTGACCCACATATGGCGCAGCAGACCTCTCCTGTTTCGCCCACTGCTCCCCTCAGCAGTGTATTTCAGCAAATCTGTCTGATCTGCTCCCCACTCTGTCTCTGGTTAATCCTCTCACCCCCCACACCTCCAGCCCACACACCAGTTCTTGTATGCATAAATAAATAAAAATAAATCTTTAAAAAAAAGCAGGTTAAAAAAAAGGCAGTGTCATTGCCTGACTGGATAAACAAAGTGCAGCCTTCTTCCTCAAGTGCTGGTGGTCTACAATTAAAAGACCAAAAAGATGTAAATTTCTTTTTGCACAGAAGAATCGGGGTGTAGGCCAGAGGTGCAGGGGGTGAGAGGATTCACTAGAGACAGAGTGGGGAGCAGAACGGCAGACTGACTGAAATACACTGCTGAGGGGAGCAGCGGGTGAAATAGGTGGTCTGCTGCGCCATGTCGGTTAGCTCCCTGGCCAAGGATCAAACTCATGCCTCAGTGGCTGGTGATAGCTTGATAGCCTAGATAGCACTGAGACTTCAACCCCTGTGCCACCAGGGAGGCCCCTCTTTTTATGTTTTTTTACTTTAAAGATAGATGGTGGAGCTAATGCAATAAAACAATTTATTTCTTATTCATACAAGCTTCCAGTTTAGGACTGTATTATCTAAACTATAGGAGGGCAGCAGTGAGCATTTCTACTATTCAGCAACTCTTCTGAAGCACCTAGATATGTTTAGACCCCATGCACACCATGGCACACAGGAGGTTGGTAGTTTCATTTATAAACAATGACTGCTCTCCAAGTCATCCAGAAAACAGATGAAGACTAAGGATATAGGAAGATAGATGGAAATTCTAAATTAAATCCCAAAGGACAAGTCATCCTATCCCGTCACCTGTGACTCACTCTAAGCAGACAACTATGGCTTTAATTTCAAAGAGAAAATAGAAATCCTTAAAAATGCCCTTCTGTATCTTTTTCCTATAACATCCACAAACTTACAGCATCCAGTTATCTGTTCCTCCTTTCCCTCAAGCACCAGAAGGATGTTTCACCATCATTCAAGCGAATAACTTACAGTCCTCTGCAAGAACTCTCCACGCCATATGAAGAGTTGCCATGCCATATGCCATATCTCCTTTTTTTCAATGATCTTCAACAAGTTTATCATGTATATGTTTTCTTTGAGTTACAGACTCAATTGTCATGACTTTAATATTAATATAAGAAAATGCCTTCAAATATTTTATGCCCTGGCCTAGACTTCAGATAATCTGTTCCTCAGCTTCAGATATATCTCTTAGCCTCTGAATATCTCCACTTCAATGTCCTACAGAAGTGCCAAATCCCAACATGTTCAAAACTAAACTTACCGTCTTACTCCTTAAAACAGCTCCACCTATATATCTTATCTCAGGGAATAGACCATCATCCATCTACCCAGTTTCCAAGCCAAAAACCAAGGTATTACTTTTCATTCCTCCTTTTCCCTTAGCTCCCATTTTCAATTAAATCCTTTGGATTCCACTTTACTAATATACTCATATCTATTTATCTCTTCCCATCTCCAAAGCCTTTTCACATCTATCTTCAATTACTATAGCATCTTCTTATTCTCCTTATTTCTAAACTTGTTCTTCTTCAAACTTTTCACAAAGCAAAAAGAATTGTATTTCTAAAACACATCTGGAATTCCCTTATTTAAGCATTCAACAGTACCCAGTACATTCAGGATAAAAATCAAAATTACTTATTGACCTTCAAGATCTGGTATCAGCTCACCCCAACACCCACTCCACTATGAATTTCACTACTCAAGGCACAAAGAACCAGCCATTTGCAGTTTTCCCACTACTGTGTTCTCTCTTACTAGCGTCACAAAAATCCCACACAGAATTCTAAAACATTATAATGAGAACTTCAAACCCAAAGCAGCAAAACTTCTCATCCTATACTAACTAAATCTTCATTTAGAAAAATGATTTACTAAATTCTACAGTGCCACATAGTGGTGAGAAAGCAACACGCATAGTAAAGACAAAGGCAGCACAGGTGGAAGAGACTGGACGAGGGCATCAGGGAGCATGAAGTGATTTGCCTTCTCTGTGATTAGTGGGAAAGGTCTTAAACGTGCCGCACAGTTAAGTACCAAGATGCCCATGCTTACTTAGCTAGTCTGGCTCATTACATCACACTTAGGAACTTACATCACTGGGGCTCAAGCTGACCAGCCCATTTTCCTGCTCAGAATCCTTTCCAGACTCAGTGCCCTGAGAGGACCGGGGATGGGATGGATGAATCCAGATTTCCAAGCGAGTGGTGTCGTCTCCAACATGGCGAAAAGTAGACTTCTTTCCCTTCCTCCATTGGTCAGGGCTCAGTTCTAATTCCTCGTGTTGCTTCTTTTCCATCTGTTCTGCCTATACAACACAAAAACATAAATTCAGAGTGTCCTGGGATTTAGCTAATAAAGAGAAGCACTCACCTCACCTGAGTTTGTTACCCAAGGACTATAAAATAAAAAGACTTTTTGTCACACTTCCAAAGTAGAATGTCATCTGCTTTGTCTCATAAATTATTAATTCTATAAACTAGATACTGTAGAACAGGCATGCCTAAGGGCTCCATGAGAGTCCTTCTGAAGACGAATTTATTTCTGCACAGGGGCTGACTGATTCCCCATCAGCAGAGCCTGATGGGACCCTTTAAGACCATTATCAGTCATTCCCTGAGGAAACAGAGGCACTATGAGAAACATTCTTCTAGGAAGGAATGGTTCTGCCAGCATCCCTACTCACCTTTCGTTTGGTTTCTTCAAATAAGCTCATGAGACTCTCCTTGGCAGTAAGGATCGGGTTGCTGGCAGCTAAACTGCGCATATAGTAATACACAGCATCAAGCTTCCTCCTCTGTGGAAAGAAACCAGAGACATGGAATTAACCTGAATAAGTTCACCCAGGAAACCCTACTACATATATTCCAACATGTGCCCCAAGATGTGAGCAATTCCATTAAAAAAATCAGAACACTATCCTTGGGAAAAGTCATGCAAGAGATCTCTTCATGCATAGTACTATATCTTGTATGCAGATGTATTCTGAGTCAAGTACTCTTAAGGGGGAGGAAAAAAAATAAAGAGCCTCTTAAATATATAAAGCAATTACGTTTGTTTATAGAGAAAGAAATGTTCAACTCAGCTTTTAGCTATGTACTATTTTAAACATTCTAAATCACAGTAACAATACCATTAATCATAACTAAGTATAAGGCAAGCGATTAGCACTTTCTAGCTCTCTCTAAACCTAGGGACACTGCCCCTTTGGGATTATTATTCCTATTTTAAAGATGAGGAAATGGGAGTTCAAGAAGATAACTACATAACTTGTCCAACAAGATCTTGAAAACAAATCCTGGGTAAGTCAGAAAGGCCTGATTCCTAAGTTCATGTTTTCATTTTACCATACTGACTGTTGAAAAAAGAAAATGTGACTACTCAAAAGAATTCAGCAACTAAAACATTTCAAGTTTATGTCACACACACACACACACACAAAAGAAATAAAAGGGAAGGGTGAGAGAGAAAGAAAAACACTGAAACAAAAGAGGAAAGAATGTCAAAAAGTCTTTCTATCCAATTTCATATACGTTTTTAACATTTTTCCTAACTTCTCAAACTGCATCAAGAATACTACTTTCGGGCCTTCCCGGTGGCGCAGCAGTTGAGCACTGGGTTGCGAAGCTGCCCACAGCCTCTGCAGCGCCAGTTCGATCCCAGGCTGCTCCCTGGTCACCAGAAGAGGGTCTCGCATGGAGCGCAGACCTCTCCTGCCACCCGCTGCTCCCCTCAGCAGTGTGCTTCGGTCACTCTGCCTGTTCTGCTCCCCATTCTGGCTCTGGTGAATTCTCTCACCCTCCCGCACTTCTGACTGTACCCAGTGTTTGTATAAATAAAAAAATTAAAAAAAAAAAAAAGATTTGTTTAAAAAAAAAAAAAACCTACTACTTTCTCCCGAGTTTATACATTCTTCAAAATGAATGGGCCTTCCTGGTGGCCTAGGGGTTAAGTTTCAGCGCTATCACTGTGATAGCATGAGTTTGATCCCATATATGGCACAGCAGACCTTTCCAGTCTCACCCGCTGCTCCCCTTAAGGGTATATTTCAGTAAATCTGCCTGTTCTGCTCCCCAGCCTGTCTCTAGTGAATCCTCTCACCTCCCACACCTCTGGCCTACACCCTAGTTCTACACAAAAATAAAAATTTTAATTAAAAAAAGGTCATATCTTGTATTCAACTAACATGGTTAAAGGTGAGTGTTCTAAGGTCAACTGCCCAAGCCTTAGTATAAATCTAAGTAAGCCATCCTGAGGAAGTTTCCTCTTTAGTAAAATAGAGATATCTACATACACATGACTAAAAGAAAATTAAAGATTTTCATATAATTGTGTACATAAAAGTATATATAATAGTTTATATTATTATCTAGCATACCATTAGAGTCAGTTAAATGTTAACTTTTTTTTGATTATTTATTTTATTTATTTACACATGTAAGAACTGGGGTTTAAATCAGAGGTAAGAGGATTCACCAGAGACAGAGTGGGGAGCAGAGCAGGCAAATTTACTGAAATACACTACTGAGGGGACCAGATAGGAGAGGTCTGCAGCACCATATTTAGGTTAGCTCTCTGGCCAGGGCTCGAACTCAGGGAATCATGGTGACAGGGCCGAGACATAACCCCTAAGCCACCAGGGAGGCCCTTAAATGGTAACTGGTTTTAATATTATTCTAATCTACACTAATCTCTGCCTCTACCAGTCATTTTATTTTAGACTATTTTATCAAGCCCATATTGATTTTTTTCACATTTTAACATGTGAAATTAAAATACAACTTACAACCAATATCTACCATTATGACTTATTTTAATTCACATTCTTCTCCCTGAGCAGTACAGAAAATAATAGTATAAAGCAACCAATTGCATATTTCATCAAATTTAATTTATATACTTGTCTATACGATTCACTTGTCTCAACAAAATTTTTTTCAAGACAGAAACCACATTGCCTACTTATCACACATAGCATATAGCAAAGCATTGTCCATAAGTATACTCTTGGTAAATACCTGAGAGTCACTGAATAACTGAAGGAAACACAAAAGTTGAGAAAGTGATTTTAATCAGACTAGTATTAGTAGTATAAGGAGGAGACAAAAAAATAAGGACAAAGGGGCCTCCCTGGTAGCGCAGGGGTTAAAGGTAGCACTATCAAGCTATCACCAGCCACTGCAGCCAGAGTTAGATCCCCAGCCTGGCAGGGAGCTAACCCACGTGGCACAGCAGACCTCTCCTGTCTCGCCTGCTGCTCCCCTCAGCAGTGTATTTCAGTTAATCCACCTGTTCTGCTCCCCAGTCCCTGGTGAATCCTCTCCCCCACCCCACCTCTGGCTTAGACCCCAGTTCTTGTACACATAAATACATCTTTTTTTCTTTTAATAGAGGCATGTTTTTTTATTTATTTGTTTGTTTGCTTGCTTGTTTTGTTTATACATGCACTGGGTACAGTCAGAAGCGCAGGAGGGTGAGAGAATTCACCAGAGCCAGAACGGGGAGCAGAGCAGGCAGAAGGACCGAAGTACACTGCTGCGGGGAGCAGCGGGCGGCAGGAGAGGTCTGCACACCATGTGGGACCCTCCTCCGGTGGCCGGGGAGCAGCCAGGGATCGAACTGGCGCTGCAGAGGCTGCGGGCAGCCTCGCTGCGCTCAACCGCTGCGCCACCAGGAAGGCCCTAAATACATGTTTTTTTAAAAAAACGACAGAGGGGGGGTCTCCTGGGTGGCGCAGGTGGTTGAGCGCAGCACTCTGAAGCTGTCCTCTGCAGTGCGGGTTCAATCCCAGCCAGCCACAGAGACACCCACATGGCGTGGCAGACCTCTCCTGTCTCACACGCTGCTCCCCTCAGCAGTGCATTTCGGTCAGTCTGCCTGTTCTGTTCCCAGCTCTGTCTCTGGTGAATCCTCTCACCCTCCTGCACATCTGGCCTGTACCCCTGTTCTTGTATGCATGAATAAATTATTTTTTAAAAAAAGGGACATAGGAAGAGAGCCCAAAAGAAGTACTGATTTGGGTAAGAAGTCCATTTTAAATGAAATGGCGAAAATCCACTACGGGAATTCAGTAAAGCTGCTAGATATAAAATCAATACTTCAAAATTAGTTGCATTTATAGTCATTAATAATTAATCATATGAAAGGGAACTTTTCATTTACAATAGTATCAAAAAGAGAGCCTCCCCGATGGCACAGCAGTTGAGCACTGGGCTGCGAAGCTGCCCGCAGCCTCTGCAGTGCTGGTTCGATCCCATGCCACCGGGTGAGGGTCCCACATGGTGTGCAGACCTCTCCTGCCGGTGCCTGCTGCTCCCCTCAGCAGTGTACTTCGGTCCTTCTGCCTGCTCTGCTCCCCGCTCTGGCTCTGGTGAATTCTCTCACCCTCCGGCGCTTCTGACTGTACCCAGTGCTTGCATAAATAAATAAATAAATAAATAAATAAATAAATAAATATTTAAAAAAAATTAAACAATATGGATCAGAGACCTCCCAAATATAAAACATACTACTACAAAAACTCTCAGAACATATAACAAATCTTCTCAACTTTGACTTTGGTAATGATTTCATAGTTAATACCAAAAGTACAAGTTATGAAAGACAGAAAATTGGACTTAATCAAAATTTAAAACTTTTGTGCATAAAAAAGAACAAGAGTGAAAAAACAATTCATAGTCTAGGAGAAAATATTTCCAAGTCATATATATGATTAAGGGTCAGAAAATATCAAGAACTCCTACATCTCCCCCCAAAAAAAACAACCCAGGCCCGGGGCCTCCCCGGTGGCGCAGCGGTTGAGTGCTGGGTTTCGAAGCTGCCCGCAGCCTCTGCAGCGCTGGTTCAATCCCCGGCTGCTCCCCGGCCACCGGAGGAGGGTCCCATATGGCGCGCAGACCTCTCCTGCCACCCGCTGCCCCCCTCAGCAGTGTACTTCGGTCCTTCTGCCTGCTCTGCTCCCCGCTCTGGCTCTGGTGAATTCTCTCACCCTCCCGCGCTTCTGACTGTACCCAGTGCTTGTATGTATAAATAAATAAATAAATAAATCTTTAAAAAAAAAAACCAACCCAGGCCCCCCTGGTGGCACAAGGGGTTAAGTCTCAGCATTATGAAACTATGCCCAGCCACTGCAGCAGGAGTTTGTACCCAGGCCAGGGAGTTACTCACATGTCACAGCAGACCTCTCCTGCCTTACCTGCTGCTCCCTTCAGCAGTATATTTCAGTAGATCCGTCTGTTCCATTCCCTACTCTGTCTCTGGTGAATCCTCTCACCCCCTCACGCCTCTGGCCTACACCTCAGCTTTCGTATGCATAAATAAATTTTTTTAAGGAATCAACAAGAGGGATCAGAGGGAGGGAGGGAGAAGCACAGGGGACTGTGGTGATGGTGCACCAGCGAAGGAAATTCTATGAAGACTATACAGGGTGCGGGGGGTGAGGGGGTAAGCAAACATCATTTAAAAATGAACAATGGGGGCAGACCTCTCCTGCTGCCCACTGCTCCCCTCAGCAGTGTACTTCGGTCCTTCTGCCTGCTCTGCTCCCCGCTCTGGCTCTGGTGAATTCTCTCACCCTCCCGCACTTCTGACTGTACCCAGTGCCTGTATGAATGTATGTATAAATCAATCAATCAATCAATCAATCTTTTAAAAAAATAAATAAAAAATAAAAATAAAAATGAACAATGGGGCCTCCCTGGTGGCGAAGGCGGTTGAGTGCCCCGCTGTGAAGCTGTTTGCAGCCTCTGCAATAGGGGTTCCATCCCGGCCCACCGGCCAGAATCCCACATAGGCCAGAATCCCACATAGCACGGCAGACCTCTCCTGCCTCCCCCGCTTCTCCCCTCAGCAGTGTGCTTCGCCAGTCTGCCTGTTCTGTTCCCTGCTCTGTCTCTAGTGAATCCTCTCTCCCTCCCACGCATCTGACCTATACCCCAGCTCTTATGTACATAAATCTTTAAAAAAAAAAAAGAACAATGATGTAAAATATATATAAAATAAAAAATAAATAAAATGAGAATAAGATTAAATAAAACAAAAATCAACAACGACCCAACTGGAAAACAGAAAGATACATAAAAGGCCAACAAGCACATGAAAAGATCACTTATCACTGACTCAAGTCAAAACAATGCCATACTACTTCATAGCCATTTGAATAAGTAGTATTTAAAAAAAAAAAAACAAAAACCAAAAACAGAAATGATGAGTGCTGGCAAAGCTGTGGAGAAATTAGAATACTTGTGCATTCTCAGTGGGAATGTAATAATGTGGAGTTGCTTTGGAAAATAGTATGGCAGTTCCTTAAAATATTGAAAATACGATTCCCATATGACTCAGGAATTCTATGTTTGGATAAATAATCCAAAAAATTGAAAGCAGGATCCTGAAGAGATTTTGTATACTGATGTTCACAGCAGAATTATCACAATGGCCAAAAGATGGAAGCAACCCAATTGTCCATTGACAGATGAATGGACAAACATCATGTGGTATATATACAACTTAATATTATTTAGCCCTAAAATGGTGGGAATCTTGACACAGGCTGAAATAATGGACAAAACTTGACACCATGCTAAATGAATTAGGTCAATTATGAAAAGATTCTACTTGTATTAGGTACCTAGAATAGACAAATTCATACACACAGAAAGTACCAGTGGTAGGGGCTAGGGGGCAGAAGAGAATGTGACTTATGTTTAGTAGGTATAGAATTTGTTTTTTTAATTTTTTAAAAGATTTATTTATTTATGCATACAAGAGCTAGGGTATAGACCAGAGGTGCAGGGCGGGGGAGGGGGGGTCGTGATTGGGGAGTGGGAGTGAGAGGATTTACCAGAGACAGAGTGGGAAGTAGAAAGGAAGAGATACTGGCACTGCTGAGGGGAGCATCAGGCAAGACAGGAGAGGTCTGTCGCACCATGTGGGCATCTCCCTGGCCAGCTGGGAATCGAACCCGCACTGCCAAGGCTGCAGACAGCTTCAGAGTACTGAGCTCAACCCACTGTGTCACCGGGGAGCCCCTCAAATGACACTTTTTTTTAAAGATTTATTTTATTTATACAAGAGCTGGAGTACGGGCTAGATGTGCAGGAGGGTAAGAGGATTCACCAGAGACAGAGCAGGGAACAGAACAGGCAGACTGACAAAATACACTGCTGAGGGGAGCCACGGGGAGACAGGAGAGGTCTACCTCGCCGGTGGGTTGCTCCAAGGCCTGCAGGGACCAAACTGGCACTGCAGAGGCTGTGGACAGCTTCACATCGCTGCACTCAACCGCCTGTACCACTAGGGAGGCCCAAATGACATTTCTTAATAGCCTTGTCCTTGGGCCCACATGGGACACAGCTGGTGCAGCAAATAGGCACGTGGCCATGGCCCTTTTTGGCACAACAATTATTCCATCTTTTCTTGGTCATCTTGGAAGCAAAAACCCGAGAAAGGTAGAATTTCTGTTTAAGCTTGATGAGGAGAGTTCTGGAAATTTGTTGCACAGCAATATGAAGATACTTAATACCATTCAACAGTTTACTTAGTAAGACGATAAATTTCCTTATATGTGTATTTTACAACAATGACTTTTTTTTAAAGATTTATTTATTTATACAAGCACTGGGTACAGTCAGAAGCATGGGAGGGTGAGAGAATTCACCAGAGCCAGAGCGGGGAACAGAACAGGCAGACTGACAAAATACGCTGCTGAGGGGAGCAGCAGGTGCGACAGGAGAGGTGGGACCCTCGCCAGTGGCTGAGGATCGAACCGGTGCTGCAGAGGCTGCATGCAGCTTCACAGCGCAGTGTTCAACTGCTGCACCAGGGGAGGCCCAACAATGACTTTTTTAATTAAAAAAAAAAGGGGGGGGAGCCTCCGTGGTGACGCAAGGGGTTGAGACACAGCACTCTGAGGCTCTGAGGCTATTCACAGCTACTGCAGCATGAGTTTGATCCCCGGCCAGGGAGGTGACCCACATGGCACAGCAGACCTCTCCTGACTCGCCTGCTGCTCCCTCAGTAATGTATTTCAGTCAGTCTGTCTGTTCTGTTCCCCTCCCTGTCTCTGGTGAAGCCTCTCACCCCTGCCACACCTCTGGCCTGTACGCCAGTTCTTGTATGCATAAATACACGAATCTTTAAAAAAATATGGGAAAAGGGTTTAAATAAACATTTCTCCAAATGGCCACTAAGCATATGAAAAGATGTTCAACACGATATGCCATTAGGGAACTACAAACTGAAATGAGATCCAGAACCCTGAAAATTCCAAATGCTGACAAGAATGCAGAGCAAAAGGAAATCTCATTCATTGCTGATGGACTGTGAAATGGTACAAGCACTTTGGAAGACAATGTTGCAGCTTCTTTTTTTTAGTTCCAAAACTAAACATACTCCTACCATATGACCCAACAACCACATTCTTCACATTTACCCAAGTGAGTTGAAAATTTGTCTAGGGGCCGCAGTGTTGGCTCAAGGGGTTAATTGTCAGCACTATAAAGATACCTGCAACTACCGCAGCACAAGTTCAATCCCTGGACAGGAGGTGACCCACATGGCACGGCAGACCTCGCCTGTCTCATCCGCTGCTCCCCTCAGCAGTGTATTTCAGTCAATCCGCATGTTCTGCTCCCCACTCTGTTTCTAGTGAATCCTCTCATCCCCCACGCCTCTGGCCTGTACCCCAGCTCTTGTATGCATAAATAAATACATCTTTAAAAAAAATTGTCTACACAAAAAGCAACACACAACATTCATAGCATCTTTATTCAAAACTGCCAAAACTTGGAACCAAGATGTCCTGTTGTGAATGAATTCATTGTGAATGAATAAACAAATTGTGTACATCCATATAATAGAATATTACTGAACAACAAAAAGGAATAAGCTATCAAGCCACAAATACAACCCTAAATGCATACTGCTAAGTGAAAGAAGCCAATCTCAAAAGGCTACATACTGTACGGTCTCAATTATATGACATTCTAAGAAAAATAAACTCTTATAGAGACATGAAAAATGAGAGTGGTTGCGTAACATTCAAGGGAGGGAGCAGGAATGAGTAAGTAGAGGGTAGAGCACAGGGTATTTTTAGGGCAGTGAAATTATTCTGTATGCCTACATGTAATTACTATGTATTTGTTCAAACCCATAGATGTACAAATCTAAAAGTGAACACGAATGAATATAGACAGCAGTTAATAATGTATCAATAGTTAATGTATCAATACTAGCTCACCAATTACAACAAATGTACAGATGCAAGATGTAAATAGAGAAAAATGAGGGGAGGGGTTGAGGAAGGACTTGCTCAAATTTTCTCTCGATATAAATAAACCTAAAGCTGACCAAAGGTAAAATGTTTAAAAAAATCTCCAACTAGGAAAAAAAAACCTTTTACAATGAGGTACACTTCACAACCACTAGCTTACTCATAATCAAAGAAATGAAAAGTAACAAATGTTGGCCAGAATGTGGAGAAATTAGAACCATCATGCACTGCTGGTTGGAATTTAAAATGATACAGCTGCTATGAAAAATAGTTTGTAGATTGTTCTAAAAGTTAAAGAAAATTACTGTACAACCCAACAATTCCACTGCTAGGTACAAACTTAAAAGAATGAAAACAGACATTCAAGCAAATGCTTATATTTCACAAAAGCACTATTCACAATAATTAAAAGGTGCAAACTACCAAAATATTCATCAACTGATGAAAGATTTTTTTATGTGATATATTCATACAATGGAGTATTATTCAGACATAAAAATGAAATACTGATACATGTATGGATAAACCTTAAAAAACTATATGCTAAATGAAAAAAGCCAGACATAATGGTTACATTATTATATGATTCCACTTATATGAAACACCCAGAATAAGAAAATCCAAACACAGAAAGCACACTAGTAGTTGCCAGAGGCAGGCAGGAAGGAGAAACAGGAGTAATGGGCATGAAGTTTTCTTTTGGGTAATGAAAATGTCTTTGAACTAGACAGAGTTAATGGTTACACAATACTATTAACATACAAAGCCACTAAATTATACATATAACTAATGATTAATTTTATGTTATATGAATTTTACCACAATTTTTAAAATTCTTTAAAGGGGGAAAGTTAAATGTTTTCTAATTAACAAATGTAACAATTCATTCAATAATTACCAAGAAGAAATACTGGAAAAGGGCCTCCCCGGTGACACAAGGGGTTAAGACGCAACCTATGAAGCTAACTGCAGCCACTGCAAGCACGAGTTCAATCCCCAGCCACAGAGAAACCCACATGGCACAGCAGACCTCTCCTGATTCACCCACTGCTCCCCTCAGCAGTGTATTTCAGTCAATCTGCCTGTTCTGTTCCCCAATCTGTCTCTGGTGAATCCTCTCACCCACATCCCACCCCACCTCCACCCCAGTACCTCTGGTCTGTACCCCAGCTCTTATATGCATAAAATTAAATAAATTTTTAACAAAAAAAAAAAAAGAAAGAAAGAAAGAAAAAGAAACACTGGAGTCAAGAAAAAAGAAGGAAAAATGGATGAGGTATAAGGAAAAAAAGTCTCAAAAGGGTGAAAATAGGGCCTCCCTGGTGGCACAAGGGGTTGGCATGTGGCCTATAGATCTGTCGGCAGCCCCTGAAGTTGAGTTCAATCCCCTGCTAGGGAGGAGACACACATGGCGTAGCAGACCTTACCTATCTTGCCTGCTGCTCCCCTCAGCAGTGTATTTCAGTTAATCTGCCTGGTCTGTTCCCTACTCTGTCTCTGGTGAGTTCTCTTACCCCCTATACCTCTGGTCTGTGCCCCAGCTCTTGTATGAATAAATAAATAAATCTTAAAAAAAAAAAAGAAAAAAAAAAGAGAAATTCTATACATTCAGAAGGACATGGGTCAGTAAACCATATTACTTAATCAACAATTGCAATCCATAATTATTAGAGATTTTTTAAAATTTTTTATGCAATAAAGGGAAATATAAATATCAATTCAAGCACTGTTTATTTGGACAATGAATTTGATAGCATTAAGAAAACTTTCTTAGGGTCCTCCCTAGGGTTAAAGTTCAGCACTATCACCACTATAGTTCAATCCCTGGCCAGGGAGGGAGCTAACCCACATATGGCGCAGCAGACCTCTCTCGCCCACTGCTCCCCTCAGCAGTGTATTTCAGTAAATCTGCCTGTTCTGCTCCCCACTCTGTCTCTGATGAATCTTCTCACTCCCGCACCTCTGGCCTCCACCCCAGTTCTTCTACACTGAAAAAAAAAAAAAAGAAAACTTTCTCCCTGCTAATCTCATTACCTGCTTCTTATATTTAAATGTTTGGTACCTACCATTAGCCCCCCCATCCCTTTTTTTAAAAAGAGTTATTTATTTATGCATACAAGAGCTGGGGTACAGGTCAGAGGTGTGAGGTGGGGGGAGAGGAGACAAAGTGGGAAACCAGAGACAGAGTGGGGAACAGAACAGGCAGACTGATTGACTGAAGTACAATGCTGAGGGGAGCAGTGGGGCGAGTCAGGAGAGGTCTGCTGCGCATGTGGGTTGCTCCCTGGCTGGCTGGGAATCGAACTCGTGCTGCAGTGGCTGTGTATAGCTTCATAGGTTGTGTTTTTTTTTTTTTTTAAAGATTTATTTATTTATTTTATAGAAGAATCGGGGTACAGGCCAGATGTGCAGGAGGATGAGAGGATTCACCAGAGACAGAGCGGGGAACAGGACAGGCAGACTGACGCAATACACTGCCAAGGGGAGCAGCGAGACAGGAGAGGTCTGCCGCGCCATGTGGGGCCCTCACCCTCGCCAGCTGGCTAGGAGCAAACCGGCTGGCCGGGATCAAACCAGTGCTGCAGAGGCTGCGGACAGCTTCACAGAGTGGCTCTCAACCACCTGCACCTGCGCCACCAGGGGTGGCCCCACAGGTTGCGTCTTAACCCTTGTGCCACCAGGGAGGCCCCATTAGCCCCCTTTGATTCAGGTCTCTCACTAGTCAGGCTTCAAGACCTATTGCTCTCTGTTAGAGGCACATTTAGAATTGTTTGATAAGATCTGGAGAGATACTGTGTTTCTGCTAAGAAGGCTTATTAGGGGAAAAGCTAAGAATAAGGGGATGATCTGACTACTGAGGGCTAGTTGAGGACTTTAAGGGAAAAATGTAAAGGGAATCTTATTTTATGCCTAGAAATAAGTAACCTAATTTAATGGATAGGGAAGGGAAGTAAGGTAAGATTCAGAGGAGAATCCTTGGTCAAAAATAAAGAATGGTGTTTAACTAGAGCCTTGCCTTTGAAACTTAAGTGCAGTGAAAGCGGACAAAGTACAGATTTAACTAAAGTGAGCCCTGACAATTTACCTTTGAAAATAACAGTTATAAAAGGAGTTTGAGGATGATAGGCAGGAGATATTCTTTGGGCTACAGTAATCACATGTAATCTTTGATAGCAGCTGATGCTATCAAAATCCTTATTTCTTAATCCTTAATCCTTATTTCAAAATCCTTAATCCTTAAGTTACCACCTGCAAAACGTTTCTCATCTTACCGTATACACTGCCAGCAAAGCCAACTGGTTATAGGGGCGTCCATTCTTGGGAGCAATGTGCTGGGCCTTCAGGTACCAACTAAAATAGAAAAACAATAAAAAAGAAGTGCTAGCTCTGTATCAACTTTTTTCCAATTCATCACTTGATAGTTCTCGCTTTAAGGCATAAGTGGGAGCCTCAGATATAACCCTAAAGCAGTAAAGCATAACTACAGAGACCAACAGGGACAACTAGAGGTCATCCATAGGTAGGCAGTTCAGGTTGCCTACTGCTCCTAACAGGGATTATCTTAAAAGCTACACAGGCAAGAGAAGCAATGAACAAGAGGCAAAAAGTACCTGCGTGCTTTCCCATAGTTTGCTGTGTCATTGGCTTGCTCCCGATACCTAGCAATATCTCCTTGGCAAATCATACATCGCTGGGCACTGATCAAGGCATATTTTACCTTCAGGAAAAACAATCAGTTAGTATAATACCTAAGAAACTCTAACTTCAATCCCAAAGTTCAAGGATGGAGTCAAAAATGACAAAGCAGCATTATTAACTGGCTATGTTTTCATACTACAATGAGGGGAAGGAAAAACTAAATTCCCCAAAAGGTCCCTCTTCTAGATGACCTAGTTTCGGCTGACCTCTTCAGCGCCACTTTCCCCTGCACTCTCTCGTGCCTCACTCAGACTACACTCCTCAGTTCCCCTACACATCATGCCCTTTCCCACTCCACTCCCTCTCTCCATAATGTGGTAGTTCTCACATCTTTAGTACACCTTCACCTGGTCTTAGTTTAACTGTGACTTCCTCTGCCTTCCATGATCCCCTCAGCCCCTTTATCATATACACCCCAATACCATCTTTTGCAGAAGCCACTGCATCTGCAATTACTGATCTAACATCACACCCCTAATTGAACATTCCTGATCATGGCTTTCCTGTTCCACATTTGGCTGCGTGTACCTAGAATGGCACTGGCATATAGGAGGGTCTTTAAAAAAAAATGCCAATTTGTTGTGTTTTTTTTTAAAGATTTATTTGCGCATACAAGAACTGGGGTACAGGCCAGAGGTGTGGGGGGGGTGAGAGGATTCACCAGAGACAGAGTGGGGAACAGAACAGGCAGACTGACTGACTGCTTCACCATGTGGGTTGCTCTCTGGCCAGCCGGGGATCGAACTCATGCTACAGAGGCCGCAGATTGCTTCATAATGTGGTGCTTAACCCCTTGCGCCACCAGGGAGGCCCCCATACATGCCAATTTGTGATAGACTTGTGCATAGCAATTCATCACGAGGAAAAGGGAGACTCTGCTCCATAAATCATACCTCTTTCTCTTTTTTTAAAAAGATTTATTTATTGGGCGCAAGGGGTTAAGCACCACACATACAAGAGCTGAGGACACAGAATTTGTGCTGCAGAGGCTGTGGATTGCTTCTTAAGTTGCGTCTTAAACCCTTGCGCCACCAGGAAGGCCCAATCATACTTCTTTCTCTAATGAATTTTTAACCTCTTCCTTTCCCCCAACCGTTTTCTCTCAATAAATATACTCATGTCTATCTCAACTTAAAAACAAACTTCTCTTGATCCCATATTCTCTTTTAACTACTATCTTTCTTGCATTCAAAGCCCAGATTCTTAAAAGAATGGTCTATTGTTACTCTCTCATTATTATCTATTGCCCCACTTTTCAGAAACTACAATCTGGCTTTCATTCTCTCAAACTAAAACTATAAAACATGATAAGGTCATGCAATACAAAGAACACTTTTTAATGGCCTTAACATTTGATGTCCCATAGCACTTGACAATTTTACCCACCACCACCTTGAAATTTCATCTCCTACTCTGGCCAGCCTTCCCAATATTCCAGCCTCCCAGCTTTACTAACACCTTTACATTGCTGACTCCTGATGGCGTATCACCAGTCAAGCTCTTCCTCCAAATGGACCAACATTCATTTGTTCTTTTTCAAGTTCCTCTATATAAGATTTCCCAAAACTGAAATAAGCTCTTCCAGGCCAGTCTCCTAGGCCACAAACTGGGAGATGATCTAGATTCCTCATGTCTCAAATCTCATCATTCACACCAAATCAGTTAGTAGTTCAATTCTATTTTCCTTCCACTTTTCCAATCTTTCTCTTCTTTTACATCTCCCCATTACTCCCCTACATTACTCTTACCCAACTCTGATTGATCCAAATTCATATATTTGTCAGAGTGATTTGTTCTAAAAACAAATCTATGCGATCCGATTGCTAAAAATCAATCAATGGGGCCTCTCTGGTGGTACTGGGGTTAGACTCAGCGCTATCAAGCTATCAGCAGCCACTGCAGCAAGAGTTCGATCCCTTGCCAGGGAGCTAACTCACATGTGGCACAGCAGACCTCTCCTGTCTCACCCACTGCTCCCCTCAGCAGTGTATTTCAGTAGATCTGCCTGTTCTGCTCCCCACTCTGTCTCTGGTGAATCCTATCACCCCCTGCCCCCATACCTCTGGCCAATACCTCAGTTCTTGCGTGCATAAATAAAAATAAATCTTTAAAAAAAAAAAATCAATCAATGGCTTCTCACAGCTTTCAGAATAATGTCCAAACTCTTCATCATGGCATATTAGCTTATGATCTACCCCTCCTACTCCATGAGGCTTTGCCTCCTAGTCCTCAACTCCACATTACACACACCAGCATACTGAACTTCTTATGCTTTTCCAACAAGGTCTGGTTCTCTCTTCCTGTGCCCTGTATCAAAAATATCACTTCTTAGCCTCCCTGGTGGCACAAGGGGTTAATCAGGAGTTCAATCCCTGGCCAGGGAAGTGACCCACATGGCACAGCAGACCTCTCCTTACCCGCTACTTACCTACTTACTTACCTACTTACTTACCTCTCTTACCCGCTATTCCCCTAAACAGTGTATTTCAGTCAATCCACCTGTTCTGCTCCCTACTCTATCTCTGGTGAATCCTCTCACCCCTTGCACCTCTGGCCTACACCCCAGCTATTATATGCATACAAAAATAAACCTTTTAAAAAAAGTGTCACTTCTAGTCACATTTCAAGACTTCACTTAATAAGCAGCTTTTCTGCCCAACTGTAACTATGCAGGTGCCTCTCTTTCTTTCTTTCTCCTCTTCCTAATAAATCTGTCCTTTCAAAGTGTTTTTAAAAAAAAAAAAAAAAGGGCCTCCCTGGTGGCTTAAGGGGTTAAGCACCACACTATGAAGCAATCTGCAGCCTCTGCAGCACGAGTTAGATCCCCAGCCTGCCAGGGAGCTATCCACATGGCGCAGCAGACCTCTCCTGTCTCATCCGCTGCTCCCCTCAGCAGTGTATTTCAGTCAGTCTGCCTGGTCTGTTTCCCACTCTGTCTCTGGTGAATCCTCTCACCCCCTGCATCTCTGGCCTGTACCCCAGCTCTTGTATGCATAAATAAATAAATCTGTAAAAAAAAAAAAAGAAAGAAAGAAAGAAAGAAAACTCCACTTAACAGTCTCTGAGAAGGGGCCTTCCTGGTGGCACAAGGGGTAAGACGGAGCACTATGAAGCAATTCTCAGCCGCTGTGGCACGGGTTCGATCCCCAGCCAGGGAGGTGACCCACATGGTGCAGCAAACCTCTCCTGTCTCGCCTGCTGCTCCCCTCAGCAGTGTATTTCAATAGACCTGCCTGTTCTGTTCCCCACTCTGTCTCTGGTGAATCCTCTCACCCCCCCCCCCAAACCTCTGGCTTATACCCCTGTTCTTGAATGCAGAAATAATCTTTTAAAAAAAAGTCTCTGAGAAGCCTTCCTTTACTCCACCAGACTGAATCAAACGCACATCCCTCTTTGCCCCCTCAACTCTCTCTATGGTTGTGTGTGTGTGTGTGTGAGAGTGTGTGTGAGTGTGTGTGTTTACCATTACCATAGTACTTAAGACATTACAACTGCAGGTTTAACCTGTTTCCCCCTACTGCTCTGCATCTTTCATTCTGTATCTTCAATACCAGCCCACTGCCTAACAGTAGATAAACACTTACTAAATTAATAAATTTAAGATAAAGAATCTGGCTTACTGTCTTGCGTAATGGCTTGCTGCGAATGGCAAGACCATCCATGTAGTCCTCAAGTTTGAACTTGTAAGTAACCTGTAGCTTCTGAAGCAAATTATCAAAGAAGTCACTCCCCTATAAAGAGAAAAATAAGAAACAGCTGAATCAACCCCTTCTGATCCAATCTACCCACAAGAAAACTGGGGCAAGCGACCATTTCACAGTTTTGTTATTGCTTAGCCATCTCATGTAAAGGGAGGCACATACAGTATACAGTGGTCACAAACAAATTCATGGCATAAGTCTCTGCCGAGTTTAAAAGACCACACACACACACACACACACACACACACACACTCTCTCTCTCTCTCACACTCTTGCCCCCTTCCCCCGACAAAGATATTCAGAAAGCTTCTAAGCTCATAACTAACTCTAGTTGTCAGCAACTTACGGTCACAAGGAAGCAATGGGGGAGGGTAGGCCTACACCCAAGAAATTAGCATGCAACATGCAATTTGTATGGCTGTTCTGTTACAAAACATAGCATTTACAATGTTAAAAACCCAACACACGCACAGGATACTGTACAGGATGCTAGATGACGGTTTACCTCATCCAAGAGCTCCAAAAGTCTGTTCCGAATCTGTTCTGGGTTTTCAATATTCGGATCCTTGAGAAGCTGCCTGAACTTTTCAATCACCTGATAGAAAGCATTCTTCCACAGGATCTGATCCACATTCTGATTATCAGAAAATTCAATATCTAATAGAATACAGCGCTCATACAGCTGCAGCAGTTCAGCTCTGGAATAAAATACATGCAACTTCTAGTTCCAAATATACCACAGGAAAGGCTAAACCCAAGATTTGAGCTTCCTGTAAATTAAACACCTTCCTTGGCAGGAAATCCAAAAGGCCATCAGGTATAGTACTCACACTAGTTTCCATTCTGCACAGCAGACTGTCATTCTAAAGAGAGTTGTGTCTAGCTAAGTAGTTTTTCCCCATATGCCTCTACCTAAATTTAACCATTGAAATAAGATCTTCACCACAAGTTATATGTTGTTCATTTCTTGGCATTCTGGAGTCTTTCCTTTACCATTTCCAGATTCCATGCTCTCTTAAAGATTTTTTTCTTCTTAAAGAAAAAGTGGGAAGTTCATTTTGAAAAAAAGAAATGAAATTTTCTTTTCTGTTCTTTTTCCAATTGCCCCTCCTTTACAAAAATCCATGTCAAAGGGAGAGAACACTAAGTGTGCTCATTTAGGCTTACCTAAAAGGTTTCTACCTTCCTCAGCTATGATGTACACACCTCCAGCTTATCCCCATCTCCCTCTAGAGAGAATGGAACACACCATACCTGAGTTGAGCCATCTTCTCCAGACCCTCAGGACTGATGCGGTCCCTGGAGAGCAGATTGCTGAGCTGCAGTTCCTGGTTGTCAGCCACCCGGAGAAGTCTATGTAACTCCTGTTGCTGTATGTTTCTCATGTGCTGTTCCATCTCCTCAGGACTCATTGTGCTGGCAGGGAGAGGGCTACAAACGTACTGCCCTGATGGAGCTGGGTAGCCTGGGTAGTAAGGTCCTGGGTACACACCATTTGTAGGGCCCATTGGGTACTGCAGAGGGCTATAGCCTGTATAAGGATACTGGGAGGCAGGGCCTGGAGTCTGGGGGTAATAATAGGGATTGTCAGAATTTTGAAACTTATAATAAGATGCTTGGGCCTGGCGTGAGTCACCCCAAGATGTAGGACTGACTTCATCATCAGTGTCCAAGAAATGTAGCTGAGGCGTCTGGCTCTTTAGAGCAGGTTTCTGATCAGGATTGTTAGGGTCCCATAATCGTCGAGTGGTGCCTCCACGGCCCCAACTACGAGATCCCTTATTACCAGATCCAAATAAAAGCCGAGGTCCTAAAGGTGTAGACTCTGGAGAACCAGCTGAATTGACAGATATGCTGGTATGGGCAGGCAGAATCAGAATGCCTCGGCCCCGACCCCGAAGTTCTTGTTTCAGGTTTTTGGACTCCTGCTTCTCACCGCCTTTGGTCCCACTGCTCAAGGCTTTATCAGGCTTTATCCTATCCACATCCTCTCTGGCTGACCTCACCGTGGGGGAATCTTTATTCATGGTTTCTGCATCAAAGGTGACACGAAGAGTTCCTCGATTTTCTTTGCCATTGCTTTTCTGCTCTCCCTCTCCACGGCCAGACCAGCTTCTTTCTAAATGTTTCTTTCTTTCAGAGCTCCTCCGGGACCCATCTGGCTCATCAATTCTCTCCTCATCTAAAGAGTCAGTAGAGGACATAGATACTTGCTTCTTCAATCGTGGTCTCTCCTTGGTCCGATCCTGTCGCCTACGACGACATCCGTTGTCAGTAAGGCCAGCCCCTTCAGCACTGTTGTTGCTACCTGCAGAGCTGGTACTGCAAGTGCGGTATCGGTTCCTTCGTTTGTCTGAGCGGGAATACCTCCTTGCAGAACCGGGCTTCCCCTGTGCAGGCTCATCGTTTACTTTTTTCATCCCCTCTCCTTTTTCAGTCCTCTTTCCTTTTTCTCCCTTTGAAGCCCTTACTCTGTCACCATTTAGGCTCTTTTCTGCCGCACCTTTGTCTGTTTTATTTACAGCCTCCTCTTTTGTATTTCCCCTACACTCATCATCTTCTACTCTCAGTCGTTCTACCTGGTTGAGGATTTCTTCCTCATCCCCCCGGTTAGTCAATTCCTTGGTAACAGTCTGTAAACGCCTTCCAGGCTGATAGATCTGCATGTCAGGTTTTTTTGTTCTCTTGATAATTCTTAGACTTCTATCCTCTGACCCAGCAGTCCTAGGAAAGGACTCCTGTGCCCGAATATTTTCTGGATCTACAGGACCATTTTGCTGTTGATTGTCCAATTCCTTGCAGGCATCTCTAATGAGCTGGGTACCATTTCCGATAGCAGAAGAATCTTTGTCATTTACAATTTCATCCTTAAATTCATCACTCCCAGAGGGTTCCTTGAATTTAGCTTTGTTCCTTAGTCGAGAGAGGCCAGGCTTATAGATTTCCAGATCTGGACGCCTATTATCTTTACGCTGCCTGGGCTCCTTCATGTTTTCTGTGATAATGAAAAGAGTGTTGAGGAGCAGAGAGTAGAAATAAGGAAAAAAGGGGGAGGGAAAAGAAAGAAAATGTCATTCTGGCAAAGTAACAGAGAAGTCAAGAAAGAATTACACATCGAGGGCCTCCCTGGTGGTGCAGGGGCTAAACACAGTGCTACCTAACTATTGCCAGACACTGCAGCACGAGTTAGATCCCCAGCCTGCCAGGGAGCTATCCACATGGCGCAGCAGACCTCTCCTGTCTCATCCGCTGCTCCCCTCAGCAGTGTATTTCATTCAATCCACCTGTTCTGCTCCCCACTCTCTGTGGTGAATCTCCTCACACACACCCCGCCATACCTCTGGCTTACACCCCAGGTTTATATGCATAAATAAATCTTTAAAAAAAAATTAAAGAAAGAATTACACATCGAAATGTTAATATTAGTGGGCAAGGAAAAAAAATTTAGAAGCAGAAATTGTACAAGGTTTACAATATTTGTCAGCAACTGGCAAGGCTAAGAACTTGTGTTGGAACTACCTACACTTGGCTTAGATAAACAGGGGAAGAAAACAAACTCTTCTGTGTTAGCAAAGTCATACTCATATCTCTAAGACCAAGACCCAAACTGTTTAAGCATTATACTGTTCTCAGCTATGGAGCCCTTGAATTCATCTTAATCTTGTCTCCAGCATTTTTTCCAGGATGTTTAGGTCTTTTTAACATACTAGCAGGAGTAGGGAGTGGAGGAAGAGAAAAAGAGGAGTATGCAATAATCCACCGTTCTGGACACTTCTGAAGAAAAAAATTTCCAACTCCAGTCTGTGAACTTGGCCAAGACAATCCTCTTTTTTAGTATACCAATTATCCAATCACATACCTCCTTTTGAAGAGAACAGGAAGCAGTTCCTCTCACATTCTTCAACTCCACTCATGCTCACCAACTCTCTAACAGCAGCCAGCAGAATCATTCCAAGGAAAAACTGCTCAGACTATCATCATTAGAATACTCAGAATAACTGCTACTATGATGATGGAATATGAGTAAGAAAAAGTTCCATAAGAGAGCTTTCTCTGGGAGATGATGAAAGTATTATGACATGCTCTCAAAATACCAAGGACAGGGGCATTCAAGAACACGTTACAGGACTTTAGAAACCACTCCTTAGGCTCAGTGAAGTTACTGAATGATAGATAAGCAAGCTTCTATTTGCATCTGTTACCTTTATGAAAAGGAGACTCCTACAAAAAGTCACTAAACATTTCAGTGGGCAAGTGACAGGAATCACTGAGATTATACAATCTCAGAATACTATGTAAAATCCTAGTATTGTTCTATAAACAACAATGGAAACAAGCCCATTACAGGAATCATACGCTCCAGCATTTCCATCCATTGGTGCAATAAAACTGTAAAAAACACCACCTCCCCTGGAATTTTAAGATACTACTTCAGTAATTTCATAAGCTTAAAAGACAGTTTCAAAAAATAAATAAATAAAAGACAGTTTCATCAAGTATGAATAAAGGTAAAGCAGTTTAACTCCACAGCAGCGCACCTTCAGGAGACTCTGTAACTTAGGTGAGGGGGCACAGGGAGAATCACCACTACATTCCAGGGGGGTGAGAGTGGGGACACAAAGAGAAACAACCTGAATAATCCAATCCAGTTAATCTCTGAAAACCAATTTCACAGATTTTGACCACAACCCTTAAGAAGCATAGCTACCATTCTACACAACTCCACTGCCTAACAAAGGAGAGGTGAGACACAGGACTCTTTTTCGAAGCTTCCCTGGTTTGGCAGGACACTAACTCGCAAGTTGAGCATTCCGATAAAAACTACTCCCACACATGCCAAGGCCAAGCCAGAGCAGTCAACTCTCTGAGGTCTGGATCCCTCCAGTGGCGCACCTTTCAGAAAGAAGCCTACCCCAGCCTCGGGGCGGGGAAAGTTCAGCATGGAAGTCCCAAGCTATTAAACCTTTCTCCTCCATTTCTCCAGTTGCTTCTTGTTAATGCTAAGGTCAGGCCGTGGATGGCTCCTCTGGGAGTGGTACCCTCGGCGGCCTCCCCCAGACCCTGGCGTTCATGGGTTTTCGCATCTCTACAAGGTTGAGAACCCCCGAGCTGGTCTAGGAGGGCTGGGGCAATGAGAACAGTCACCTTCGCGGTGAGAAAGGGGGCGTAGGCAAGAACTGTGGAGGGGCTCTCCCGAGCGGGCCCACTGCGCCCGACCCCACCTGGGCCCCCGGGCAGGTAGAGGGGCCCTGCGAGGACCGCCCAGGCCCCCGCCCCCACTGTTGGGGGAAGGGGCGGAGGCACCGGAGCTCCGCAGACCGAGCCGGAGGAAGAGGAGGAGAGGGAGGCGGGGCGGGCAGGCCCGGCCCCGGAGCGGGGCGGCGCGACTCACCTCTGCTCCCGGCCTGCGGAGCCAGAGTGGCCAGGATCCCTCGCAGCTCCGACGCGGAGATCCGGACACGCTCCAGCCCGTCCGCCATCTTCGTGGCTGCTGCTAAAGCTGCAGCTACTCCGCCACCGCCGCGCGCAGCCAGGAAGCCACGACCTACGGACGGGCGGCGCGCGCGCTCACCCACCTCCCACCCTTTTCCCCGCCCCCTCCCGCCTTCCTCCCCAAACGACGGTGGCCGCGCTGGGAGGAAAAGCGCCGAACGCACGTTCGGCCACTAGGGAGAAGAGCCGCAGAGCGAGGCTGAGGGCGGGGGCGGGGGGGGGGCGGAGGGGAGGGGGGCGGGGGAAAAAAAAAAAAAAGCCGGCGCCGCGCATGCGCAGAGGTGTGTTCGGGAAGGTGAGCTGAGGCTGGAGTTGGAGGCTCGGCGCCTGCGAGGTGAGGTGAGGCCAGGCTTGGCGCGGCGGGCCCGGCCAGGCGCGGCCAGGCGCGAAGGTAGCTACTGTTGCTTCCGTGGTAGCCATCGAGGACACTGGTGCGGGGCTGGGGCGCGGGTTGACAGAGACACCCCACTGTCCGGCCTCTTCAGTCGTCATAGGCCATGGTCTCCCCGCCGCAGGCCGGGGCCAGTGCCCCAGGCTTTTACTGCGGACCTGAAAGACCTTGTTAGAGTAGTTGTTATTATTCCCCTTTTTAGCATGAGGAAACGGAATCCAAGATGGTTGATAAGTACTGGAGTATCTCCTGACGTCCTTTTTAAATACAGTAGAGTTGACTCGGTGAGAGACGGGGTTGTGTGGAAGTAAATCTGGAGGCATTCTAAATCGATCGGGAGTTTCTGTATCACGTAGCTTCGTAGGAAAATTACTTGACTTCCCTAGATCTCAGGTGGTTGTTATTGTTTTTCCCATATTTAAAATGTAAGTGGATGAGGGCCTCCCCGGTGGCGCAGCGGTTGAGCGCTGGGTTGGGAAGCTGCCTGCAGCCTGTGCAGCGCAGGTTCGATCCCCGGCCACCGGCGAGGGTCCCACATGGCGCACAGACCTCTCCTGCCACGTCCGCTGCTCCCCTCAGCAGTGTACTTCGTCAATCTGCATGCTCTGCTCTGCTCTCCGCTCTGCCTCTGGTGAATTCTCTCACCCTCTCGCGCTTCTGACTGTACCCAGTGCTTGTATAAATAAATAAATAAATCTTAAAAAAAAAAAATAACTGGATGAGAAGACTGGTACTTTAACCTCTTGTTCATGAACCCTTGTTCTGAACTGTGGTGAAACACCCTCCCGGAAGGGCTCCCTCCACCTGTTGCTCCATTTAAGTCCTACGCAGTCTGTTGTACCTCGTCAAAGAATACTTACCAGTGTATTCCTTAGTCTGGGCAATCTGACAGAACTCATTCATTTTATGTGACAGACCCTTCACCACCTGCAGGTGGTAAAACAGATGCATAAAAAGATTCAGCCCTTCAAAAGAAGGGGAGTAAGTTGACTGGTCAGAGCAAAAGGCAAGTTTTTAAATAGATATGAAAGAAAATAGGAAAAAAAGATTAAAAACTAATTTGTTTTCACATTGAAATTGGAGAGAACATTGCATTTTTTTGTTTATTTTTTTTATTTTTTTAATCTTTTTTTTAATAGAGGCATGTTTTATTTATTTATTTATTTGTTTGTTTGTTTTGTTTATACAAGCACTGGGTACAGTCAGAAGCGCAGGAGGGTGAGAGAATCCACCAGAGCCAGAGCAGGGAGCAGAGGAGGCAGAAGGACCGAAGTACACTGCTGAGGGGAGCAGCGGGCGGCAGGAGAGGTCCGTGCACCATGTGGGACCCTCCTCCGGTGGCCGGGGAGCAGCCGGGGATTGAACCGGCGCCGCAGAGGCTGCGGGCAGCTTCGCAACCCAGTGCTCAACTGCTGCGCCACCGGGGAGGCCCCCTGCATTTTTGTTTTTAAGATCTATTTTTATTTATACAATAGCTGGGGTACAGGTCAGAGGCACGGGAGAGTGAGAGGATTCACCAGAAACAGAGTGGGGAGCAGAACAGGCAGACCTACCAAATCATTACTGAGGGGAGCAGCGGGCGGGGCAGGAGAGGTCTGTAGTGCCGTGTGGGTATCTCCCCAGGCGGCTGGGAATTGAACCGGAGCTGCAGAGGCTGCAGACAACTTCACAGCACTGCACTCAGTCCACTGCGCCACCGGGGAGGTCCCTGCATAATTTTTTTAAAGGTAGAAAAATAATCTGAAACAAAAACATCTTAGAGAGGAAAAGTATGATTGCCATATTATTTCAACAGTGTGTCTGTGAACTGCAGATGACATATACCAGAAGTTAAATCAGCTCAAGAAAACTTACCAGAATTCCAAAGGAAAAGATAATAGGTAAATAATATGAGATGTAAGGATAGAAAACATGGAGAATGGACCCAGAAAACAAATCATCATATACATTTTTCTTTTTTTTTTTTTAATAGAGGCATGTTTTTATTTATTTATTTGTTTGTTTTGTTTATACATGCACTGGGTACAGTCAGAAGCGCGGGAGGTTGAGAGAATTCACCAGAGCCAGAGCGGGGAGCAGAGCAGGCAGAAGGACCGAGGTACACTGCTGAGGGGAGCAGCAGGCGGCAGGAGAGGTCTGCGCACCATGTGGGACCCTCCTCCCGTGGCTGGGGAGCAGCCGGGGATCGAACCGTTGCCGCAGAGGCTGCGGGCAGGTTCGCAACCCAGCGCTCAACTGCTGCGCCACCAGGGAGGCCCCATCATATACATTTTTCAGAAGGTGATAACAGAACTGAAAAGGAGCAATAAGCAAAGAAATAATAGAAGAAAATTTACTAAGGTGATGAAAATTTTTGAACAACCGTGAGGTTAAAGGGTTCTTGAAAATACTGGATAAAAATTAATGAAAAGACAACCATAGTTAGACCTGTACCACAATTAAATATGTGATACGGGGCCTCCCCCCGGTGGCACAGTGGTTGAGCACTGGGTTGCAAAGCTGCCTGCAGCCTCTGCAGCTCTGGTTCAATCCCCAGCCGCCTGGGGGAGGGTCCCACATGACTCGCAGACCTCTCCTGCCACCCACTGCTCCCCTCAGCAGTGTATTTCGTCTGTCTGCCTGTTCTGCTCTCTGCTCTGGCTCTGGTGAAATCTCTCACCTTCTCGTGCTTCTGACTGTACCCAGTGCTTGTATAAATAAATAAATAAATCTTTAAAAAAAAATTAAAGCCATCTTTATAAAAAAATAAATAAATATGTGATATGTATTGGCATGAAAGAGTCTTCATGTTGCATTGTTAAAATTTTGTTTTTAAAACCTGTTATAGTGGGATTTATAGTGTTGTTTTAGCTGAACTCAATAAAACCATTTATTGCAGATGTAAATTTCTATCTAAGTACATCAAAAAGGTGTGGCAGAATACATACCAAACCTTTTTAAAAGTCGTTATCTTTATGAAAGGGAGATTTGATGGCAGAGAGTGAAAGTGCTTTATATATCTGCAGTGTTTTTTTTTTTTTTTTAAAGATTTATTTATTTGTTTGTTTGTACATACAAGCACTGGGTACAGTCAGAAGCGCGGGAGGGTGAGAGAATTCACCAGAGCCAGAGCGGGGAGCAGAGCAGGCAGACGGACCAAGTACACTGCTGAGGGGAGCAGCGGGCGGCAGGAGAGGTCTGCGCGCCATGTGGGACCCTCCTCCGGTGGCCGGGGAGCCGACGGGGATTGAACCGGCGCTGCAGAGGCTGCGGGCAGCTTCGCAACCCAGCGCTCAACCGCTGCGCCACCAGGGAGGCCCTATCTGCAGTGTTTTAAATTGTTACAGTAGGGGTTTGGTCATATTATGTGGGTAATCCAAAAGACAACAAGCAAACTTGGGTAATGGAGGAGGGAAAAATTCCATTTCTAAAAAACAAAAATCGTGCATGTCACATTAGCTGAGCACAAAATATTAAATAAAGCTAGAAATGTATATAATTTTAAAATTCATTAGAACTTGGAAATTTTGTGTTTTTTTTTAAAGATTGATTGATTGATGCATAGAAGGACTGGGATGTAGGCCAGAGGTACAGGGGATGATAGGACTCACCAGAGACAGTGGGGAAACAGAACAGAAACACTGCTGAGTGAAGCAGCCGAAGAGACAGAGGAGGTCTGCTGCACCATGTGTGGGTCAACATCCTGGGGATAGAGCCCAGGCAATCATGGTGGTATCACTGAGACTTAACCCCTTGGCCACCAGGGAAGCCCTGGACGTTTTTTAAAATGCCAATTTTAAATAATTCATGGATCAAAATGTAAACCTAGAATTGTGTATTCTCTAGAAATTATAAGATTAATGAAAGTACTTTATAACAGAACCTACGTTAAAGGTATACTCAGGGAAATTTGTGGCATTGAGTGCTTTTATTCTAAATGAATGAAAGTTAATAAATTCGGTATTCAACAAAGGTAGAGAAAGAAAATAAAAGGAAAAAATCCAGATAAAGTCAGTACTTAATAAGGAAGAAAGAACAGTAGAGATACTGAAGAGTTTTTTCTTCAGAAATAAAATAAATGTTAAAATGGACACATTTCTGGCCAAAAAGTAGGAAAGGGGAGGGGAAATCCCAAAGACTGTTCTCTCAGTTTTCTGAGTTATCTCATAAGTAGTTTCAAACTTAGTCTTCAGTCTCTAATTTTCCCCTAAAATATTAATTTTTCACTAATCTTGTTATCTCAGTAAATTATACCATCATCTAAAACCAAGAGTTGTCCTTGACACCCCATCTCTCTTACTGTCCACATTCAACTCCATATCAGTATATGTCTCTTCTGTGTCTGTAGTAGGCAACTATGGAATTCATCACCTCAACATTCTCCCTTTTCTCTTGCAAATTTCCCTTCACTCTCTCTCAGAAATACTTTGTCTTTCCTTTTTTTCTTCTTTCTTCCCTTACTTCATTTGTTTGCTTCTGTTTTTCCCTCAGGTACCAAGAATTGAAGCAGTCATACTATTTGGTTAACAATATCAAGGACTTGCTCAATTTTATCTTTTTATTCCTTCATTCCAGTTTCCACTCATGCTTCTCCCTTAGGGACCCACCCTAATATGTTTTATATATGTCCTTGGATATACATGTATCTTTGAAAAATATATAGTACTTTTGTGTATGTATGTGTTTTAAATGTACATAATTAATACTGTTACAGAAATCATTGTTTCTTTTTCATGTTTCTGTAAATACTTCTGGATATTGCGTAGTATTATCTTACATGACTTCATGCCCTTTGTCACTGGTACTGGGCCATGGTCGACCAATCAGAATCCTTACCCAGATTTTTTTTTCATTGAAACTGAGAAAGAAAAGTCCAGTGTGGAAATCATAAAAATGTAAAATACAGGAGCTGTCAGCAACCATGTATCCTGCCATACATGTGGAACCCCCTGATGTGCAATGAAAAAAAATGAAGCCAACATGAAGAAAGCAGCAGAAATGAGAAACAATGAGAGAGTCTTGGAAAATCTCAAGTTCCTCTTTCCAGTTGATCCTGAAGCTCCGTATTCCTGCCATTCCCATGGTTCTCCTCCTCCTTGGACTCCATGAGCCACTAAATTTCATCACTTCCAACTTGTGTCTAAGCCAGTTCAAAATTGGGTTCTATCACATGTAATCTGGAAGTCAATCTAATTGTATTTTCCAACATCTATCTTTTCCTTTTCTCTCTCTCTCTCTACATATATATATATATATATATATTTTTTTTTTAAATATTTGTTGTAGAAGAACTGGGGGTAGGCCAGATGTACAAGGGTGGTGAGAGGATTCACCAGAGACAGAGTGGAGAGCAGAACAGGCAGATTTGCTGAAATACACTGCTGAGGGGAGCAGCAGACAAAACAGCAGAGTTCTGTTGTGCCATATGTGGGTTAGCTCCCTAGCTGGGGATCAAACTCAGGCGGTGGCAGTGATAGCACTGAAACTTAACCTTTAGGCCACTAGGGAGGCCCTTTATATTTTTTAAGTTATGGTAAAATACACAAAATTTATCATCATAGCTATTTTTAAGTGTATAGTTGAATATTAAGTTCATTCACATTGTTGTACAATCAATCCCTAGAACTCTTACAAAACTGAAACTAAACCCATTAAACAATTTGCCATTCCTCCTTCCTCTTACCCGTGACAACCATTCTACTTTCTTTTCTTTTTCTTTTAATTTTTTTATTCTAATTTCTGTGAATTTCATTACTCTGTACTTCACATAACTGTAACCATACAGCATTTGTCTTTGTGATTAGTTTATTTCACTTAGCCTAATATCAAGATTATCCATGTTGTAGCAAGTATCGGAATTTTTCTTCCTATTTAAGGCTGAATAATATTCTGTTGTATGTACATAACACATTTTGTAAGTGGTGCTTATACTTTTTGCATGAATACTATTATGAACATAAATAAATACATTTTTGAGACCTTACTCTCAGTTCTTTTGGGTATATACCCAGAAATGAAATTGTGAATCATATATTTCTCCTTAATTTTTATTTTAAAGATTCATTTTATTTATTTATGCATACAAGAGCTGGTGTAGGTCAGAGGTACAGGGAGATGGGAGGGGTGAGAAGATTCACCAGAGACAGAGTGGGGAGCAGAACAGGTGGATTAACAGAAATACACTGCTGAGGGGAGCAGCGGGCAAAACAGGAGAGGTCTGCTGCGCCATGTGGGTTAGCTCTCTGGCTGGGGATCAAACTCATGCCACAGTGGCTGCTGATAGCTTCATAGTGCTGAGACCTAACCCCTTGTACCACCAGGGAAGCCCCTATTTTTGCTTCATTTTTTGAGGAGCTTCCATACTGTTTTCCATAGCAGCTACATTATTTTACATTCCCAGTAAGAGTGCACAAAAGTTCCAGTTTCTCCAAATCTCTGCCAACACTTGTTATTTTTGTTTCTGTTTGTTTGGTTGTATTTAATAGCAGTCATCTTAATAGTTGTAAGGTGGGGGCCTCCCTGGTGGCGCAAGGGGTTAAGATGCAACCTATGAAGCTATCTGCAGCCACTGCAGCATGAGTTCGATCCCCAGCTAGGGAGCTACCCACATGGCGCAGCAGACCTCTCCTGACTCACCCACTGCTCCCCTCTGCAGTGTATTTCAGTCAGTCTGCCTGTTCTGCTGCCCACTCTGTCTCTGGTGAATCTTCTCACCCCTCACACCTCTGACCTGTACCCCAGATCTTGTATGCATAAATAAATCAATCTTTTTAAAAAATTTTTAAAAAAAATAGTTGTAAGGTGATATCTCATGGTTTTGATATACATTTCCCTGTTCATTCGTGAAGTTGAATATCTTTTCATGTGTTTGTTGGCCATTTGTATATCTTTTTTGGAAAAATGTCTTTAACTCCTTTGATCATTTTTAAATTGTTTTTCCAAAATATATCTTGAATTATTTTTTTCTACCTCCGCCTTTGCCATTCAGAACCCTGTTGTCTTGTGGAAAACTGCAATGCTTCTTAACTAGATTCCTGATTCCACTATTTTTTCTTTTCATTTACCACAATGTGACTGGAGTCTTTTTCTGACAACATGAATTCTGACATGACATTTACCTGCTCAAAATTCTTCAATAGCATTCCATTCCTCTTAAGGAAAATCAATGAATTAAGGTCCTGCATAATCTGGACCCTGCCAATTTTGCTCCTCTCTTGTCACCATCCCCTTTAATAATAGTGTTCAAATACATTGGCCTTTCAGCTCCTGAAATATACAAAACTTCTCCTTCACATGTGTTATTCCCTCTACATGAAACACCCCTGCTCTGCCCATTCATCTATGGGTCACAACTTCAATTTCACTTTTCTTTTTCTTTTTTTTTTTTAAAGATTTATTTATTTATTTATACAAGCACTGGGTACAGTCAGAAGCACGGGAGGGTGAGAGAATTCACCAGAGACAGGGCGGGGAGCAGAGCAGGCAGAAGGACCGAAGTACACTGCTGAGGGGACCAGCGGGCGGCAGGAGAGGTCTGCGCGCCATGTTGGACCCTCCTCTGGTGGCCGAGGAGCAGCCGGGGATCGAACCGGCGCTGCAGAGGCTGCAGGCAGCTTCGCAACCCAGCGCTCAACCGCTGCGCCACCGGGGAGGCCCTCAATTTCACTTTTCAATAGAGGAGCTTCTTTAACTTTCCCTCCAGTTAAATGAACCTCTCCCTCTCCCCATAGTATGCTATCATAACACTCTTCCCTAGTTATCAATATTTATAAATACATTTATTTTGGATTATTTATTATATATTGTACATCTTCCCACTAGACCGTAAACTTTGTAAGAGTAGCAACAAATCATTTTCTAGCACTATGTCCAGTTATAAACCAGTTATTGACCAATCTGACATATAGAAGGGGTTTGGTATTTGTTGATTGAATGAATACCAAATACCACAACTGAAAATACTTACAAGTATTAAGATGTACTTTATGCTAATACATTTGAAATTAGATAATTTTTGCCAAAATATAAATTACTGAATTTAATTCAGGAGAAGGTGGTGAATCTACATAAACCAATAACTAAGAAGCTACTGAAAAAGTTACCAGAGGTATATTGGTAAGGTAAAGGCATATCTTGCAAATGGCATCATTATTTTCTTGAAAAGGATAAGGAGGGGCCTCCCCGCTGCCGGTGAGGGTCCCACAAAAAAAAAAGGATAAGGAAAATGAGCTATAAAATATCTAATACAATAATCTAGTATCCTTATACATGATAAATATTAAAAAATTGTTTGCTTTCATAGACATCATCAGTAATTAAAAGCATTTCAAAAAATCTCCAAGGAACCAAAAATATACTTGGACATGAATTTAATCAGATCTAGACAGGACACCAGTAAACAAATTTTTACTGAGAAACCTAAAATATTTTACTAAATTGAAAGATATTCATGAATGTGAAGATTATTTTAAATTTTATTGATTTATGCATTATTAGATTTATTGATTTATGCATTATCAGAGCTGGGGTACAGGCCAGAGATGCGGGGTGAGAGGGTTCACCAGAGACAGAGTGGGGAGCAGAACAGGCAGATCTACTGAAATACACTGCTGAGGGGAGCAGCAGGCAAGGCTGGAGAGGTCTGCTGCACCATCTGGGTCACCTCCCAGGTGGGGAATCAAACTGGTATTACAGTGGCTGCAGATAGCTTCACAGTGCTGCGTCTTAACCCCTTGTGCCACCGGGGGGCCCAACAACATTTTTAATGTCAACTATGTCCCCATTTATTTGTGTACATTTTACAGCAGAATTTCTGGCAACTTTGATAAAGATATTCTAAATTTCATTTGGAAGAATTGATGTGTAGGAAAAAAAATAGATTTTACAAAGTGTAATCAGAACTTGTATGCATGAATAAAAATAAATCTTAAAAAAAATAACAAGATTCACTAAAGAACAAGAGCCAGTGATTACACAGCAAAAATATCTAATCACTAATAATTAACGAAATGTAAATTCAAAATATTACACCCATTTGATTCAATCGATAAAAATGAAACCGTAAGGGTAAAGGAAAGTGAACATTCCTTAGAAACTGCTGTTGGGAATATAAACTGATGTTTATATTCTGGGAATCTGTTTGCAATGGGTATCAAATGGCTTAGCAACAAGCAATACTTTTTTTTTTAAGATTTAGAATTTTTTTTTTAAGATTTATTTATTTATGCATACAAGATCTGGGGTACAGGTGAGAAGTTCGGGGCGGGGGGTGAGAGGATTCACCAGAGACAGCAGGTAGCAGAGCAGACTGGGCAAATCTACTGAAATACACCACTGAGGGGAGCAGCGGGCAAGACAGGAGAGGTCTGCCGTGCTATGTGGGCATCTTGTAGGCCGGGCAGGATCAAACCCATGCTGCAAGAGGCTGGGGACAGCGTGACTGCGCTGTGCTCAACTGCCTGCACCATCATGGAGGCCCAGCAGCATGCAAGACTCTTTTTTTTTTTTTTTTAAAGATTTATTTATTTACAAGAGCTGAAGTACAGGCCAGAGGTTGTGGGGGGCGGGGGGGGGGTGTCTGTGAGAGGATTCACCAGAGACAGAGTGGGGAACAGAACAGGCAGATTGAAACACATTGCTGAGGGGAGCAACAGGCAAGTCAGGAGAGGTCTGCTGTGCCATCTAGTTTTCTCCCTGGCTGCCTGGGGAATCAAACTTGTGCTGCAGTGGCTGCGGACAGCTTCATAGGTTGCGTTTTAACCCCTTGCGCCACCAGTGGGGCCCAACATGCAAGACTTTTGATGCAAAATGTCATTTGTTGGAATCTACCTTAAGGATATATGGAAATTCACAAAGATCTTGCAACAAGGCTGCTCATTATATCATTATAGTAGAAAATCTAAATGATCAACAAAAATTATGCCAAACTATGGTATTTTTATAAAAAATATTAAGTCATTTAAAAGTTGCATCAATACCTCTATGATAAACTAATTCATAGATATGCATAGTATTTTCTGATAAAACTGTTACCAATCCTGTCAAGAACATTTTGTCTACATATATATGTGAGCCCAAAGAGAGAAACACAAGGCTTAGATAGCAATTGTCTTTGTAAAGGAAGCAGATTGTTTTTCTATTGAACATGTACTGCTTTTGTAATAAGGAAAAATAAAAACTTCATATTTAATTACTACAATAAAAATAGCTAAAATGGAAGCATATTGCACTTGTTGAAAATTACAATAATGAAGACTGAAGAAACCAGGTCAAATGAAATAGGAGTAAATAAAATATCTGATTTTTACTATTGTTATATGTGTATATTTAAAAAACAAGGAAACAGAAAATAAAGTTAACTTATTAAGAGATAATATAGGCAATTTTTTTCCTTGTTAAATAATTTTTTAAAAGCTTTATTTATGCATATAAGAACTAGGGTCTAAGCCAGAGGTGCGGGGGTGGTGAGAGGATTTGCCAGAGAGAATGGGGAGCAGAACAGGTGGATTAACAGAAATACACTGCTGAGGGGAGCAGCGGGCTAGGCAGGAGAGGTCTGTTGCACTATGTGGTTGCGCTCCCTGGCCAGCCTGGGATCAAACTCGTGCTGCAGTGGCTGGCGACAGCTTGATGGCGCAGTCTTTAACCCCTGCACCAACAGGGAGGCCCTGTTAAATAATTTTTTAAGATTTATTTTTTTTTTTTTTTGGTAGAGGCATGTTTTTATTTATTTATTTGTTTGTTTGTTTGTTTTTTGTTTATACATGCACTGGGTACAGTCAGAAGCGCGGGAGGGTGAGAGAATTCACCAGAGCCAGAGCAGGGAGCAGAGCAGGTAGAAGGACCGAAGTACACTGCTGAGGGGAGCAGCGGGCGGCAGGAGAGGCCTGCGCACCATGTGGGACCCTCCTGCGGTGGCTGGGGAGCAGCTGGGGATCGAACCGGCGCCGCAGAGGCCGCGGGCAGCATCGCAACCCAGCGCTCAACCGCTGCGCCACCGGGGAGGCCCAAGATTTATTTTTTTATGCATACAAGAACTGGGATACAGGCCAGAGGTGTGGGGGGAGGGTGAGAGTATCCCCCAGAGACAGAGTAGGGAGCAGAACAGGTGGATCTACTGAAATACACTGCTGAGGGGAGCAGCAGGCAAGACAGGAGAGGTCTGCTGTGTCATGTGGGGTAGTAGCTCCCTGGCCAGGGCTCAAACTCATGCTACAGTGGCTGGCAATAGCTTGGTAGTGATGACTTTAACCAGGGAGGCCCCTTAAATAATCTTTTAAGTAAAAATCTATAGCAGATTTTGAACACAGTTCATCCAGGCAGCTTCATGACAATAGTGGAGACAGAGTGACAGAGCCAAGGGATGGGTGGTATGGGTTGGGGGTGAGATTAAAGCCTTCTGTAATCACCATTAGTTACTTCCTATAAAGCTTCACCAGAAGAAAAAAAAAGTCAGCCTCAAAAGCAAGTTTCCCTCTATGTAGGAAAGCTGGAACCACAGTAATGAGGACAGTTCCCACCTTAACACTACAGGTCCTGGGTCTACCCTCTTGTGGTATACATTTTCTTTTCTTTTCAATTAAGATTTTATTTTTCATAGAGCAGTTTAATGTTCGTGGCAAATTTCATGGGAAAGTACAGAGATTTCCCACACACCCTGTGCCCCCAAACATGCAGTCTACTACATTATCAACGTTCCCCCAATGAGAGTGGAGAGTGGCGGTAATTGGTAAACCTACATTGACACATCATAATCACTTGAAA
The DNA here is from genome assembly GCF_964194135.1 of Talpa europaea. NCBI lineage: Eukaryota > Metazoa > Chordata > Mammalia > Eulipotyphla > Talpidae > Talpa > Talpa europaea. The sequence goes on from NC_140074.1 coordinate 87,032,657, forward strand.
GGCATAGTTTTTTTTGTTGGTTGTTTTTAAAATTTATTTTTATTTCTTTATGCATACAAGAACTGGGGTACAGGCCAGAGGCATGGGGGGTGGGAGGATTCACCAGAGATAGAGTGGGGAGCAGAACAGGCAGATCTACTGAAATACACTGCTGAGGGGAACAGTGGGGGAGGCAGGAGAGGTCTGCTGCACCATGTAGGTTAGCTCCCTGGCCAGGGATTGAACTCCTGCCATGCCGCAGTGGCACAGTGGCTGTTGATAGCTTGATAGTGCTGAGGCTTTAACCCCTGCGCCACCAAGGAGGCCCTGAAATTCATAGTTTACATTATGATTCACTCTTGGTTTTGTGCATTAGATCTGCATCTTTGTTTTCCTATAGATCTGCATTTTTAAAAAAGATTTATGCATACAAGAACTGGGGTACAGGCCAGAGGCATGGGGGGTGGGAGGATCCACCAGAGACAGAGTGGGGAGCAGAACAGGCAGATGTACAGAAATATACTGCTGAGGGGAGCAGCGGGCAAGTCAGGAGAGGTCTGCTGTGCCATGTGGGTTGCTCCCTGGCTGGGGATTGAACTCGTGTTGCAGTGGCTGTGGATTGCTTCATAGGTTGCGCCTTAACCCCTTGAGCCACCAGGGAGGTCCACATATCTGCATTTTCAAAATCTTCATGAAACACATTGTCTCAGGCTTTGCTTTGACTCCTTTCTTATTCCTGGGTTTCAGAACCATGTGTGCTCAGTACTGCATTTCCTTTGCTGATGTTGAAAAAGCTCATGTCAACATTCAAGATTTTATCTACCTCACACCAGTGCTAACAAGCTCCGTTTTGAATCAAGTAGCAGGGCGCAATCTTTTCTTCAAATGTGAACTCTTCCAGAAAACTGGATCTTTTAAGGTAACAATCACTTTTGATAGTGTATCATTTATCTTTCAAATCCTTTTTTTTTTAAAGATATATTTTATTTATTCATACAAGCACTGGGTACAGTCAGAAGCACGGGAGGGTGAGAGAATTCACCAGAGCCAGAGCAGGGAGCAGAACAGGCAGAAGGACCGAAGCACACTGCTGAGGGGAGCAGCGTGCGGCAGGAGAGGTCTGCGCCCCAGCTGGGACCCTCCTGCGGTGGCTGGGGAGCAGCTGGGGATCGAACCAGCGCTGCAGAGGCTGCGGGCAGCTTCGCAACCCAGCGCTCAACCGCTGCGCCACCGGGGAGGCCCTTCAAATCCTTTTCACGTAAAATTTATTTATCCTTCTGACTACCCAGTGAGGTAGGGAGAAGTAAACTAATACCTTTTTCAGCAGGAAAAAGACTTGTAGAAATTTTCCTTTGCTGATTGTAGGCCACCTTTATACAATCTCAAAATTCCATATAATTTTTTATTACCCAATCTCAGACATGTTTGAGAAGGAAAGGGGGGTGGGTAACTGTAGTGATTAAATCAAGACAACCGACATCAACTTGGACTATTGCAGGCATAACGGGCTGGTGTGATCACCATGTATATATCCAAATTTAAGCATTCACTTTGAGTCAACTTACTATTCATTGGTAGCTTTTGTGAATATAAAAGATCTAAACTTAGCTAAATTCTCATATAAGATCTTTTTCCACAAAATATGTGAACTCCTTTGCAATCATAAAGACAGACTTCTTTGTCTGTTCTTGCATATAAGAACTGGGGTACAGGCCAGAGGTGTGGGGGTTGAGAGCATTCACCAGAGGCAGAGTGGGGAACAGAACAGGCAGATTGACTGAAATACACTGCTGAGGGGAGCAGCAAGCGACTCAGGAGAGGTCTGCTGTGCCATATGGGTCACCTCCCAGGCTGGGGATGGAACTCAGACAGCTTCACAGTGCAGCGTCTTAACTCTCCTTGCACCACCACGGAGGCCCCTGTGTTGATTCTTTACCAGACTTTTCTGACCATTGGTTGAGCTTTAAGATCCTTTCTTTTTTTTTTTTTTTAAAGATTTATTTATTTATGCACACAAGATCTGGGGTACATGCCAGAGGTGCGGGGGGCCGAGGGGATTCACCAGAGAAAGAGTGGGGAATGGAACAGGCAGATTGACAGAAGCACACTACTGAGGGGAGCAGTGGGCTAGCCAGGAGAGGTCCACTGTGCTAAGGGGGGGATCAAACCCTCGCCATAGTGGCTCTGGACAGCTCCACAGGTTGTGTCTAAGCCTCTTGCGCCACCTAGGAGGCCCGAGCTTTAAGATCCTTTCAGGTAAGAATCTGAGAGGTACACTTAGCACTGTGCCTGACAGGTATTGGTATCTGTAAAGTGGTCACTTTAGGATTTTAAGAATCTACCCTTTTCCCCACCCATTAACTGAGAATTTTTATAAAAATACAGGAACTTGGGCTTCCCTGGTGGCGCAGGCAGTTGAGTGCAGCGCTGTGAAGCTGTCTGCAGCCTCTGCAGTGCCAGTTTTCTCTCCGCCTGCTGTAGAGCAACCCACATGGCAAGGCAGACCTCTCCTGTCTTGCCCGCTGCTCCCCTCAGAAGTGTATTTCAGTCAGTCTGCCTGCTCTGTTCCCGGCTGTGTCTCTGGTGAATCCTCTCACCCTCCCACACCTCTGGCCTGTACCCTGGTTCTTATATAAATAAATAAATAAATCTTTTCAAAAGATTGATTTATTTATGCTTAAATAAATAAATCTCTTTTTTAAAGATTTATTTATTTATGCTTACGAGAGCTGGGGTATAGGCCAGAGGTGTGGGTGGTGAGAGGACACCAGAGACAGAGTAGGGAGCAGAACAGGCAGATGTACTGAAATACACTGCTGAGGGGAGAAGCAGGCAAGTCAGGAGAGGTCTGCTGCACCATGTGGGTTGCTCCCTGGCTGGGGATCGAACTCATGCTGCAGTGGCTGTGGATAGCTTCATAGGTTGCATCTTAACCCCTTGCGCCACCTGGGTGGCCCTCTTTGATTTTTTAAAAGACACTTTTAAGTTGATGTATTAATTTACCATCCATCATTTCCAGATTCGTGGGGCCCTGAATGCAATCAGAGGCTTGATTCCTGCCACTTCAGAAGAGAAGCCCAAAGCTGTTGTTACTCACAGCAGTGGGAACCATGGCCAGGCTCTTGCCTATGCTGCCAAGTTGGAAGGTACTTGACTAATTTCTCAAGGTACTGGGTAGGATAATCAGAAAGGAATGGGAAAGTAGCCTTTCTATCAGTGAGATTAGTAAAGCTATAACAAGCAAATTTCCTAGTCCCTATTTAAAAAACTGAACAAGTTTTTTAAAAATATGTATCTTTACACAGAATTTGTACCCCACCACCATCCCTTATGTTACTTTCACCCTCCCCTTCCTTCTTAACCTCAGATACCTCGCTTTCTCTTAGTGTCCAGTAGGTTTTATTCCCCAAGTATTTTTGCTTTGTTGAATTGTCAATGTAAATGTCCAATATTTGTCATTCTGACTTATTTTATTACACATAATTCCCTCAAACTCCTGTTTTGCTATATTTGGTAATGTTGTATCTTTCCTGATGCAATGAACAGTATTTCCTGATGACTGAACAGTATTTCATTGTGTGGATATACAAATCTTCTTAATCCACTCCTCTGCTAGTAGGAACTTAAGTTGTTTCCCTGTCCTAGCTATTTATTTTTAAAGATTTATTTATCTTTCCATGCAGACAAGAACTGGGGTATAGGCCAGATGTGTGGGGCAGGTGGGGGGAATGTTGAGAGGATTCACCAGAGGCAGAATGGGGAACAGAACAGGCACACCGACTGAGGGGAGCAGTGGGCAAGACAGGAGAGGTCTGATGTGCCATGTGGGTTGCTTCCCGGCCGGGGATTGAACTTGCGCTGCAGTGGCTGTGGTCAGCTTCATAGGTTGCGTCCCAACCCCTTATGCCACCAGGGAGGCCCCATGTCCTAGCTATTGTAATACTTCAATAAACATTTAGAGCATATCATTTTTTGAGTTGATAGTTTCATATTCTTTATTTTTTTTAAGATTTATTTATTTATGCATACAAGAACTGGGCCATAGGTTTGGGGTATATGTGAGAGGATTCACCAGAGACAGAGGGGAGCAGAACAGGTGGATCTGCTGTAATACACTGCTGAGGGGAGCAGCGGATGAGACAGGAGAGATCTGCCTCACCATGTGGCTAGCTCCCTGCTGGCTGGGGATCGAACTGGTGCTGCAGTGGCAGGTGATAGCTTGATAGCCCTGTGTCTTTAACCCTGGTGCCACAGGGAGGCCCTCAGGTTCTTTAGATGCCCCAAAATGAGATCATTGGGTCATATAGTATTTCCAGTTTTAGTTTTGTAAAATCAGTCCAAACCACTTTCCAAAAATGCTGCACCAGTTTACATTCCCACCAACAATTTATTATCATTCCTCTTTCTCCATATCCTTTCCAGTGCATATTGTTGGGGGTCTTTTTAAATATGTCCCATTTACGGGCCTCCCCGGTGGCGCAGCGGTTGAGCGCTGGGTTGCGAAGCTGCCCGCGGCCTCTGCGGCGCCGGTTCGATCCCCGGCTGCTCCCCGGCCACCAGAGGAGGGTCCCATGTGGCGCACAGACCTCTCCTGCCGCCCGCTGCTCCCCTCAGCAGTGTACTTCGGTCCTTCTGCCTGCTCTGCTCCCCGCTCTGGCTCTGGTGAATTCTCTCACCCTCCCGCGCTTTTGACTGTACCCAGTGCATGTATAAACAAAACAAACAAACAAACCAGCAAACAAATAAATAAAGCATGCCTCTATAAAAAAAAAAAAGTAAATATGTCCCATTTACATGAGTGAGATGATATCTCATGGTTTCTACATGCATCTCACTTATTAAAAGAGATGATAAACATTTCTATAATTCTATTAGGCTTCTGGGCATCCTCTTTAGTGAACTGTCTGTTCAGATCTACTGCCCATTTATTAGATTTTGTTGTTATTGCTTTTTCTTTAATGTCTTGGATATTAATCTTTTGTTGGTTGTGTAATGTGTGATTATTTTCTCTGATTCAGTAAGATGTTTTTTAATCTGCTTTTATTTTCTTTCACTGTTATGAAAGCTTTTTGAGATAATCCCAATTCTTTACTTTCGCCTTTATCTCCCTTGCTTTAGGAGTGGAGTCTCCAAAGACATCTTTTTTTTTTTTTTTAAAGATTTATTTATTTATACAAGAACCAGGGTACAGGCCAGATGTGTGAGAGGGTGAGAGGATTCACCAGAGACAGAGCGGGGAACAGAACAGGCAGACTGACTGAAATACACTGCTGAGGGGAGCTTGGGGGAGACAGGAGAGGTCTCCCGCACCCTGTGGGTTGCTCCGTGGCTGGTGGGGATTGAACCAGCACTAGCAGAGGCTGAGGACAGCTTCACAGCGCTGCGCTCAACCACCTATGCCACCAGGGAGGCCCCTCCAAAAACATCTTTAGCATTGATATCATGAAAAATTGCTAATATTTTTTGTGCATGGAGTTAAGAGTGATATAATGTGTGAATATAATCACTCTTGTATGTGTGGCCATCTAGTTTTCCTAGAGCCACATTACTCTTCTTTCTCCATTGTATGCCTGTGGCTCCTTTATCATGAATTATTGACATATGCACCATTTCTAAGCTTCCAATTTTGTTCCACTTATCCATGTGCCTATTTTTATTCCAAACACATAGCTTTAATTATTGTTGTTTTTTAATACAATTTAAAATGAGGTAACGTGACATACCCATTTTTCTCTTTTCTCAGGATTGCTTTAGCTATTTGAGACCTTTTATGGCTCCATATAGCAATAAATATTAATTTTTTTTTAATAGAGGCATGTTATTTATTTATTTGTTTGTTTGTTTTGTTTATACATGCACTGGGTACAATCAGAAGTGCGGGAGGGTGAGAGAATTCACCAGAGCCAGAGTGGGGAGCAGAGCAGGCAGAAGGACTGAAGTACACCGCTGAGGGGAGCAGCGGGTGGCAGGAGAGGTCTGCGCACCATGTGGGACCCTCCTCCAGTGGCCGGGGAGCAGCCAGGGATCGAACCCGGGCCGCAGAGGCCGCGGGCAGCTTCGCAACCCAGCGCTCAACCGCTGCGCCACCAGGGAGGCCCAATAAATATTAATCTTTTAATAATATATATCTTTGAAGAACACGATTTGATTTTAATGGGGAGTGCATTAAATCTACACATCACTTTTGGTACAAGTTATTTTGACTATATTGACTCCTCCCATCCATAAACATAGTGTCTTTCCATCTCTTTTGTCTTTGAGCAGAAGTTTCTATCCTAAATTCTCCTTGCTTTAAACATGTTTCTCCCTCCCAGGAATTCCTGCTTATATTGTGGTGCCCCAAACAGCTCCCAACTGTAAAAAACTGGCAATACAAGCCTATGGAGCCTCTATAGTATACAGTGAGCAGAGTGATGAGGTAAGAAATGCTTTCATTGTCAAATTAAACTTCTCTTCCTCATTGGCCACTTTTGTCTCCCGTTTCCTCTTCATCTCTAAAAGCTGGCATGCCCAACCTTCTCTGTATCTACATTCAGATGATCTCATTAGCCTCACTCTTACATTACCTACACTCTAACTTTGACCTTGGACTTTAACCCCAACTTGGGTATCAAATATACAACATGGTTCTCCCACTTGGATAGCTCAGTAAATCTCAAGCTTACTTTCTTTTCTTTTCTTTCTTTTTTTAAGATTTATTTATTTATTTATGCAAGCACTGGGTACAGTCAGAAGTGCGGGAGGGTGAGAGAATTCACCAAAGCAGAGCAGGCAGACTGACGAAGTACACTGCTGAGGGGAGCAGCGGGTGGCAGGAGAGGTCTGTGCGCCATATGGGACCCTCACCCAGGGGCCGGGGATTGAACCGGCGCTGCAGAGGCTGCAGGCAGCTTCGCAACCCAGCGCTCAACCACTGCGCCACCAGGGAGGCCCTCAAGTTTACTTTCTAAAACCAAACTCCTGATCTTATTCTCTGTGTTGCTCCTCTTCCAGTCTTTCCCATATCATTTAATGGCAACTTTTTTCTAGTAGTTCAGTGTTGGGAGTGATCTTTGATTACTGTTATCTCATACTTCATATCCAAAGTTTAGTCCTAATTGCCCCAAAATTTCCATAATCCAACTACCTCTACCTCTTAGACTCAAATATTAGTTCTCCCCTAAACTCAGTAGCCTATCTGGTCTGTTTCCACCCTTGCTCATTTTCAGAACGAGAGCTATCCATTTATTATTTTTGTTTTTTTTTTTTAAAAAAAGATTTATTCATACAAGCACTGGGTAGTCAGAAGCATGGGAGGGTGAGAGAATTCACCAGAGCCAGAGTGGGGAACAGAACAGACAGACTGACGAAGTACACTGCTGAGGGGAGCTGCGGGTGCAGCAGGAGAGGTCTGTGAGCCATGTGGGACCCTCGCCGGCAGCCGGGGATCGAACCAGTGCTCCAGAGGCTGCGGGCAGCTTCGCAGCCCAGCGCTCAACCGCTGCGCCACCGGGGAGGCCCTGTGTTTTGTTTTTTTTAGTATTTATTTATTTATACATACAAGAGCTGGGGAGGTGTGTGTGGGGTGAGATTAACCAGAGAGGGGAGCAGAACAGGCAGATCCACTGAAATACACTGCTGAAGGGAGCAGTGGACAAGACAGGAGAGGTCTGTTGCACCATGTGGGTTAGCTCCCTAGCCAAGGATGGAATTTGTGCTGGAGTGGCTGCTGATAGCTTCATAGTGCTGACTTTTAACCCCTTGTGCCACCAGGGAGGCCCTCCATTTAGTTTTTTTTTTTTTTTTAAAGATTTATTTATTTATGCATACAAGAGCTGGGTTACAGGCCAGTGATGCAGGGAAGGGGTGTGTGTGAGAAGATTCACCAGAGACAGGGAAGAACAGAACAGGCAGATTGACTGAAAAACACTGCTGAGGGGAGCAGAGGGCAAGACAGGAGGGGTCTGCTTCGCCACGTGGGTTGCTCCCTGGCCGGCCAGGGATTGAACTTGTGCTGCAGAGGCTGCGGATTGCTTCATAGTGTGGCACTTAACCCCTTGCGCCACCAGGGAGACCCCATTTAGTATTTTTGAACTTGTCTTTTGTCAGCTCAAAATCCTCCAATGGTTTCCCATTTCATATACAGTGGAAACCACTTGAAATCATCTAAGGTTGAGATTAACTGGTCTGGCTCATTCCTACCTCTCTGATTTCATCTTCCACTGTTACTCTTTCCCAAACACTCCATGCAAACAACTCTTAGTTCTTAGAAAGGTCAAACGCTTCTACTTCATTGTCTGCACCTGCTATTACTTGCTTCCAGGAATATATAGGAGATCCACAAGACTTAACTCAAATTTATTAAAATGTTACTTCATCAGAGGCCCTCCCTGCATACCCTACATGAAATTCACCTTCCTCCATAGCACTTATACATACCACATATAACTGCCCCCCCCCCCAACATTAGAAACCTCACTGAGCACAGGGACTGTTTTGTTCATTCTTATATCCCCAATACCCTAACAAAGTCTAAAAAAGGCAGATGGTCCATACAATGTCAAATGATTGAATCTAACTGGTTGTGAACTCTAGTGAACAGGAACCAAGTAAACTTAATGTGCTCTTCCAGTCCAGAGAAAGTGTTACAAAAAGAATTGTGGAAGAAACCGAAGGAATCATGGTACATCCAAACCAAGAGCCTGCAGTGATAGCTGGACAAGGAACAATTGCTGTTGAAGTGCTGAACCAGGTAAAAGCCTAGTTAGTTCTTGTTTAGCTACTGGTATAGCTTTTGTTTGGCAGTACAATTGATTACATGTACACATAACACTGCTTATTAATAGGCCTATTTATATTTTATATTCTTTTCATTAAAGGTTCCTTTGGTAGATGCAGTGGTGGTACCTGTAGGAGGAGGAGGAATGGTCGCCGGAATAGCAATTACAATTAAGGTAAGAGAACAGGTTATGGAGGACTTCCCACTTCATGAGTAGGGCATTTTATTTGACAGTGTACATTGTGGATACTTGTTCAAATTCCCCATTCACCCCTTACACTTCAGATGAAGGTCCTTCTGTCTCACTACTTTTTTAAAAAAAAAAAATTGATTTACCCTCATGCATACAAGAGCTGGTGCACAGGCCAAAGGTGTAGGGCATGAGAGGATTGACCAGAGACAGAGTGGGGAAAGAACAGGCAGACTGACTGAAATACACTGCTGAGGGGAGCAGGGGTGAGTCTGGGGAGGTCTGCTGTGCCAGTGGGTTACCTCCATGGCCAGGGACTGAATTTGTGCTGCAATGGCTGCGGATAGCTTCATAGTGCTGTGTCTTAACCACTTGCACCACCAGGGAGGCACCTGTCTAACTACTCTTACTCCTCAACTTGATAGTAAAGTTATAAGTGACACTCTCAGTCCTTTTCCTGAATTCCATCTTACCAATCTACTAGCCAAGCCAGGGAGTGCTTTTTTTCCAAGTTACCAGTAGAACAACTTAGGCAACTGAAGACCTGCATTGTGAATGCAATTTAAAGTGCTTAAAGGTCATATTCTTATTATGTTTATCAAAGAAAAGGATTATATTTGGATAGTAATGTGTTACCTTTGTTGTGTATTTTACTGCAGGCATGCAGGCAAATGCTATGGCTAGAAGTGAGATGTTTTTAATATTCCTCTTCCCAGGCTCTGAAACCCAGTGTGAAGATATATGCTGCTGAACCCTTAAATGCAGATGACTGCTACCAGTCCAAACTGAAAGGGGAACTGACTCCTAATACTCATCCTCCAGAAACCGTAGCAGATGGTGTCAAATCGAGTGTTGGTTTAAACACCTGGCCTATTATAAGGGACCTTGTGGATGATGTCTTCACTGTCACAGAAGATGAAATTAAGGTGAGATTCCAAAAGGAAAGGAAATAACAGAATGGAGAAACTTCTTAGCAAATGACCCACTGGGGACTGGTGTTAGTGACCTCAGGACAGACAGGTGGGGCAGTGCCCTCGGTGTATTAAGATAACCCTCTTTGGAAAGTAGAAGCAGAGTTAAGCTAGAGGGGGAAAAAAGCCCCACTCTACACTGGCAAGCACATGCATGTAACAGCAAGAAAATCCACATTGGGCATATAGCTTCACCTGGTCTTCAACTTTAAAGGCCGACTAACTAGGAGCTTTCTCTTACTCTCATTTCACTAATTCTTGCTCCCTCTGTACCAACAGTATGCAACCCAGCTAGTGTGGGAGAGGATGAAACTGCTTATTGAACCGACAGCTGGTGTTGGAGTGGCTGCTGTGCTGTCTCAGCATTTTCAAACTGTTTCGCCAGAAGTAAAGAACATCTGTATTGTGCTCAGTGGTGGAAATGTAGACTTAACTTCCCTAACCTGGGTGAAGCAGGCTGAAAAGCCAGCTCCTTACCAATCACTTTCTGTTTAATTTATTCAAAAGGAAGAGATGAGGTTCAGGTCTCCAGATACTAGAAAACATTGTTTTCTGGTTACCTTCCCATTTTCCCCTTTTAAATAGCTTTCAAAATCCTAATGGAGAGTGGATATTTCAGTAAAATTTAATAATTTTTTTGGAATAAGTAGCAATAGAAAAATATCCCTACTTTACTGAGCTACTCTATCAAGGTCAAGAAAAGCCTTGCAAAAAGGGGCAGCAGACCTCCAGGTTAACATAGAAAACAAGTTTTGCCCAATCACAACCTGTAGGCTCCTATTCCTAGCATGCTAGGTCATAGCAATGAGACAGAATTCCACAGAAACCATTACTCCATGTCCACGTCAGGTACTGCTGAAGAAATCTCACTTTTCACCCAAGGTACTGGTTCTGGTACATAAGGATCATAAGTCCATTTGGGGAAAACTCGCTTATAGAGGTTCATCAGTACTGTATCCTGAGATTTTAGCTTCCCGTCAAAACTGCACTTCATGTGGCCATGAGTACCTAGAAGGAAAATAGATTAAGTTGGTTTTATTGAAATAGAAACATTTAAAGCAGGTTTTCTAACCCAACTGTCATTTAATGGGGAAATCTAGACAAGATCCTAAATCCCATTCTCTTACCCAAAGGCTCCTTGATGTGCCCCCTTCGGCCCCACTTTGTTCTCAGTTCCACTGGTTTAAACCACAGCACATCCTCTTAGAATGAAACACATAGAAGACCAAATGAAACATTTACCCACAAAATATAAACCCAACTTTCACCCCATAAAGGCAATCAGATCCCATTATTCATACCTACCTCTACTAAAGAACATGTAACGCACTACTGCCATCTTAGTAAAAATTTTGAAAGGATGACCACTCAGAACAACTCTCTTGATGACCAGTCTATCAGGATCCACTGACAGTAGATGACCTGTGGCAATGAGGCTGTGTATTCCTACGGGGCAAAAGCAGAGCAGTTGTTCAGGAGTCTCGAGGCCAAAGCCTTCATCTATTGCTCTAGTCCGTTTAAACACCTATGTAAGAGCTTCTGAGAGAATCTTAAAAGAATGTGCTACCCTACCCTCCTGGGTAAATGGCAAAAATCACTAAATGTTATTTCTGATGAACCTACCCAGAATCTATCCTAGATATAGTCCTCTGAGCAACCCCCACTAATTAGCTAAGGTTTGCAAGCAAGGAAAAACTCATTTGTCATTCTAGCCTTAGAACACGAAAAGTTGAGACTGGGATATTTTGAAAACCATCATTACCTTTTTCATACCATCTGGCACCCAAATCTAAATGCAGAAAACAGTGTTAAACCTATTGAAAGGATATACAAACCAGTTCACCTGTGTGAACTCAACTTACCATTGCTATTCTGTTTGAAAAGCAGCACCGATGCAGGAGGAAAAGTGATTGGGGCATATACTGTCACCACCAGGGCCATGTCAGCTGTCAGGAATCTCTGAAATTTATGTTTGTCCGCTGCCATAAGGGTTACAAAATAAAAATCAAAACTGTTTTGAGAAGCTGTAGGTAATCAATAGACCTATGAAAAGCTGTATCACTGCAACTCTTAAACCTAAGCACCTTGTGTCTCTCTCACTTTTTTTTTTTAAAGATTTATTTATTTATTTATTTATTTATACATACAAGAACCAGGGTACAGGCCAGATGCATGGGAGGGTGAGATGATTCACCAGAGACAGAGCTGAGAACAGAACAGGCAGACTGGCAAAATACACCGCTGAGGGGAGCAGGGGGGGAGACAGGAGAGGTCTGCTTGCCCTGTGGGACCCTCACCAGCCGGCCGGGATCAAACAGGCGCTGCAGAGGCTGTGGACAGCTTCACAGTGCTGCGTTCAACCGTCTGCGCCACCAGGGGAGGTCCTATCTCTCTCTCTCTTTTTTTAAAGATTTATTTATTTATGCATACAAGAGCTGGCGTGCAGGCCAGAGATGCGGGGGGTGAGAGGATTCACCAGAGACAGAGTGGGGAGCAGAACAGGCAGATTGAAATACACTGCTGAGGGGGCAGTGAGCAAGACAGGAGAGCTCTGTTGTGCCATGTGGGTCACCTCCCTGGCTGGGGAACGAATTTGTGCCGCAGTGGCTGCGCACAGCTTCATAGAGCTGTGTCTTAATCCCTTGCGCCACCAGGGAGGCCCCTCACCTTGTGTTTCTTTTTTTTTTTTTTTTTTAATAGAGGCATGCTTTATTTATTTGTTTGCTGGTTTGTTTGTTTGTTTTGTTTATACATGCACTGGGTACAGTCAGAAGCGCGGGAGGGTGAGAGAATTCACCAGAGCCAGAGCGGGGAGCAGAGCAGGCAGAAGGACCGAAGTACACTGCTGAGGGGAGCAGCGGGCGGCAGGAGAGGTCTGCGCGCCATGTGGGACCCTCCTCCGGTGGCCTGGGAGCAGCCGGGGATTGAACCGGCGCCGCAGAGGCCGCGCGCAGCTTCGCAACCCAGCGCTCAACTGCTGCGCCACCGGGGAGGCCCTCACCTTGTGTTTCTTTACCTTACCTTTTCTCAAAATATTTTCCTGCCTCAATACAACTGAAAGATGTTATCTAAGCCTACCAGTGATTTTTCAACTAGAAGCAGAATCTTGGAGCTTGGACTATATAGCTGAGGTCTGAAAAAGTTCTCCAGGTGATTCTTTTTTTTTTTTTTTAATTTATTTATTTATGCATACAAGAACTGGGATACAAGCCAGAGGTGTGGAAGGGTGAGAGGATTCACCAGAGACAGAGTGGGGAGCAGAACAGGTAGACTGACTGAAATACACTGCTAAGGACAGCAGCGGCTGAGACAGGAGAGGGCTGCTATGCCATGTGGGTATCTCCCTGGCTGGGGATCTAACTCGTGCTGCAGAGGCTGCCGATAGCTTCATAGTGCTGTGCTTATCCGCTTGCGCCACCAGCGAGGCCCCTATCCAGGTGATTCTGACACTCATCAACCCTATCTCATTTGAGAATCATTGCTTTAATAAAGAATATCTCCACTAAATCAACAGCTCTTAGTCTTTGGCAATGATTGACAATCACTTTCTATAAAGGGCCAAATAGTATTTTAGATCTCATGGCCATATGTAGTCTCTCTTGCAGCTATTCAATTCTGTTACTGTAGAATAAAAAGTCATAGATAATACATTTGGAAAAAAAAAAAAAAGGAAGCATGACTGTGTTCCAACAAAAGCTGGCAGATGGACAAGTGTCTTGAGGACTATGGGGAGTTTCCATTTTTACCTTCAATGAAACCCTATCCTTTTTTAAAGACTGAAGATCTAGGGAAGTAAATTACTATAAGGAACAAGAAGTTAATCTCCCATGGGTGAGAAATTATCCAGAGCATGCATGAATATTGTCTTCCTGATTTCTCTCTAGTCCTTGCTGGGCAACACATCTTCCTGTTCCTATATGTGGGAGATACAATTCTTTTTGCCACAGAAGTGTCTCTTGTTACTTCTCTCCTAACTCTCACCCAGTCTCAACATCTCAGAAGCCAAAATATGGGTGACCCAACTGTGGGCCACTCCCCAGCTTTTACCAACACTGCCAATGGCATTATCAGACACTTAAGATTCCATACATCAACACATCATTTTTATAAAGCTGCCAATCCCTATTCAAAACCCACACTAGAACAAATACTCATGGCAAAGAAGCCTCAGTACCACACAGGTTGCATCACTAGGATGCTTCAGACAGGTTCAGACATTTTGAATGAAAACATCATTGGCTCCTAACCAGAGTACTAAAAATACCTCTGACCCTTTTACATTCAGTACCAAATCCCCTCTACTTCACCCCAAAAGTCATAATCCCTCAGTGTAATACAATTACCTGCAGTGTGCTGAGAGAATAAAGGTGAGGCTCTGAAGCGCCTGAACCCACAGTGGAAGATCAGTTCCTCTTTGGCTTTCACAGGTTCAGTGTTGCCAGGGTGCCGGCTCACCACCATATTTAGTACTGACATCTGGAGGTCAAGTAGATAAATAGAAGCAAATTTAATAGCCTAACTTGAAAGAAGGCATACAAAACTAGCTGATTCAGTTTCACTTTTTAAGAAGTGGCAATGCTAATTTATGGTGGAGCATAGATGATAACAGATTCATCTTTAACCTCTACCAGAGACTGTTTTTGAGTCACACGTAGGCTGATTTTCTGAGCTTCAATGACTTATTTGTGTCTAACATGTAAGAACTCAACATCTGCCATAAAATTAGTGGCCCTAAAGTCATCTGCTCATCACATGTCTCAAAGCTATACTCACTCAAGCCCCTTCTTCCTTCACCCTTACACTGATCTAAGGCCAGAGCTCTCATTTTTTGAAGATATATTTAGTTATGCATAGAAGAGCTAGGCCAGATGTGTGTGTGTGTGGGGGGGCGTGTGTGTGAGAGGATTCACCAGACAGAGTGGGGAACAGAACAGGCAGATTGACCGAAGTACACTGCTGAAGGGAGCAGTGGGCGAGTCAGGAGAGGTCTGCTGCACTATGTGGGCTGCTTCCTGGCCGGCCGGGGGATTGAACTTGTGCTGCAGTGGCTGCAGACAGCTTCATAGATTGCGTCTTAACCCTCTGAGCCACCAGGGAGGCCCAGAGCTCTCACATTTTACTAACCCCCAACATACATGTTTGCTGGCCACCAAGAGAAAAAAAAGACCTATACCTTGGCATAAACCCTCTTTATTTATTTATTTATTTTTTGTTTTTTATAGAGGCATGTTTCATTTATTTATCTGTTTGTTTGCTTGTTTTGTTCATACATGCACTGGGTACAGTCAGAAGCGCGGGAGGGTGAGAGAATTCACCAGAGCCAGAGCGGGGAGCAGAGCAGGCAGAAGGACCGAAGTGCACTGCTGAGGGGAGCAGCGGGCGGCAGGAGAGGTCTGCGCACCATGCGGGACCCTCCTCCGGTGGCCGGGGATTGAACCGGCCCCGTAGAGGCCGCGGGCAGCTTCGCAACACAGCGCTCACCCGCTGCGCCACCGGGGAGGCCCTCTTTATTTATTTTTTAAAGATTTACTTTATTTACGCATACAAGAACTGGGGTACAGGCCAGAGGTGTGTGAGTATGAGAGGATTCACCAGAGAGAATGGGGAGCAGAACAGGCAGATCTACAGAAATACACTGCTGAGGGGAGCAGCGGGTGAGACAAGAGACCAGGGTTGCTCCCTGGCTGGCCAGGATTGAACTTGTTTTGTTGCAGTGGCTGGCAATAGTTTGATAGCGCTGTCTTTAACCCTTGTGCCATGGGGAGGGCAAGGGGGCAGGCAATAAACCTTCTTTATTTATTTAAGAACCGGGGTACAGGCCAGATACATGGGAGGGTGAGAGAATTCACCAGAGAAAGAGCTGGGAACAGAACAGGCAGACTGAAGAAATACACTGCTGAGAGGAGCAGCGGGCGTGATAGGAGAGGTCCGCCATGCCATGTGGGACCCTCACCGGCCGGCTGGGATCAAAATGGCGCTGCAGAGACTGCAGACAGCTTCACAGCACGTGTTCAACCGCCTGTACCACCATGGGAGGCCCAAAACCCTCTTTATTTTTTTAAAACTAATTTTTATTTATTTATTTATTTTTGCGGGACCCTCGCCAGTGGCTGGGGATCGAATTGGCGCTGCAGAGGCTGCAGGCAGCCTCGCAACCCAGCGCTCAACCACTACGCCACCAGGGGAGGCCCAAAACCCTCTTTATTTTTAAGGCTGCCAACCACTGTTTAAAATCTGATCTGGGGCCTCCCCGGTGGCGCAGCGGTTGAGCGCTGGGTTGCGAAGCTGCCCGCGGCCTCTGCGGCGCCGGTTCGATCCCCAGCTGCTCCCCAGCCACCGGAGGAGGATCCCACATGGTGCGCAGACCTCTCCTGCCACCCGCTGCTCCCCTCAGCAGTGTACTTCAGTCCTTCTGCCTGCTCTGCTCCCCGCTCTGGCTCTGGTGAATTCTCTCACCCTCCCGCGCTTCTGACTGTACCCAGTGCATGTATAAACAAAAAACAAACAAACAAATATAATAAATAAATAAATAAAAGCATGCCTCTATAAAAAAAAATAAATAAATAATAAAATCTGATCTGGCAAACTTATCTCAGAGAAGTCTCAGAGCCAAAAAGATATTGCATCACTGAGATGCTTCAGACAGGTTCAGACATGTTGGGAAAAACCATCATTGACTTCTCCAGTTCCTACCCCTAAAAGAAATTTTTTTTTTGCATCTAAATGAGCAAATGGTGAGTCACATAAATAAAATTTTAGAATGTCAGAGAAATCTGTTTGGAAAGTTTCATAACTTCCCATTTTTCACGAGACACTAGCTCACCTTCTGTTCATGAGGTAGTAAAGAAAATGCAATCAGAGGTGTGCCTTGCTTGAAGTACTGAACCACTGAGACAGGAACTTCAGAGACATGAAGTGTGACATACCAGCCAACCTGCCAGAAGAAAACAACCATGCAGTTACCCATAAGGTTTCAATGATGGATTTCTCCAAATTTTAAGTCTCTCAGACTACCCTGAAGCCCACCCTTGTTCCAAATTACCTTTCATAGATGCCTCAACTACCCAGATTAAACTTTCTCAGTTAATATCTGACAGTTATTTGTTCCTAACTATCACTTATCAACAACTCAATGGCTCCTCTTTTCAGCTATGGGCAGCATAAAACAAAGCAAATTATAGGAACAGATAAAGAAAGACAAATACCTCAGCCCCTTCAATCTCTTTTTCCTCAATCTCTTTAAAGATGCGTTTCCTAGTATTAGTAAAGTTCTGAAATTGAAATATCCGTGCATAATCTCGAGGAAGGTTTTCCTTAGGATCCCACGGAGATGTCCGGAAGCTCTTGAGGCCTCTGTATTTTTGAAATCTAAATTACAGGAGATTTTTAAAACATTAACAGTCAAATCTATGTGACACAACTTCTTCACTCAAATCACTTCTAAGGGCCTCCCTGGTGGCACAGAGTTATTAAAGAAAGTGCTATCAAGCTATCGCTGGGCACTACAGCACAAGTTCGATCCTGGGCCAGCCAGATAGCTGACCCACATGGCGCAGCAGACCTCTCCTGTCTTGCCTGCTGCTCCCTTCAGCAGTGTATTTCAGTAGATCTGCCCATTCTGCTCCCCACTTTGTCTCTGGTGAATCCTCTCACCCCCTGCACCTCTGGCTTACACCCCAGTTCTCATATGTATAAATAAATAAATCTTTAAAAAAGAAATGTTTTGTCTGTAGATCAAAAAACGCATCATGATTTCTCAAAATAACCTAATAGCATAAGTCAAAGTCATAATCCAAAATAGCTTGTAATAACAAGTATTTCAGAAAAAAACTCCAGATTCTCACTGACAAAGGACAAAGTATTTACAGTGGCCCCTGGTTCCTATCAAGGAGGGGCTCTTTTACCTAACAAGGTCTTACCTCTCTAATATTCAATATAAACTCTAACTTTAATCAAACTCACCTATGGAGCAGACATGCTCATCTACATCTTCATGCTGTTATTCTTGCTATTCTACTCCAACTCCCCCAAATTTCAAACATTGTATATTTCAACTGAATGTTAGCTCTTACAGGGAGAATCTGCTGATATTTTTTTTCATTAAAGTACTGTAAAACTACTCTACTGCAGTCTAGAACTTGATTCTATATACTGTTTACAGCATACATGTCCTGTCTTCCATGTAAAATGTTAGCCCCTTCAGAAGCAAGAACCATGTATTCTTTTACACCACACTAACATAGTTCTGAGCTCTTAAGTTTTGTTATTTTTTTGAAGATTTATTTCTGCATAGAAGAACTGGGGTGTAGGCCAGAGGTGTAGGGGGGGTGAGGGGAAGAGGATTCACCAGAGACAGGGTGGGGAGCAGAACAGGTGGACTGACTAAAATACACTGCTGAAGGGAGCAACTGGTAAGGCAGGAGATGTCTGCTGTGCCATATTAGGGTTAATTCCCTGGCCAAGGATCAAACTTAGGCTGCAGTGGTGATAGCATGATAGCACTGAGACTTAACACCTATGCCACCAGAGAGGCCCTTGGGCCCATAAGTGTTATTTATTTTTATTTATTTATTTTTTTAAGATTTATTGATGCATACAAAAGCTGGGGTACAGGCCAGAGATGCGGGGGGTGAGAGGACTCACCAGAGACAGAGTGGGGAGCAGAATAGGCAGACTGACTGAAATATGCTGCTGAGGGGAGCAGCAGGCGAGACAGGAGAGGTCTGCCTCACCATGTGGGTTTCTCCCTGGCTGGCCGGGGATCAATCTTGTGCTGCAGAGGCTGTGGATTGCTTCATAGTGCAGTGCTTAACCCCTTGCACCACCAGCCTTAAGACCCAGCCCTTAAGTTTTAAATGAAAACAGACTGATTTTAGATTTGCTGACTAACCGAATTCTAGCAGCCACATCACGGGGGGTATCTATTTCATCTGGAAACATCTCTTCTAGTCTTTCTTGTTTATATTTCTCCAACATTTTTTCCTCAGCCTCCTCATCCACTTTCTCATCATACAGATCATCATGCACAGACTCTCCTATAGTTACAGTTTCACATTCCTCCTCCTCCTCTTCTTCACTGTTTTCATCCTGTAGAGTAAGGATTACAGTTTTGGGGAAAAAACCCATACATGTCTCTATACTAAAAAGATGACTAAGTTAATAAAGTAAATTTTACTAGATACCTAATTCAAACCAGTATCAATTCTAATAGAAACTGAGATATAAAACAAGTTTCATTTCTGGCAACTAAAATGTCCTAAGAAACTGATCGCACATATCCATCAAGGTCAGGATGACACTTTGCCTTCTTGTATCCAGGACTGTAGACAGAAGTAGCCAGCCCATTTCCTTACCTGAGAATCCTCCTCCATAAAATCTTCATGTTCCATATCATCATATTCATCATCCCCACCACTTTCATCACCCTCATCCAAAATCCATTCAGCTTGGTAACTGGACGTTCCTTTGGGGACTTTCTTTACCACCTTGCGTCTTTCCTTCAAGAAGTCTACAAAAATCCAAATAAGTAAATTATGTACCTTCTCTCTTCTATTATTCTGGGTATTCTCACGCAGGCAAGACACTCGATATTACTGCCAACACTCTAAACTCAAGCAAATGCTACAGTCTATTTGCAAGTTTAATTCTGCTCTCAAAAGCAGCAATACAGACATAGCTAATTGACCCTTACAATGAAATCCTGTAAACTAGAAAATAATAAATGATCTTAAGAAATGGAGCAAAGCTGTGCTTGATGTTTGCTTAGTGTAAACATACAGGTTTGGGGGACAAGAGGACAAGAAGGACCTGCAAATGCACCCTCACTCTGCTCCACCTACAGGCCTGCGAGCAGCTGGACAAGCCCAGTGCCAGCACAGGTGGACACAGGTCTGTTGGTACCTACCACTGGCTTCCTTCAGCTCCTCCTCAGTAGGCCAGGTTTGTTCCCCCTCCATTGGATCTGGGATCACTTCTATTTGCAAAGATTCCTGCCTATCAGGGTCTGCCTTCATCAGAACCTTAATGTCTTCCTCCATACCACCTACAGCATCTGCAGCACAAATCTGAAAAACAAAAGTGGATGGTCTGTTAAACACTTACTAAGAATCTACTAACCCAGACATAGTAAACCAGAAAAATAAGGAAACAGCACAGTTCTCAAATAGAAACTGAATGAATAAACAGACAGCCAGAACTTTGCCAAAAATTTTCAAATGTTTCTATTTCCTAGCATTTTAAATCTATACCTCTGCTTGGGTGGAGGCCTCTCATAATCTGGTTCCATTCCTATTCATTTTTAACACACCTTACTCCCATCAAGCTCACTTCTACAAAGAAACCCCTTGACCCATCCCTGTGCCTCAGTTCATGTTTCCATCTTTTAGGATATTCTTACATCTCATTTCAACACATAAATCACAACCTTCTCAACTTCCGTGACAGGTCCCTACCTCAACTACACTTTCTCAATCTTTCTTTTTTCTTTTTTTTTTTTCATGATTGCTATTTTTTCCTGAACTAATTAAACTAATTAAGTTGTCTAAGGGCGGGGGGCGGGGGAGAAGCATCTTATCGTCTTTTATAAAATCAAGAGCCAGCTGTCATGCCAGGTACCTCCAAAGTGGGACAAATATGTGATGTATCAATGTACTTGCAGTCATATTTTGAACTAGCCTCACTCACCTCTAGGGACTCATAGTTATCCAGGTGTGTAGACTAGTTTCTCTGTGGTTAATTCCTATCCTGCACCAGCTTACACTGCATTGTAGACTAAATCTACAATGCAGTCTCTAAGAACATCAGTCTTACCTCCATTGCCACGCCTGGATCCTTTTTGGATTTGCTCACTCTAGGATTTAAGGGGAAAGGGTCCACCGGAGCATCTATCTGCTTCATCTGGAAATCTCCATGTCCAACGATATGCAGCAAGCTATTTACATTCAGAGTCTGCCCACGAACATAGCCAGAGATTTTCAAGGTGCCCACCAAATTATTTTCTTCACTGGGCACAAAGTCAGCAGCATGGGCAAACAGATAGGCCCGCCGATCTCGAAAGGCAATATGTCGTTGCTTTTGGTTAGCCAACTGCCTGAGTAACAGCCCTGCCTCCTGTTGAGTGTCTAACAGGAGGAGTTTGTCATCAGGAAAGCGCTTCTCCACTGCTTTACTTAGCTTCTTTCTGACATCTATTTGTTTCTTTGGTGGGAGGCCAGAAACTCCCTGGACAGCTAGAGCTGAGAACAAAAGAAAGGATTTTGTGCCCTGTGCTACATGTCCCCTGGAAATTGCCCCTCCAGTTCACAAGCAGGTCAACAGTTCAGTTGTGAGCCCAGAAACCACTGGCAAACCCAACACCCAGCTACCTTAAAAAAAAAAAATTCACAGTAAAACAAATTTCATATTCTTCTTCTTCCCCTGGGCAAAGGGGATCCCAAAATAGAAAAGCATCTTAATAGAGAAATAGTAAATAACAGACCAAAATTTAGGCCATAGGTGCATTATCCACCATCAGCTAAATACGAGCCAGTACAAACAGTTGTATTCCCGCATCAAGTATCAGCCAGAGTGTTGGCAAATTATAGGTGCATAATAAATACTAATTCACTTCCTTCCCTGGCCTCCAATACTCCCAACTCACTTACTATAGGTGGGAAGGCCCTGAGCAAAGAGGCAGGAAAGGCAGTAATCTCCAGTGCTGTCCCAGCCTTCTAGTGGATCAAGGAGGAAGAGTATGGTATCAGCTACTTTAGCCATATCTAACACAGTGTGCAGATCCCCTGGAGAAGACAAAGTAGAAAGAAGTGGTTGACACAAGCATATTACACTTTAAAAAAAATCATTACTACTCAGAACAATGATAGGAAATATTATTGTAAACTCTGACCTGGTCTTGCTGATGTGAAAAACCACCGATGTTTCAAGTCTGGGCATAACAGCATAAAGCTATGGGTGCTTCCCCACTCATTCACGTGTACCGTTCCAGTGTCTCTGTCTTGAAGTAGCTGAAAGGCCTCTGGCAAGGAAATCCTGTTGTGCAAGGGCACCACCAGTACCTGATGAGGAGGGCCATCCCTGCTGCCCAGCTGTCTCTTCTCAGCCAGAACCTGAAAACAGAAAGGATTAGAGAACATCTAACTGTTTCAGGACTTCATTCCATTTCCATGTTGCATTTCCAGCAGAACAGATGTCTCCCACAACGAGCATCTTTTTTGTAAAAGGCCACATGTATGCCAGGAAGTAGGCTGGAACGTGGACCAAAGCAAAGAATGCTCTAATGAACAGACCTGTATGCTACCTGACATGTGTTCTAGGGTTAGTATCCATACCGGTCCCTTCCCGGGGACATATTCTCTACTTGGTGGCATTCCCCTCCTAGAAGGATTGTGAGGCCACACCATTCCCCAACTCCCGATCCTCTCACCGCCTCCTTCTTCTGTTTTCGGAGCTGGCTGGCTCGATGCCTCTGGTCTACCCTGCTGAGCTCTTTTCTCACTTTCTTGCTTAGGGTTTTCGGTGCTAGGCGTCCTAGAAAAATGAGAAAAAGGCTCTCGAGCTTGGCATTAGTAGGTCAAGAAGGGCGACGCCTCTCCGGCCACCTTGGAACAGGCAGGAGGTAGGACGAGGTTCAAGATTGGGCATGGAGAAAAGCAGCTAATGCCTACTAAACAGCCTTCTTTCCTCACCCCCTCTCTCCTCACCCCCTCTCTCCTCACCCCCTCTCTCCTCACCCTTGCCATCACGCTGCGCGGATCCTCGACCCCGATGCCTCCCGCCTTTGTGAGCTTTATTCTGCTGCTTCAGCGGGCCGGAGCGGTGGGCCGCCATGGCTCGGCTCACGTGTACTGTCAGCACCACTTCCGGGCGGGACCTGCGCTTCCGGCTCCCGCAGCGGGCGGGGCGCCCCGCGTCCTCTCGCGAGGTCTGCCCGCCGGCGTCTCGGCAAAACCGCGGCGGCAACTTTTCCCGTGACGCCGTCTGCGGTCGGGGGCTTTAAAAGGCCGGGCGGAGCCTCGAGACTCGGGCTCTCCGTCCCAAATGGCCGTTTTCGCTCCCTGGGTGTTCGTCTTTTGCACTATCAGGTTGCATCACGAGATACTAAACGAGGCTCCCATTCGAGCCCGGGAGGGCTGGGCCCCTCCCCTCGCCAAGACGCGAGCGCGCGGCTCCTCGGCGCGGCAGCAGCAGGTGTTCAGCGCTTGGCGCCTCCTTCGCCCCCTCAGCTCCCCCGGGAGGCGGCCTAAGCCTACAGGGCGAGTGTCGCAGAGGGCGATTTGCTCACCACGGGCCGCGTACAAGTCCCGCTCCCCCACCCTGCGCCCCCGCCCCACATGGCTGCAGGACGGGGCGGACGACGCCCCCTGGAAGGGCGGGCGCGACCCGCGAGCCCTCGGGGCGAGCCCGACCTCCTCGGCTTCTGGGCGGCTGCGCCCCCACGCCTTTTCCCACAGTCTCAGCACCCGAGGGCGCAGGCCGGCCGGGAAGTTGGAAGTCTAGCGCTTGGTTTCCCGGTGGCCGGGCGCCAGCTCAAAGGGCCCCGGTCTTGCCCGTCTGGAAAACTGGCGGGTAGAAGCCAGCGGGGCGTCTAGCCGAGCTGAGGCCGGCTTCGCCGCGCCCGACTCCCCCCTCGGCCACCCGCTCCAGGACGCGCCCCGGCGCCGTGCGGGGCTGTGCCGCGGGCGCTCACAATGCGGGTTCGCGCCCTCGGGGCGGGTGCCGGTGCGTTACCATGACAGCGGCTCGCGTGGCGCGCGCCCCGGCCCGCCGCCCCCAGGAGCGCGCAGCCCCTCCCCCGCCCGACGCCCCCCCTTCGCCGATCGCTGAGCGCACCCCCCCGCCCCCGGCTGTGGGAAGGGGCCGGGCCAGCCTCCTGACGTCTGTGCGGGGCTCGGAAGATGGCTGCGGAGCCGAGCACCGGGCAGGGGCTGCGGCGGCGGGCCGGGAGCGCGGCGGGCGGGGGCTCCGCCTTGCGCGTGGGGCGCTGAGCCTGGAGGCGGCGAGTGTGCGCGGGGGGCTTGGGAGGGCCGCTCGGTGCCACCTCCCCGCCACCCGCCGCACCATGGGCAGCGCGGAGGACTCAGTCAAAGAGAAACTGCTGTGGAACGTGAAAAAGGAGGTAAAGTCGGGGCGAGGACCCCCGGGGTGCGCATCTCGGTCCGCGCGGCCCGGGGCGAGTGGAGGTCCGCGCCCACCCGCAGGTGCGAGCGCTCGCCGGCCGGGGCCTGGGGCGGGCGGAGGCGGGGTCCTGAACTGGCTGCTGCTCGCGTCTCTCTCGGGATTCGGAGGAGCGCACCACTGGGGGGCTAGGCTGGTGGTTTGGGGCTTGTTTGCTCCACGATCCCGCAGCTCCCCGCCCTGTGACGGCAGCAGCGCTGGGAGACCCGAGGTCGGGGGAGGGGTGACGGCGATTTCTGGGAGAAGCGGAGCTGCCCATTCATTGCCCGCGCTGCCTGGGGAGGGGGCGGGGCCCGGCGCAAACCTCCTACGGTGCTGAACGGGTGATACGGGGCTTAGATCCGGTTTGCGGTTCAGCTCCTAGGGGTATCTCTGGGAATTGAGTCGCGGCAGCAGAAGGGTTCACCGCACATCTCACCTCACTGCTTCTCCCTCCATGCCCACCTCCTTATCTAGGGACCAGGATTTGGTGGGGGTTTTTTTAGGGGAAGGGCGGGGAGTGGGAACGGTTTTTAAGACTAATTTTTTACCCATTTTGAGGAAGGATCACCCCCATGTCAGAAGGATAAGAGCCCTCTCTACGAGAACGTCCTTTACCTTGTCCCTCCCCTAAAGCCAATTTCAGTTTCATTGTGGGGGGGGAACCCATATGAATGACTCACCCCCATTGCTCAAACACACAGTGAATTAGAATGGATTAAGGCCTCTGAAGCCATGAACTCCTCCTACCTATTCTGTAGTTGTAGCTGCCAGGCTGACTTATCCACTCTGGCACACAGTAGGCACTCAGTGACCATTGGGTAAATAAGTCCACTCGTCTTGGAAACTGCAAGGTCTGGTGGGAAGGCATAAATCTTGGAATAGTCTGAACTTAGCTTTGTGTGACCTTGAATAAGTTACTTAACTTTTCTGACTTTTATTTTCTTCATTTTTAAAATAGGGATCATTATATCTACCTTATTTTTTATAAACGTTTCACCACACTGATTCTTTTAGCACTTCCTAGAGTTTCAGGACTGGAGGTGATTCTGGGTTCTCATAAGATTCTGGAAGACTAAAGGTTCTTCTGCATTAACTGCATATGGCCTGGCTATTGTGTCCTATATTTGTTCCTTATGATTGGTAAAGAAGTAATTGAAGCGATCACCTTTCCAGCTGTGAGAAACCCCATCATACCTTTGCTGTTAGGTGACCAAGAAAGACCTTTTTAGGGGTATATCGAAGAGCATTTAAACCCCAACCCTCATCTCACCAAGGAAAAGAGAAATCTTAAATTTCAGCGATTCTCCTCAGGAAACAAGCTATATAGGGACAGAGATTTACATAAAACTCTATGAACAAGATCAAAAAAGTAGCCTTACTCAAACTGTGGATGGATTTGCTAGGATTGTTGGTGTCACCAAAATTTGGGCTTTTTTTTTTTTTTTAAGATTTATTTATTTATACAAGCACTGGGTACAGTCAGAAGCATGGGAGGGTGAGAGAATTCACCAGAGCCAAAGCAGGGAGCAGAGCAGGCAGAGGGACCAAAGTACACTGCTGAGGGGAGCAGCAGGCGGCAGGGGAGGTCTGCACCCCAGCTGGGACCCTCCTCCGGTGGCTGGGGAGCAGCCGGGGATTGAACCAGCGCAGCAGAGGCTGCGGGCAGCTTCGCAACCCAGCGCTCAACCGCTGCGCCACCGGGGAGGCCCAATTTGAGCTTATTAAGGGAAGATTGGAAAGATTTTTAAAAAGATTGATTTTTAAAATTTTTAAAATTTATTTTTTATTTCTTAATGCATACAAGAGTTGGAGTGTAGCCCAGAGGTGTGAGGGGGTGAGAGGATTCATCAGAGAGTGGGGAGCAGAACAGGCAGATTGACTGAAATACACTGCTGAGGGGAGCAGGGGGCGAGACAGGAGAGGTCTGCTGCACCATGTGTGTGGGTCAGCTCCCTGGCCAGGTATCGAATTCATGCCACAGTAGCTGGCAATAGCTCAATAGTGCTTGCACCAACAGTGCAAGTACTTAGAAGACTGTACCATTCTAAGTAAATGTGAGAAATGTCCAGATTATGCCACAAGTACTTATGTCACCTGATGAAGGTTGCCTGCCCTGAACTCTTAGTTTTCTTCCTCCTTTCAGTGGAGATTACATAAGAAACATCCTTTCCTCTCCTGCGAGTGGAGAAAGTGGGGATAATCGTGAGCAGGGCTGGCCTCTCCCAAAGGACCGCTGGTGTAAGTCAGGGGGCATCTTAGGTCCTCCTATCTCAGAAATCTGTCCCACTAGCTTGCTTCAAATGACTGCAGGTCTTTGAGCTGTGACATGTGTTTAATGCAAATATCCCTTGAGAAGTAATCTTGGGTGGTTTTAACAGTTTAAAGTACAGGATCAACATGATCCTACTTTAACTGCTAACTATGAGCAGTTCCCAGCAGGAAAGAGCCTTTAGATCCTTTGCCCATCATGCTCCCAAACTCTACCATCTTAGGTGAGGGTCTTGGCATAAGGGTAGCTTCAACATACTGCATGTTTTGTCCAAAGAATGGCAAAGACTCACTTTGCCCAAAGCTCACTTTTTTAAAAAAAAAAAAAGATTTATTTATTTATGCATACAAGAACTGGGACACAGGCCAGAGGTGTGGGGAGTGAGAGGATTGACCAGAGACAGAGAGGGGAACAGAACAGGCAGATTGACTGAAATACACTGCTGAGGGGAGCAGCGGGTGAGACAGGAGAGGTCTGCTGCGCCACCTGGGTCACCTCCCTGGCCGGGGATGGAACTCATGCTGCAGTAGCTGGGGATTGCTTCATGGTGCTGACGCTTAACCCCTTGCGCCACCAAAGAGGCCCTTTATCTGTAAGATTTTATACTGGGTTTGAGGTTATCCACCCCTCTATTCTTAAATATCTGTTGGTATTTTTCTCTAAGACAGCAAAAGTAATTTACTTATGTACTTGCTGAGGTGAGAAACTGTATACAATGTTGTTACTAGTGTTACTTTAATAAAAAGAGAAGGAAAAAAGTGCTTGGGACCTATAAGGCTGTCTGCAGCCACTGCAGCATGGGTTCGATCCCTAGCCAGGGAGCTACCCATATGGTGCCCATATGGTGCGGCAGACCTCTCCTGTCTCGCCGGCTGCTCCCCTCAGCAGTGTACTTCAGTCCATCTGCCTGTTCTGTTCCCCACTCTGTCTCTGGTCAATCCTCTCACCCCCCACACCTCTGGCCTGTATCCCAATTCTTGTATGCATAAATAAATAAATCTTTAAAAAAAAAAAAAGAAAAATGTGCTTGGCTTAAGTGTTAAAGATCAGCTAGAATGTCATATACTGCTGATGGGACTATAAATTGGTATAATCACCTTGAAGAATATTTTGGCAAAACCTAGTAAAGCAGTAAAACAGAATATATACATCAGAAATTCCTAGCCTAGAAATAAATCCAAAGAGGGCCTCCCTGGTAGTACAGAGGTTATAGTCTGAGTGCTATCAAGCTATTGCCAGCCACTGCAGCCCGAGTTCGATCCCCAGCCAGGTGGGTAACCCACATGGCGCAGGAGACCTCTCCTGTCTCACCCACTGCTCCCCTCAGCAATGTATTTCAGTCGATCCACCTATTTTGCTCCCCACTCTGTCTCTGGTGAATCCTCTCACCGCCCCCCCCCCCAACACACCTCTGGCCTGTGTCCCAGTTCTTGTATGCATAAATAAATAAATCTTTCAAAAAAAAAAAAAAAAGACAGGTCCAGAATGTTCATAATAGCACTATTCATAACAGCTCCAAATCAGAAGCTACTCAATTGCTAGGCAGTTGTGGTGGGTTCACACAATGCGGAATGAACAATTCACAGCTACACGCAACATGAACAAATCTAACAGTCACATCAGAGAGCAGAAAAAACCCAGTCATAAAAAGTACAAAAACTTGCAAAACTACTGATGTTAGCAGTCTGGATAATGGTTACCGCTGAAGGGAGTGGTAGTAGTGACCACTAGAAAGATGGCAGAATGAGGGTTTCTCTTAATCTGGATGTTGGTTTCCCAAATGTGTTCAGTTTGTGAAACGTCGTCATGCTGTATAATTATCACTATATCTTTGCTCCACATTAGTTAAAAGATGCTTCAGGGTCCTTTGTTTTCTTAAAGAAACTGCTCACCTTATAGGCTATTTGGAAGCATTTACATCCACACAGAACCCAAGCATCAAGTTCTTACCTAGACACAAAGAAGAGTGTGAAGAGTGTCTCTGAGGTCTGGATGAACCTACCCCTAGCACCAGAAAAGGGGGAGAAAAGGAGGGGCAGGTTGTTTATCAACAGAGACATTTTGTCCCTGAAGGACAATATGTCTGCCTACAACATTTCTCCACCCAGTTACACATGAGCAAATAATTCCCTGTCCCTGATCTCCTCAGCAGGGCGTTTCTTCCTAGGCGGAACATCTGCACTGATTGGGTTTATGGAATCTCTTTCCAAGATGCTTGTAGCTGTCTGAGCTGAAGAAACTTTGCGACCCCATTCCTCCTACCCTGTCCTCTATTCTGCAAGTATCTGAACCCAGACCAGGAAAGCAGAGTGAGCTATCTACTTGCTCAGAGGCCTTTGTAACAATGCAGTGCTTCTCATTTGTTGACAGGTGAAGCAAATCATGGAGGAGGCTGTCACCAGGAAGTTTGTGCATGAGGATAGCAGCCACATCATTGCTCTGTGTGGTGAGTGAGTGACTGGGGGGATAATGGGAGGCTGGTTTAGAACTAGAGACCCTGGGGCCTCCCTGTTGGCCTAGGGGTTAAGTCTCAGTGCTATCACTGCTATGGCCTGAGTTCAGTCCCTGGCCAGGTTGCTAAACCACATATAACACAGCAGACCTGTCTTAACCACTGCTCCCCTCAGCAGTGTATTTCAGTAGATCCGCCTGTTCTGCTCCCTACTCTGGTAAATCCTGTCACTCCCTGCACCTCTGGCCTACACCCCAGTTTTTCTATGCAAAAAAAAGGGAAAAAAATTTAAAAAAAGAACTGAGGACACTGCCCTGAGGGCAGGAAAGATGAGTCCTCAGGCTTAATAATTCTCAAATCTGGCTGCAAATCGGATCAACTCAGAAGGCCCATCCCATACCCACTGAATCAGCATCTCCAGGGCTCAAGAAGCTTACGTAGGTTGCTTTTAGTTCCCTAGAAAGTAATTCTAAAATTTTTTTATTTTATTATTTTTTTAAAGATTTATTTATTTATTTATTTATACAAGAACTGGGGTACAGGCCAGATGAGAGGATTCACTGGAGACAGAGTGGGGAACAGAACAGGCAGACTGATGAAATACACTGCTGAGGGGAGCGGCGGGCGAGACAGGAGAGGTCTGCTGCCACCATGTGGGTTGCTCTGCGCCAGGCAGGGATTGAACCAGCACTGCAGAGGCTGCGGACATCTTCACAGCGCTGCACTCAACTGCCTGCGCCACCAGGGGAGGCCCAGTAATTCTTAAATTTTAGTGTGCATCAGAAGAGCATGTTACAATAGATTTCTGGGTGTCAAACCTAAAGTTTCTGAGGCTGTGGTGGGTCTGAGATTTTGCATTTCTATTTTTTATATTTTATTTTATTTATTTTTTAAAGATTTGTTTATTTATGCAAGCACTGGGTACAGTCAGAAGTGCAGGAGGGTGAGAGAACTCACCAGAGCCAAAGTGGAGAGCATAGCAGGCAGACTTGACGAAGCACACTGCTGAGGGGAGCAACGGGTGTCAGGAGAGGTCTGCCCGCCATGTGGGACCCTTGCCTGGTGGCCCGGGATCAAACCAGCATTGCAGAGGCTGCGGGCAGCTTCGCAACCCAGCCCTCAACCGCTGCGCCACTGGGGAGGCCCTTATTTTATTATTTTTAAAGATTTATTAATTTATGCATACAAGAACTGGGGTATAGGCCAGAGGTGTGGAGGTGAGAGGATTCACCAGAGGCAGAGTGGGGAGCAGAATAGGCGGATCGACTGAAATACACTGCTGAGGGGAGCATCGGGTGAGAAAGGAGCTGTCTGCTGTACCATGTGGGTAGCTCCCTGCCGTGCTGGGGATCGAACTTGTGCTGCAGAGGCTGGTGACAGCTTGATAGCACCGCAAGGGAGGCCCCTCTATTTTTTACATTTTTTTTTTAAGATTTATTTATTTATTTATTTATTGTACAGTCAGAAACGCGGGGAGGGTGAGAGAATTCAACAGAGCCAGAACAGGGTATTTTTTACATTTTAAATGGACAGGTTATTATGAAGAGGAGAAAGGAAAAGAGAGGTACTTGTATAGTTACGGGTGGGCAGATAATGCTGATGCTGCTGGTCCAGGGACCACACTTTCAGAACTTGGATTTGGGAACATTGCTTTTTATCCTTCCTTTAACTTTGGGGAAGGATTTACACTTATTGGAAGTCTTCTTTGTCACATCTGTTTTCTAATTAACCTACCTGTGTTGCACCAGCATCCTAACTCTCCAATTACTGGATTGAAGGCAAAACGACATGAGTGCAGGAGAGAAAGGATAGCCAAAGCCACCTTAGACGGGAGAAAATTCATAATAAGCCTTCACTTCCGCCTCAGCGTGAAGACTTTTACCTTTGTAGAAGCAATCCTGTCTCCACACACAACAGTTTTCTTAGATGTCCAGGAATTTGACCTTCTTTTCAGTGCCTTTTCTTTTTTTTTTTTTTTTTTTTTTAAGTTACTTTTTATTTTTTTTTTATTTTTTATTTTTTTTTTTTTTAATAGAGGCATGCTTTATTTATTTGTTTGCTGGTTTTGTTTGTTTTGTTTATACATGCACTGGGTACAGTCAGAAGTGCGGGAGGGTGAGAGAATTCACCAGAGCCAGAGCGGGGAGCAGAGCAGGCAGAAGGACCGAAGTACACTGCTGAGGGGAGCAGCGGGCGGCAGGAGAGGTCTGCGCGCCATGTGGGACCCTCCTCCGGTGGCCGGGGAGCAGCCGGGGATCGAACCGGCGCCGCAGAGGCCGCGCGGTTTCGCAACCCAGCGCTCAACCGCTGCGCCACCGGGGAGGCCCTTCAGTGCCTTTTCTGAAGGGACAAGCAGTCATCTCCCATCTCTGTTGGCCTCTGAGATTGGTGTTTGGGATTCATAGAAGGGCTGTGCATTTCTAAGGGGAAGAAACACAAGGAGCAGATATGGGAAGGGGCACTTTTTGATGGCTTAGTGAGACAGAAGTATCCTTCCATCCATTGACAATAAACACTGAGGGCCAACACCCTAGGGGCTTACATTTTGTGGGGAGACAGACAGAAATCAAATGCACACACAGATTTATTTTATGATGATCGTAATTAGAAAGAAAGGTAACCCAGATGAGGGAGGGTGGGCTGAAAAAGGAGGCCTTTGAGCAATGCCTGAGTGACAGATGGATGATTCATATGAATCCTGGTGCTCTGCTTGATTCTTCTTTTTCCATTATTTTTTTTTTTCATTGTGGTGATGTTGTTTTACAATACTGTATATGACTTTTTGTTTACATCTTAAGTGGTCTTAGTCAGGTTTCTTCTGTCATCCTTGGTTTGTTCCTCTAAAAACAGGGTAAAGATTCCCACCTCAAGGAATTTTGGGGGGGATTGAGATGATCCATGTGAATATTGCTAGCATTGTAAAAGCACAGAAAATGTCTTTCCTTCCCCTTTGGATGTTGAGACTGAAGCTAGGTTTGCGGTATTTAAGTTCTCATCATCTCCCTTTTGGGTACATTTCCCCAGTTCTTTGAGATGATGTAATGATTCCCAGGTTTGCAAGGAGCAGTCCCATCTCACCTTTTGTCAGGCAAAACCAAGGCAAGGGAAAAAGTATGCTAGCCTTGCAGTAAGTGGTTTTGAGGTTTATTAGAATGCTATTCCTTTCCACCTCTGCTGTGTTCTCTCATGTCAGCCATTGGCCATCATTGTCACGAGAAGGGTGCTGCTGGTGGCCAAATTATGTATGGCTTGGTGCTAGACTTCATCCAGAGCACACACAGCAAACAATAAAATACTGCAGACAGCTTGTGCATAGGTGGCTGTCAGGGAGTAGGGGGAGAGAGACAAGGAGAAGTGTGTGGGTGTCCCAATTAGGGTGAAAAGAAACTGACAGCGCTCCCCTGATAGACCCAGGGGCCCCAAGGAAGCAGTGGGACTTTTGCCTTTGTCTTCTGCCTGGAAACCCAGGGCTCTTTCCAGCAGGCAGGGATATCCTACTTAACAGGAATGATCCTTGTGCTTTCAGCCCATTTCAGCTGCTGAAGTAGAATAAGGATCAGTGAAATAAATCCAAGTCTCCAGGATTCTAAAGTCCTCCCAGCAGCATGAGGAGCCCTAGAATACTGGTTCTTAGGAAGTGACTGGTCAGAAGTGCACACTTAAAGGTCACACGGTCGGATGAAAGGTCCTCACAGAAACTGCCTGGGTATGAGAGAGCAGCGTGGTGGGGCTGGGGTGAACTGAGTAGCTGTGCCCTATTTGAAAAGGGCAGCTGTTACTCAGGTCTTGCAGGAAAGCTTGTAATGGCCTTTGCCTTATTCCAAGAGAAGGCAGAAGTCTGGGTTTTTTTAAAATTTAAGTTCCCAATTTTTAAATGCTGATAATAATTCCCATTAAAAAAAATATTGTGTGGGCCTAAAAAAAGTCATCTGCAAGCCTTTACCCATTTGCTGTCTCTGCCTTGGCCTCTGTGCACAGTTACTGAGGGGACCGATAGCAGGAGGAGCTGCCAATAGTACACAGCAAGGTCACACTGGGGCATCTGACACCCACAGAAAAAGGAATCCTCATACCTGTCAAAATTGGTGTTGAGTAGTGAGTTAAATCCCAATTTGGGCTCAAAATAAGGTTGGTTCAAAGCAACGATTATCTACCTTTGTTTTTCTGCCTGTGATCCTTTTACGTCATCACAGAGTAGAATCATAATCAGGAATTCTGGTGGACTGGGGAGGGGAGGCATGATGCAAGGGAATTGATGGAAAACTCCATTCCACCCCTCTGGCTTTTTGGAGAGTCTGATATGCGAGTCTCCTTCATCCCCTGGAAAAATGCTCAGAAATGCATTTTTAGTCTCAAGCAGATCTGGTCTCATACTGGGCCTTGCTGTTATCCTAGTCATGTCCAGAATTCAGCTTTATTCTGGAAGAAAAATGGGAATTCAGGGCAAGTACTGAGAGATAGGAGCAGAGTGAAGCCTATAGAGACTGGATTAACCATGGAGTGAGCATATTCCCTAGAATTCTGGGGAACGTGGGATCCTGGGTCCCTCCTCTCTGGCGTGGCTTCTCTATGCTAGGCAGAGAAGGGCTGGGGTGGCTGAGGAGGGCAGGGCCTGGACAAGATAAGCCACTCTGAGCTTACTTTGAATAGAGGCAATGGAACCAAAAATAGAACCTTCCTGGAGAGCCTTAGAAATGGAACTGAAGAATCCATGACCATGGGAGAAAAAAGAAAGTTGTGCCAGACTTCTGCTTGTGTGTTTGCTGAAGTTATTCCTAAACCTTTCTGTCCAGTTGCTGATCAGGCCCTTGCAGGTAGAACCTTATGAAGGAGCTTTGCTGGCAAGCTGCTGCTGGCAGGGAGAGTGTGCTACTCTCCTGCCAGAGCCAACCCCATCTGAACCCCTAGGTCAGAGGATCCCCGTGACTTCCCCTCTTACTGACAGAGGGTAGGGCTTGGAGAATAGGCCCAAATCTACCACTGTGGAGAGGTATCTTTGGTATCTTCTTTTTATCTTAGAAATCCATGTCCAGGGTCTCCCTGGTGGCGCAGGGGTTAAAGACACGGCACTATCAAGCTATTGCCAGCCACTGCAACGTAAGTTTGATCCCCAGCCAGGGAGCTAACCCATATAGTGCAGCAGACAACTCCTGTCTCGGCCGCTGCTCACCTCAGCAGTGTATTTCAGTGGATCTGCCTGGTCTGCTCCCTACTCTGTGTCTGGTGAATCCTCCAACCCCCCACACCTCTGGCCTGTACCCCAGTTCTTCTACTCATAAATAAATAAATCTTTTTTAAAAATCCATGTCAAGGTTACTCCACAATATGGTCTTTGAAACTTTTAATAAAGACTACTGTTGAGGGCCTCCCTGGTGGTGCAGGCAGTTGAGCACCGCACTGCGAAGCTGTCTGCAGCCTCTGCAGTGTGGGTTTGATCCTGGCCAGCTGGCGAGAATCCCACATGGCACAGCAGACCTCTCCTGTCTCGCCCATTGCTCCCCTCAGCAGTGTATTTCTTCAATCTGCCTGTTCTGTTCCCCGCTCTGTCTCCAGTGAATCTTCTCACCCTCCTGCGCATCTGGCCTGTACCCCCATTCTTGTATGAAAGTAAATAAATCTTTAAAAAAAAAAAAGACTTACTGTTGAATCAAATTAGTGTTTTCTGTTTTCCCAGTGGCTTCTTGAACCCACCGGAGTATGCTGCTATATTTCCTGCTATCCCTTCCCTAGAATGTAAGGTGCTTTTAATGCTTGCTGGGTGGGAAACTCAAGGTCAGGGTTAAATAGCAAATTGTCCCAAGTTTCCCCTTTGAACTCTGCATTTGTAGTAGTTATTTATGTGAATAAAGAGGCACAGTACTCAAGATCCCTGGAGAAGCCATCTTTTCTCTGAGCCTGCCTCCCTTCAGGTCTGGGAGTGCCCGTCTGCATAGTATTTCTGTTTATTCTGATTGGTAATTGAGGTTGGATTTTAACCTTTGGTGGGGAGAGCTGATTTACAAGGCCTACAGAGGTTCCTCCTCTGGCAGAGCAGGTTCTCAGACTCATAATTGTCTCTTCCCCCCAACCCAGGCATCAGGAGCAGAGCAGAAAACTGACCAGGCCAACCCTGCCCCTCAATCTCCAGGTTCCCTGCCCTCCCTCCCCTCTTTTGCAGATTGGTTAACCTGAGGGTTGCTTCTGGCTGCGGATGAGCTGTAATGGGAGGGAGTGGGGGTGGAGTCTGGCGCTGGGAACAACATCAAGGCTTTATGAACCCACTCCTTGTTGCTAAGCAGCTTTCATTAGCCTGGAAGGTTGGTTGCTGCAAGCTTCTCTGGGGAATGGCAAGGAGATGCTAATGAGAGAAGAGGTGCTGGGAGAGAAGCAGGTGCTATGGAAGGATTGTAGCCCACCTGGGATTGTGCCTCCAGAGATATTTTAGCACATTCTGAGATTCAGACTCCAGGCAGTTTTTAGTCTGTCTCTTCAGTGAAAGGAATTCCTTCTCTTCCCACCTGCTCTGAATGAACAGCTGATGCTCAGGATGTCTGACTTCTGCTTCATCTGGAAAGAATCTAGTGAAAGGCCTGCCCTGTGGGTACTGGCACCCCTTTCCCTACAGAGGGGGGACTGGCACCCCTTGCCCTGGGTTGGGGCGTGACTAAGGGCATGTGATGGTGGACTGTAGCTGAGACTTTGGTGTCCGACACACCTGATTTCACATCCTGACAGTGTCACTAGGCATGTGACCATGGCCAGTTATTCAGTAACTCTGGACCTACACTAAGGTTGACGTGAGGATTAAGAGAGTGGTGGGGTGGGGGAAGGGAAACACAGCATGAATCAGGTAGGCAGGAGGTGCTCAATAAATGTTGCTCTTCATCATCACCACCTATGACATTCTGCTTTGCTCTCGAAATTGATCTTACAACCTTTCTCATAAAGCCTCTTAGAAAATTCCCCAGGATTCCATCTAGAAACCGTCTTTCCAGGAATTTGGAGCCTCTGATGGGCAAATTTGAACTCTACAAACTCATTCAGAGAATCCAATAATATTAAAAATTGATTTTTGCTGAGCATGATCCCTTCCAGCGCCATCCATGTTGCTGCAAATTGCATGTGTTTATCTTTTTTGAATGCTGAGTAATATTCCATGGTGTATATGTACCATATCTTCTTGATCCAGTCATCTATTTTTGGGCATTTGGGTTGTTTCCAAAGCTTAGCTATTGTAAACAGTGCTGCTATAAACATAGGGGTGCAGGTGTTCTTTGGAATTGATGTTTCTGTGTCCTTTGGGAAAATCCCTAGGAGTGGAATTGCTGGATCATATGGAAGCTCTATGTTTAGTAGGTCAAGAAATCTCCACACAGCTCTCCATAGTGGTTGGACCAGTTTGCACTCCCACCAACAGTGCAGGAGAGTTCCTTTTTCTCCACATCCTCGCCAACATTTGTTGTTGCTAGTTTTTTTAATATGTGTCATTCTCACTGGTGTAAGATGGTATCTCATGGTAGTTTTGATTTGCATTTCCCTGATTACAAGTGATGTTGAACATTTTTTCATATGCCTGTTGGCCATTTGCATTTCCTCTTCAGAGAAGTTTCTTTTTAGCTCTTCTGCCCATTTTTTGACTGGATTATTTTCTTTGTTTTTGTTGAGTCTCATCAGCTCTTTGTAGATTTTTGTGATCAGTCCTTTATCATTAGTGTTGTGTGCGAAAATGTTCTCCCAGTTGGTGGGGTTTCTCTTTGTTTTGGTTATTGTCTCTTTTGCTGTGCAGAAGCTCTTTAATTTGATGTAGTCCCAGCTGTTTATCTTTGCCTTCACTATCACTGCTGTGGGTGATATGTCCATAAAGATGTCTTTGATGTACATATCATGCTCAGCGAAATAAGCCAGAAAGAAAAAGAAAAATACCGGATGGTCTCACTCATAGCAGGAATCTAGAAAACTTAAATAAGGGACCAGGAAAATGAATAACTATAAGAAAGTGAAAATCAAAATCAACAAAAAACTATGAACCAGAGACACTCTATGGGGGGGGTGGGAGGCATTCGGGGGGAGGGGTTGGGGTCAAAATAAGGGGGTTGCAATTGTATGGGGAATATAAAAATAAAATTTATTTAAAAATAAATAAATAAATAAATAAATTTATTTCTGTAGGTACGGTAATGGTGTTATGTACATGTTCTTTTAAAAGTCATCTGTAGGGCCTTCCCGGTGGCGCAGTGGTTGAGCGCTGGGTTGCGAAGCTGCCCGCGGCCTCTGCGGCGCTGGTTCGATCCCCGGCTGCTCCCCGGCCACCGGAGGAGGATCCCACATGGTGCGCAGACCTCTCCTGCCACCCGCTGCTCTCCTCAGCAGTGTACTTCGGTCCTTCTGCCTGCTCTGCTCCCCGCTCTGGCTCTGGTGAATTCTCTCACCCTCCCACGCTTCTGACTGTACCCAGTGCTTGTATAAACAAAAACAAACAAATATAATAAATAAATAAATAAACAAACATGCCTCTATAAAAAAAAAAAAAGTCATCTGTAAAGGGGCCTCCCTGGTGGCACAAGGGGTTAAGGCTCAGCACTATGAAGCTATTGGCATCCACTGCAGCAGGAGTTCAGTCCCCAGCCAGGGAGCTACACACGTGGCGCAGCAGACCTCTCCTGTCTCACCAGCTATGCTTTCAGTCAATCCGCCTGCCTGTTCTGCTCCCCACTCTGTCTCAGGTGAATCCTCTCACCCTCGCACCTCTGGCCTATACCCCAACTCTTATATGCATAAATGCATCAAATAAATATTTTTTAAAAAGTCATCTGTAAAATAAAAAGCACAAAAAAGTAAAAATTTTTAGAAAGGAAAATTAAGTTATCTTTTCGAGATACACACTGAAATATTTATAGGTAAAAAATGCATTTCTAAAATTTCCTTCGGGCCTCCCCGGTGGCGCAGCAGTTGAGTGCTGGGTTGCGAAGCTGCCCGCAGCCTCTGCAGCACCGGTTCGATCCCCAGCTGCCGGGCAGGGGTCCCACAAGGTGAACAGACCTCTCCTGCCACCCACTGCTCCCCTCAGCAGTGTACTTCGTCAGTCCGCCTGTTCTGCTCTCCACTCTGGCTCTGGTGAATTCTCTCACCCTCCCGCGCTGCTGACTGTACCCAGTGCTTGTATAAATAAATAAATAAATCTTTAAAAATAAATAAATAAAATTTCCTGCAGAATAACCTAGGGATAAACAGAAAAGTGGCTGGAGGTTGTATAGCTGTAACAAGATTAGTCGTGACTTGATCATTGTTTAAGTTGAGTGATGAGTATGTGGAGCTTTGTTTATTATTCTCTTGATTTTTGTATATGTTTGGAATTTTCCATAATAAAGTGAGTTTAAAAAGAGGAGGAGGTGGAGGAGGAATACATAGGAGGAAGAGATTGCAATAGCTAGCAGATAATTTTCTTGATAAATTTTATACAAGGGGGAGCAACTATCTTGTTTTTTATTTTTTTAAAGATTTATTTATTTATTTAAGCACTGGGCTACAGGCCAGAGGCAGGGGAGAATGAGAGAATTCACCAGAAACAGAGCAGAAGGCCTGAAATACACTGCTGAGGGGAGCAGCGGGTGAGATAGGAGAGGTCTGCCTGGCCATGTGGGAATCTCCGTGGCTGGCTGGGAATCGAACCGGTGCTGCAGAGCCTGCGGACAGCTTCATTGCGCTGCGCTCAACCCGCTGTGCCACCAGGGAGGCCCTTTATTTTTATTTTTATTTTTAATTATTTTTAAAGGTTTATTTATGCATACAAGGTTTATTTATGGCCTGAGGTACAGGCCAGAGGTGTGTGGTGGAGGAGGGTGGGGTGAGAAGAGTCACCATAGACAGATGAAAAACAGAACAGGCAGACTGATTGAAATAGACTGCTGAGGGGAGCAGCGGGCGAGACAGGAGAAGTCTGCTGGCCTGTTGGGGGTTGAATTTGAAAGTGCTGCAGAGGGCCTCCCCGGTGGCGCAGCGGTTGAGCACTGGTTTAATGCTGCAATGCTGCAATGCTGGTTTAATCCCCAGCCACCAGGTGAGGGTCCCATATGGTGCGCAGACCTTTCCTGACACCCGCTGCTCCCCTCAGCAGTGTACTTCGTCAGTCTGCCTGCTCTGCTCTCTGCTCTGCCTCTGGTGAATTCTCTCACCCTCCTGGACTTCTGACTATACCCAGTGCTTGTATAAATAAATAAAATAAAATATTAAAAAAAAAAGTACTGCAGAGACTGTGGATAGCTTCACAGTGCTGTGCTTAACCCCTTGTGCCACCAGGGAGGTCCTATCTTGTTTTTTTTTAAAGATTTATTAATTTATGCATACAAGAACTGGGGTACAGGCCAGAGGTGCAGGGGTGAGGGTGAGGGGATTCACCAGAGACAGAGCAGGGAACAGAACAGGCAGGCTGACCGAAATACACTGCTGAGGGGAGCAGTGGGTGAGACAGGAGAGGTCTGATGCACCATGTAGATTTCTGGCCGAGATTGGTGTTGCAGAGGCTGCAATATCTTCACAGTGCTGTGCTTTAACCCCTTGCGCCACCAGAGAGGGCCCCTATCTTGTTTTTTTTTTTAATTTTCTTTTTTTTTTTAAACAATATTTGCTTCCCCCCACCCCCTCAGGTATAGTCCCCATAGAGTTTCCTTCACCAGTGCACCCGTGCACCATCACCTCCTTGTGCTCCTCCCTCCCTCCCTCTGATCCCTCTCCCTCCTCCTCCCCTGCAGTATGTCTCGGGTTTGTAATTGTCCATTTTTGTTTTGTTGTGTTTTGTACTGTTTTTTTTTTTTTACACTGATGTCTTATTTGGTTCCCCTATATTCCTGCTATAAGTGAAACCATCCGATATTTTTCTCTTTCCTTCTGGCTTATTTCACTGAGCATATATCTTGTTTTTTTTTTAAGATTTATTTATTTATGCATACAAGAGCTGGGGTACAGGCCAGAGATGCGGGGGGGTGAGAGGATTCACCAGAGACAGAGCGGGGAACAGAACAGGCAGATATACTGAAGTACACTGCTGAGGGGAGCAGTGGGCGAGTCAGGGAAGGTCTGCTGTGCCATGTGGGTTGCTCCCTGGTGGTCTGGGGATCGAACTCATGCTGCAGAGGCTGTGGATTGCTTCATAGTGCTGTGCTTAACCCCTTGCACCACCAGGGAAGCCCTATATCTTGTTTTTTAATTGCAAACCTTTTCCCTTTGCAAAGCAGCAGCAGTATCTCTGCCCACCTGTGACTATGCAGGTGCCTCTCTTTTTCCTTTCTTCTTTCCTTAATAAACTGTCCTTTTAGGAATGATGTAGGGATTAAGTCTCAGGGCTA
Organism: Talpa europaea; assembly: GCF_964194135.1. Taxonomy (NCBI): domain Eukaryota; kingdom Metazoa; phylum Chordata; class Mammalia; order Eulipotyphla; family Talpidae; genus Talpa; species Talpa europaea. Next base: position 87,072,751 of record NC_140074.1, read on the forward strand.
TCACCTCAGGGCTATCACCTCTGCGGAGTTCGATACCCCACCAGGGAGCTAACCCACACAGCACAGCAGACCTCTCCTGTCTCACCTGCTGCTCCCCTCAGCAGTGTATTTCAGTAGATCTGACTTTTCTGCTCCCCACTCTGTCTCTGGTGAATCCTTTCACCCCCTGCACCTGTAGCCTACACCCTAGCTCTTATATGCATAAATAAATAAATCTTTAATAAAAAAAAAAAAAGGCTTCCCATCCCTCCCTTTCTCTAGGGAAGCTGGTCCTCTGCTGTCTGTCTTGGTTCCACTATCCAAGGCAGTCAGCTTTACAAAATTCTACTCAGTAGTGTCCCCAAAACTCCAGGATCAAAATGTGCTACCAGGGGCCCTCTCTAGTGGCTCAAGAGGTTAAGACACAACCTATGAAGCTGTCCGCAGCCTCTGCAGCATGAGTTCGATCCCAGGCCAGGGAGGTGACCCACATGGCGCAGCAGACCTCTCCTGTCTTGCCCGCTGCTCCCCTCAGCAGTGTATTTCAGTCAGTCTGCCTGTTCTGTTCCCCACTCTGTCTCTGGTGAATCCTTTCACCCCCATACTTCTAGCCTGTACCCCAGTTCTTGTATGCATAAATAAATAAATCTTTTTTTTTTAAAAAAAATGCGCTACCTGTGACTGGCTGCTCAACTCAGTTCTTCCCTCACTTGGGTTCTCTATGGCAACTACAACTGAACTCCCCCGTTGCACAGATGGCAGCTGGCAGAAGTGGGAGAGAGGGACACACACTATACCTGGTCCTGTCCTTCCCAATCTCTCTAGGCTCTATGACAGACTCTGTTATCTCTGGAGCCTGTGGCCCTATGCCTCTACCAAACTGGCCTACTTCCCTGAAGACCATTCAGTGGGTACCCCAGTTACCAGACTGGGCTTGTCCCAGACTCTGGGCTGCTGAGCACAACTTTCAGTGGATATACACATGGGAGCAGGACTTGTTTCTGAGGTGCCCCTGGGCTGATTGAAGATCCTTCTCAATCTCTGCTGTATTTCCTGAATGGCCATTGCTTTAGCCCATTCTTGTGGGATCCTATGACATCTAAGCTTGTCTCAGCCCACTAACTTGTTTCTCTAGTCCCTGCCCAACTCAGATCATCTGTGGCTGCCCTTTGCCAAGCCCAGGTGTGTCTGTGGATGTGGCAAACCAAGCCGACCTGGAGAACTTATTTGCTGAGGGAGCCAATGAAGGAGTAGTTGCCCATTGAGACTTTCTGGGTTTTGTGAGTTTTGATTGACCCCCAGTTTGGAGAGAATCTGTGGCATCACATCATGATGAAATAATTACCTGGGTTGGATGGTCACTTACGTAGTTATTATAACTATTATTTTGAATTGGTAATATATTTACCTGGTTCAAAAATCAAATGGATAGAAAAGGTATACAGTGACAAGTCTCACTCCCTCCCTACCCCTGTTCACCCTTTTCTCCTCCACTCACCAGTTCCCACATGGGTAACCAATACTACTTTTGTTTCTTGTGCATCCTCCCATATTCATTTAAAAAATTATATTCTTTATTTACCCCTGTAAAAATATTTGTTTTTTATTTACTTATGCATACAAGAACTGGGGTGTAGGCCAGAGGTACCAGAGGTAAAAGGATTCACCAGAGACAGAGTGGGGAGCAGAACAGGCAGACTGACTGAAATACACTGCTGAGGGGAGCAGCGGGCAAGACAGGAGAGGTCTGCTGCGCCATGTGGGTCACCTCCCTGGCCAGGGATAAAACTCATGCTGCAGTGGCTGGCGATAGCTTGATGGTGCTGAGACTAACCCCTGTGCCACTAGGGAGGCCCTATTTACCCTTTTTTGTAATCAAGGGTATCATGAAATCATACTGCCTCACATCTTGCTTTTGGAGTCAATTACTACTTCCTAGACAGTATCCTCATTCTTTTTCATATTCATATATTATTCTCCCGTATGAATGTGCTATATTTACTTAATCTCCCCCCTATTGATGAACATGTGGATGGTTTCAATCTTTTGCTTTTATAACTAAGTAACTTTACAGTTGTATCTATAGACTAGATTCTCTGCAACAGGGCAGTTCAGTTGTAGTTGCCATAGAGAACCCAAGTAAGGGAAGTGCTGAGTTGAGCAGCCAGTCACTCTGGCAGTGTATAAGATAGTTCAGTAACTTCCCAAGTCCCATCTCTATCTTACCGATGTCTTCTCCATTCTAAATTGAACTCCTTGGAGTGGTTAGATTGTTGTGGGATTCCATTATCAGATTCCATTAGCACTTGTGGTCTCCAATCCATTTAGCGTTTGTTAATCCACATAACTTAGTAGACTTCGGGGGCATGTCAGAGGCTGGAGGGCCTCTGAGGTGTAGTTCCCAGTCTTTTCCTGGGGAAATGGAGATGGTGCCAGATCTTTTGGGGAGGAAAGATAGCCACAGAAAAGTGCTGGAGTTGAAATAGTTCCATTCCTGCCCACTCAGAGCTGCCATTCTCTGGGACTGTTAGTGGGATCGGATGCACTGGAATGACAGAGAAGAGGGGTATCCTGGGCTCATCTGGCATCATAATTCCAAAGGCTACCAGGACAGGATGGGGAAAGAGGGGCAAACATGTTGAGTCATGTATCTCTCTGTTTTGATTCTTTTACTCAAACCCTAACCAGTGGTGGTAACTGCAGCCAATCTTCAAAAACAGTGTTGATTTTTATTAATTAGTGGGCATTTTCCCCATGTGAAATAAGCCAAATGATATCAGAGTTCTCTCACTCTATTCTGGTGCATTCAGAGTTGATGTTGGTGGTGCCAGTTCCCATGGGGCAAGGGAATCCTGAAAACCTCAAAATGGGTGGGGGGACAAAAGGGCCCAGACAGCTTTGTTAGAAAGGGGACAGGCTCAGCTGAGTGCTTTAGCCATAATGGGTCTCCTGCCACACCCTCCACTCTGGAGATGAGGCAGGAAAAGGAGTGAGGTCCTAGAGTTCCCTGGCTTGGTGCTCTGGGCCTTCAGTCAACAGAGGAGGAGAGGCACTAGCTCTAGGCAGACATGTGCCCCAGGGAACAGTGTTGACAGTCTGTGATTGCCCCCGCTGGGAGGCAAGTATGGCAGACTTGGATGTTGCTGTTGTTGGCTCTGCAACTGCAGTTCTGAGTGTGGTTTACTCTATATTGGAGGGCAGGTTTACGGGGCAGGGAGAGTCTTTTATTTATAGCTCCTGAGTTTCTGTCAGTGGGACTGTCTCTGTTTCTGTTCAACCCGAACACTATAGCAAGGGTTCTTAAGCCTTATGGGATCAGATGCCCCTTTTAAAAGCTAAAAATGATGGAACTTTCATCTAGTTAAAAAAAAAAACAACAACAAACAAACATTCACCTAAGTATTCTGGAGCACCCCAACAATTGTTTTTGTTTTCGTTTTTTAAGATTTATTTATTTATGCATACAAGAGCTGGGTGTAGGCCAGAGGTGAGGGGGGTGAGAGGATTCACCAGAGACAGAGCAGGGAACAGAGCAGGCAGACTGACCGAAATACACTGCTGAGGGGAACAGTGGGCGAGACAGGAGAGGTCTGCTGTGCTGTGTGGGTAGCTCCCTGGTGGGCCGGGGATTGAACTCATGCTGCAGTAGCTGGGGATAGCTTCATAGTACTGAGACTTAACCCCTTGCACCAGAAGGGAGGCCCCAGGAGTAATTCTTAATTAGTATTGTTGTGTATTTCTCCTCCTCATTATTTTGTCTACATGCTGCACACAATAACATCTTTCATTGCATGTGCTAATTCTCTGTGGGCGACCACCCTGTGGGTATGGGGAATGACAAATGTCTGTCTGATCACTGACTAGAGATGGAACTGAGCTAAGAATACCTGGCATGGAAGGTTGTTTACTTTGCTTGGAAAGTGGAGAGGTGAGAGGGATTTCTTTTTGCCCAGACATTGTCTGGCACATTGCCTGGATTTCACTGAAGGAAATTTAAGGGTGTGGGGTGAGCAGGGGGACTGGGCGTGATGTTTGGGCTTCTTTCAATATTCCCTGCTTGTAGTAATTGCTGAGGAATGCCTCCGCTCACCCTCGAGAACCCAGAGGCCTGTGCTCAGAGGCTGCCTGGGAGGACAGGCTGAGGCCAAGTGGGATGGGAGTGCCTCTGCTGCCATTCCCAGGCTCCCAGCCTGGCTGTGATTGCATCGCCTGGGGAAGGCGGGAAGGCTAATGACTCATTATCCCAGCAATTAGTCATATCACCGAGGCATATGATTCCCTGCAGGACTGGTGCCACCTGCTGCCATTCTGGCCTGTTCAGTGCTACTTCTGTTTCATTCTGGATGGGAGTGCAACCCCAGAAAATACGCAACACCTTCCTACAGGTGTGGACTTGTGCCTTCAGCACAAGGTGCTGGGCTTGTCCACACCACAAGGTGTGGATTTGTGCCTGCAGCAGCCCCAGGCTCTAGAGACTAGGATAAAAGGGTCACTCACTTGGATACTCCAGGGCCACAAGAGGCCTCCAGGATCCAAGGGGACTGCCATGGAAAGGAATCTGAATGCTTTCTTTCTTAAGATTCTCCCACATGCCCCCCATCCACACATACACTTGTAGAGACACCTGTCTGCATACACATGTGCACAGAGATGTGTGAACATGCCCTGTGCTTTTTAAGTAAAGTCTGCCAAGGCCCAAGGAGGAGTGTCTGATAGGAAGCTTCCAGGCATAGGGAAGATTGTGACTTGTTTCCTCTTCCCTTGGTGTTCTCACTGGGCTAGAAGCCTCCAGGGACTCTCTAACTTTTTTTTTATAAGTCATTTAGCAATTCAAAGTGTTTTGTTATTCCTGAAGCCATAATTCACCTGCACAGGAACCAGCAACTAAGTTGTCCTCTAGTTGCACAGGGTTGAAATCACATTGAGGAACTGGAATTCCATTTACAGGTATTCCACTTGTTTGTTTTTTTTCTAAGATTTTATTTATTTTATTTTATTTTTATGTTTAATATATTTTGTTTTATATAATTCTTACATCTTTTTTCATTTTTACACAATGTATGCATTTTCATTTTGGTTATATTCCCCATACAATTGCACCCCCCTTATTTTAACCCTAATCCCTCCTCTCCTCACCCCCCACCCCCGTAGTGTGTCTCTGGTTTATAGTTCCTTGTTGATTTTGATTTTTTTCTTTATTATAATTAGTCTTTTTCCTGGTCCCTTATTTAGGTTTTCTCAATTCCTGCTATGGTTTATAGCATTGTGTGTAATTCAGAGGTATAGGATCACATCTCCTTAGATGCGTGTCCTCACACTCACCACAAAGGCACTTATATTCCTCCACATAGCCATTATTTCCCCTTCCCCACTTTGCTTTCCCTCATTCCAGTCAGTTTTCTGTGGTTTATTTTTGGTATGGTTTTATTTGACCTTTGGTTTTTTCCCCATATTCCACATACATGTGAAACCATCCAGTTTTGGTCCTTCTCCTTACTGATTTCATTTAGCATAATCCCCTCCAGTTCCATCCATGTTGTTGCAAATGGCAAGGATTCATCTTTTTTTATAGCTGAGTAGTATTCCATTGTGTGTATGTGTGTGTGTGTGTATGCACACACACCCTATTTTTCTAATCTGCTCCTCTTCCCTTGGGCACTTAGATTGTTTCCATATCTTGGCTATTATAGTATCACAATAAAAATAGGGGTGCATCTGTCCTTCAAATTAGTGTCTTTGCATTCTTTAGGTAGATACTTAGGAATGGGATTGCTCGATCTATATTTAATATTTTTAAAAAATATTTATTTATACATACAAGATCTGGGGTGTAGGCCAGAGGTACAGGGTGGGGGTGAGTGACACAGTGGGGAGCAGAACAGGCAGATCCACCAAAACACACTGCTGAGGGGGGCAGCGGACGAAACAGGAGAGGTCTGCCGCACCATGTAGGTTAGCTCCCTGGTGGGGGATGGAACTTGTGCTGCAGTGGCTGCCATTAGCTTCATAGTGCTGAGACTTAACCCCTTGCACCACCAGGGAGGACCTATGTTTAATATTTTGAGGGTCAAACAAACCTTTTTTTTTAAAAGATTTATTTTTTTTAAAGATTTATTTGTTTATACATACAAGAATGGGGGTACAGGCCAGAGTTGCAGGGGGTAAGAGGATTCACCAGAGACAGAGTGGGGAGCAGAACAGGCAGACTGACTGAAATACACTGCTGAGGGGAGCAGTGGGCGAGTCAGTAGAGGTCTGCTGTGCCATGTGGGTTGCTCCCTGGCCAGGGATTGAACTCGTGCTTCAGTGGCTGTGGTTAGCTTCCATAGGTTGTGTCTTAACCCCTTGCGCCACCAGGGAGGCCCAAGATTTATTTATTTATTTTTATTTATACATACAACACCTGAGATCTAGGTTAGAGGTGCAGGTCAGGGGTGAGAGGATTTTCCAGAGACAAAGTGGGGAGCAGAACAGGCAGATCTACTGAAATACACTGCTGAGGAGAGCAGCAGGCAAGACAGGAGAAGTCTGCTTGCGCCATGTGGGTCAGCAACCTGGCTGGGTATCGAAATCCTGCTGCAGTTCCTGCGGATAGCTTCATAGTACTGAAACCTAACCCTTTGCGCCACCAGGGAGGGCCTCAAACAAAACTCTTTGATAGGACAGTTATTAAAATGAAGGCAAAACTCAAAAGGGCAGTTCCAGACCCTGAAGTTCAACTCATGTGGGTCTCCCAAGCCACACCTTAGTGGTTCCTAATCTTCCCCCTCTTAACTGCCAATGGAATTATTATGCTTATATTATTGTAATGTGGATTTCCCTTAATAAAATCAATTGTGAATATATGTGATAGCATGAATCATAAAGTGAAAAATCTCCATCCATGTAGAAGTTAACATTTTTGAGATTCAAATCTGTTATTACAGAAAGCTAAAATGGTGAGCTGTAGGACTTGAAGGCTTGCATGCATTCTTTGCTGACCACTTAGACATCTGATTTAAGCCCTTTGTTAGAATTATTGGTATTTCTGTGGTTGCTATTTCTTGCACTTTCTACTTCCATGATTCCATGGTTACCAACAGATAAATTAGTTGAAGCATGTTAAGTAATTAGAACAGTACTGGAATAAGGTTAAGAATTCAATGTCAAATATTATTACTATATGTGTCCTTTGCTGCTTCTTCGTTTTCTCTTGATTTTTCATAATGATTTAAATATATGATTGTACATGGTACCCTATAAAAAGTGCCTTCAGAAATTTTATCTATCTTATTTAGTATCGCTGAATTATTTTCTTAATAAAAACGTGTGTTTTGTCCAACTTGAAAAAAAAAAAAAAAAAACCAGGTAAGAACTGCTTTCCATGATTTATTCTTAAGTCCAGTTTTCATATTCTCACAACGCCAGTCAAAATAAACTTGATGGGGTTTCCATTCCCCTGCTTCTAAGAGTTCTTTTAGAAGCATCTCCACCCTCCTGTGTGGCAGTCTGTGATCCTCCCCTAATGCGTCCTCCCTTCCTCCCGCCAGAAGAGAAATCCCATCCCTTACCATTAGCTGTGAAACAGCATCTCCACAAAAAAGGAACCCACATGGATGGAGGTCGTCCTGCATGCCAGATGCTGTCCCCTTGGTATTCAGCTGGTCCTTGAATGACATCATTTTGTTCAAGGTTGTTTCATTATAGTTTTGATGAGAAAAAAACAATCCCCACCTATGTTGAACAAAACATTAAGGACTGATTTTTATTATACATCATTTTGCTTAAAGTTGCAGTTCCCAAGAACGTACCCCAATGTTAAGTGAGGACCTAAAGTACTTTATCTCTAGTAACATTTCACACCAATCCTAATCAATATTCCTCATTTCACAGATGATAATACTAAGGCTCAGAGCATTAAATCACCTGCAGTTTCCCAGAGATAGCAAGTGACTACAGAAGTACCTCCCCCATGCCTGTCCCGTCTGACTCCCTGCCCCTAGCACGCACCATTTACTGGTCATGTGAAAAACACCTGTGAAGTGACCGGTGCACCTCCTCCCATCTCCCCCACCCCCAACTCCCCTGGAAGAGGTGAAAAAGACTTGGGCCAGGGTTTGGGGGCCTGGGCTCTAGTCCCTGCCCTGCCACTATGTGGACATAATCAAAGCCTTTCCCCTTTCTAGGCTTTCCTCGGCCTTTGTAAAACAAATCAGCTTGGCCTCAGTAATGGCCAAACACCTTTTACCCCACAGTGCACACTAATATTTTCAGTCTGTATGTGCCCAGGGCATCTAATCATCCATCCTACCAAACCCCTCATCCTGCAGCATCTGTGTGGTACGCAGGATCCAGAGGTAATCATACGAGCCCCCAAAATTATGAATGAATGAAGGGATGCCCTTCCCGCATGGAAAATTGAAATCTCTAACTTTTGGCTGCTAGACTCATCAATAATTCAAGGACGGTTATCTAGTCCAATCTCTGCAGTTGACTTCATCAATATTTTAGCTCATTCTCCAGAGCCCCGTTCCTTAGCAACCACATTCTCCCTGCTTTCCATGAGGACTACCGGGCTGCATGCTCCCTGTGCTCCACACTGTAGGTGCTGTCCGTGCTTCTCTGTGGTCAGGGGATGATCCCCCATGTCACCTGGAACTGACAGCCTTGGTCCTCACAGACCCAGGACTGATGCTGCACACAGGAGGCGTGTGTACACCACAGTGGGAGAGGGAGGGGGACTCAGTGGCAGGTCAGAGCCCCCACATGTCCACCCTCTACAGGAGCAAAGGGATAGGGAGGGAGAATTCTGGAACGAGGTCAGGGCATAGCTCCCTGCCGAAGATCACATGGGTCCTAGCCCTCTTGTCAGGCTAAAATGCTGGTTCCCTTTGTTGCCCAGGTGCAGTGGAGTCTTGTCTCCTGCATCAGCTGAGACGCCGGGCCGCCGGTTTCCTGCGAAGTGACAAGATGGCAGCCCTGTTCACCAAGGTGGGGAAGACATGCCCAGTGACTGGGGAGATTTGCCACAAGGTACAGGAGTTGCAGCAACAAGCAGAGGGCAGGTGAGCCCTGGACCAGCCCCTCCCTCCTTCCCCTGCTGCTCTCTCTGCTTGGCATTTGCTACTTTCAGGCTGACTTCCTGGGCCCCTTTCTTGCAGGGCCTTTTAGATGAGGGACCAGCCTAAGGGTTGGAGTTGGCTCCTTTTGTCTATAAACCCTACCCCTTACCTTCAACCCTCCTTCCCAGTCAGTTCCCCTGGTTCTTGTCTTATAGCACCAAACCTACTCCCAGTGCCCCCTGTCTAGGACTTAGCCCCTGAAGCCCTTTCCTTCTTTGCAGGAAAACCTCTGGGGGCAACCAGGAGGTCCTGAGAAGACAGGGTTCTGCCAGCAGCAGGGCCCCAGCCCTCAGCCCACAGGCCCTGAAACACTTATGGGTACGGACAGCGCTCATCGAGAAGGTGCTGGATAGGGTCGTGCAGTACCTTGTGGAGAACTGCAGGTGACCACCCATCTCCCCAGCAGCCCAGCCCACATCGTGCACGACTGTCCATACAATCTGTAGGCTTGCCCTGGCGGCCCCACAGCACTCCCAAAGCAGAGGCCACACCAGGCATCCCACCAAGCTCCCATGTCTTCTTTGTGACTGGCATGAATTTGGTTTTTGTGTGATGTTCACACTTGGTGAGCTTGACTGCCCTGGAGCAAGTTTGGGAGCTTAGCAGTCACCTGTCTTTCTCTCCCCCTGGCAGCAAGTACTACGAGAAGGAGGCATTATTGGCAGACCCTGTGTTTGGCCCCATCTTGGCCTCTCTTCTAGGTGAGCCTGGGAGTGGAGAGGCCTATGCTGGGCCAGTGAGGACAATAGGGCCGGTGCTGAGGGGGCACCATCTGAGCTGGCTGTCCCTGTCTCCGCAGTGGGACCCTGTGCCTTGGAGTATACCAAGCTCAAGACAGCTGATCACTACTGGACTGACCCCTCTGCTGATGAGCTGGTCCAGAGGCACCGTATCCGGGGCCCCCCTAATCGCCAGGACTCCCCTGCAAAGCGCCCAGCCTTAGGAGTAGGTACCCCTCACCCCACCCCTTATGCTCTTCCAGGCCATGCCCCTGGGTCTGTAGGGAGGGGAGAATGGCCTTTTCCCTACACTGGTACTTATGTAAATGCCAGAGGCACACAGCTGGTCTGCGGCTAAGGAGCAGATAGTGGGTGACTGAGAGGAAACCCCTCAGGTCAGCCAGAGAGGATCTGCATGAAAACCTAGAGTTCTCACCACCCAAGACTGATTTCCCAGGGCTGTGGACTGAGCTGTGCCTTTACATGCAGATCCGGAAGCGGCACTCGAGTGGCAGCGCGTCGGAGGACAGACTAGCTGCTTGCGCCCGTGAGTATGTGGAGTCCCTGCATCAGAACTCAAGGACGCGACTGCTCTATGGCAAGAACAACGTGCTGGTGCAGCCGGTAGGAAAGCCCACGCCTCTCTCTCTTCTGAAGGCCCCAGGACTGTAGCCTTCCAGCCACTTTCACCCCTTTCCTTAGTGGTTTGACTGGAAAGAAAGGGAGATGAGCACCTTCTGCCACTCCCCTGCTTCACATGTCTCATGCCCAGCCTTGAGCTGGTGGGAGCCACGAGTGGCTTTTTCTCTGGCCAGCTGAGATCCAGGTGTCCGGGGGGACCAGTAGGCAGGGTGAGTGCCCAGCTTGGGTATGGCTCTCTCAGAACACACCTGACATGCAGGAGCCTAAGAGGATAAGGCAAGTCACAGCAGGTCAGCCAGGGAAGGGAGACACCCAAGTCTGTGTGTAGCCCGTGTTCTCTCCTGTGGTGGCTACCCAGCCACAGTCCAAGACTCTGCTGCTGGTCTAGATGGGCTCCCTGCTCCCCCCAGAGCTTACCGTCCTTCAGTTATCCCCAGGAGCCTTCTGGTTCCTTGCTGTCTCTGTCTTTGGGTGTGTATCTTCTCTACAGAAGGAAGACATGGAGGCCGTCCCTGGCTACCTTTCCCTACACCAGTCTGCAGACAGTCTGACTTTGAAGTGGACCCCCAACCAGCTCATGAATGGGACTCTGGGTGACTCTGAGCTGGAAAAGAGGTGGGGGCTTTGGGACTCACTTTCAGGATCCAGGGAGGGGAGTGGGGGCATGCCCCCCTCCCCCCCAGGCAGGGGGCTAGGGAGACCCAGCTTGGTCTAGGAGGCAGGCCTCACTCCTCATGCAAATGCCAAGAATTGAAGGAAGAGGCTACCTGGAGAGAGTCCCAAACTATCTGAGATTGAGCCAGGCCTGGACATGAAGAGGTTTCTCTGAGCCAACCTCTAGGCAGCTGAGACTGCCAGGCACTGTGCCATGAGGACAGCACAAGTCCAGAGGGACTTGGCTGGCAGGGGTCCTGTCTTGGCTATGGTCATCCTGTCTTCAGGGTAGTATCGTGGGTATTGGGGCTGGGAAATGTGGAATGCAGGATGTCTGGTCTTGGGATATAGCCATACCTATTCTGGTTCCTTTCCAGTGTTTACTGGGACTATGCCCTGGTTGTGCCCTTCAGTCAGATCGTCTGCATCCACTGCCACCAGCAAAGTGAGCCTCCCCTGTCCTGGCGTTGGAGGGAAGGGAGAGAGACGCCTTCTCCCAGCTGTGCATAGTGCATGCCCTGTCAGACATTTGTCTTCCTCCTGTCACCATGCTTCAACCCCACCGTCCTCCTACTCAGCCTGAGCAGTGCCTGACTGACTTGGCTGCAGTGATGGCTGGGGGATCTCGGGGCAACCCCAGCCTCACTCAGCCATGTTCACCCCCAGAGAGCGGTGGCACACTCGTGCTGGTGAGCCAGGATGGCATCCAGAGGCCACCACTGCACTTTCCCCAAGGAGGACATCTCCTGTCCTTTCTGTCCTGCCTGGAGAATGGGCTTCTGCCTCGAGGACAGCTTGAGCCCCCACTCTGGACCCAGCAGGGAAAGGTACCACAGGGTTTGGGGGGCTCTGAGTGGACAGATGTGTGTGTGAGGGGGTTTCTCTGCTACCTCCCTTCCTCTCCCTACTTGAAGTTGTAAGGGTGGCCTTGGGTGGGACCCTGGGCCAGACTCTGCCTTGAATAGCTGACCATCCTCCCCCTCCACAGGGGAAGGTGTTCCCCAAGCTCCGGAAACGCAGCAGCATGCGGTCCGTAGACGTGGAGGAGATGGGCATGGGGCGGGCCACAGACTACGTGTTCCGGATCATTTACCCCGGCCACAGGCACGAGCACAGTGAGTGTCCGAGCTTCGTCCGTGGAGGAGAAGAGAAAGGCATGCAGGGAGGTGGGGGAGCACAGCGTCACCCAGGAGGGGCGGCGGCAGGCCCACTGAACAGGCCAGCTTAAGACGAGAGGGTCATTACTTAGACCCTCACTGGACCTCTTTCCCAAAAATCATCCTTCTGAAAAGTTGCTCTTCCACCTAGCTTCTTCCCCTGCTTCTTCACCCTGAGGCTCTTGGCTCCACAGATCTAGGCATCACAATATTCTCTTAGTCATTCTGTTGTGCCCCTCCTCAGGAAAAAAAAATGTGGGGGGACTAGAGACAGAAAGTGGAGAACTCTCCATTTCTCCCTGGCCTTCCTCCTGCCCTCCACAAGGCAGCCTAGGCGTGGGCTCAAGTGCTTCTTTTTTTGACAGTACAAATTGTCCTCTGACCCCACTAGAGCCAGAAACAGTAGCGCATCCCGGCTACTGATGGAGGCCCTTCGACTGGAGTTGGGGGGTACATCTGCAAAGGATGAGACTTGCGGTGGCCGGGGGATTTGGGGGGTATGGAGACTGAAACATGGTTTTGCCCTCATGGTCCTGTCTGCCCTGAACTCGCATCTCCAGACCCGAGGGGCCTGTCTCTAGGTATCTACCAACACCAGAGCTCCCTGTGTGGTCAGCATGCTGTTGCTACTTACTCATGGGTTGCTCTGGGTCAGACTTGTGGAGCTGGGGGTTAAGGCCAGGGAATTTGCCAGCCCAGAGCAATCACTTACTGCCCGCTAGACCACCTGCTCCCTAAATTTCCTAACTTGTGCCAATAAGTTGTCAACAAGTTGTGTCTGTATTAATGGACAGATTCCCTAGAAGGCAGACACTTAACCACAGCACAAGTAGGCCTCGCAGTTTGGAGGACCCATGGGTGGGAGGAGAATCCCATTCCCCTGCCAGACGTGCCTGATTAGGAGACACATCTTTTGTCAGAATGTATTTGCAAACCTGCCATTTAATCTCAGGCTTTTGCTTGGCTTTGATTATTCAGTCTGTACTTCCTCTCTTCAAACCTTGGCATTTCCCAGTTCTGGTCATTTTACTTCAAGAGCCGCTTCCCCGGAGGGCCAGCCAGAGCACCCAGGAGCTGACACCTAGTGGGCGACTCAGGCTCTTCACGAGCAGCTCTGGGAAAACCCTTGGAGGAGAAGGTTGGATTTATAGTCTGAAGGGAGGGTTTGGAGTAGTCTTCAGATTTGATCGAGTCTGACCATGACTGGAGCTGAATGGTCAGGCTCATCTGCCGGCAGTTGTGCCCAGCCTCAGCCAGGCCTGGTGAGCTCCTGAGCTGCCCGCCTGCCATACGCAGTGCCCACCTTTCACTCTCCCTCCCCATCAGTTCTCTCTCTCCTTCTTCCTAGAGAGGCCCCCTAAGAGTGGAGCTCTGTGGCCGCTGCCTGCCCCTCTCTTCCCTCCTCTCCACGATAAATCACCGAGTGGGTGCAGGTAGAATTCTCACTTGCCAAATGGATCATCCAAGAGCTCTCAGGATGCCCTCTTCATGCCCTGCAGGCTCAAAGAGACCCAGACTCTATTCTGCTCCCCAGGAGGGAGTCTGGGGACGAGGGTCCTCATGCCTCTGCCTCTCTCGCTGTTCTCTTTGAGCAGTCACTATTAACTACCACCACCTAGCGGCCAGCCGCGCGGCCTCGGTGGACGATGATGAGGAAGAGGAGGATAAACTGCACGCGATGCTCTCAATGATCTGCTCGCGGAACCTCACAGCTCCCAATCCGATGAAAGGTTTTTATCCCATCCCCCTCCCTGCTCCACCCCACTTCCCACCCCACCCCCTGGGCCCACCTGCCACCCATCGCAGGGGCTCCAACGGCAGTGTTGGCATTATGGGACTTGTGACCGGGGCGGTTCCTTCTAATAGGAGGCAGGTCAGGGTGAGTGGTAGGAGGTGCTGGCAAGCAGAGGAGACGGGACAAAGAGCAATTGGCTGTGGGCTCCCTGTTAATTCTGTGGCTCCCTGTTAATTCTGTGGGTCTATAAGGAGAGGGCTTCACACCTGAGGGAGGACCCAGCAGTAGGAAGTTTTGGTTATTAGGTTGTTTCTAGAGAACCCTGAATGGCTCTCTCAGCCCTAGTTACACTCCTGAGGGCCATGCTGGCAAATCCAAGACTGTCTCTTTCTGTCCTGCTGGCTGGAAAGACCAGCCTCTGGACCATGTTCCTCTGACTTCTGGCTTAACTGAGGCAGGACAGAGGTACCAGATCCTTCCTGGCCAGGGGCGGGGTTGGACAGGTCGTGAGGATGAGTCTGTGGGTCATATGAGAGTTGGGGTCACCATGGAAAGAGACCCAAGGCAGTTTCCCACAGCCCTGAGGGCTGCAGTAGGCACTGCCCAGTGCTTTAGCATGAGATCTAGAACCCTCTGTGCTGAGGCTATAAGCAGTTGTGTTCCCACCCTCATCGACCTCAAAGTCCCCCATCCCTTCATTGTGACAGCACAATACAGGGCCCGCAGTGCTCATTCCTCTGTCCACTGCCTGTCTTTCTCTGCACAGAACTAGGTTGGTAGAAAGGAAGCCCTACTCTTTCTTGGGGAGTGATCAGTCTAGAAAATGAGGGCTAGGCTGGGATGCCTGAAGGAAGACTGGTTTTGAAGGAGTTGAGGCAGTTCTTTGGGTTTAGGGGAACTTCCCATCCCTAACCATTCTCATGCCACAGAATTAATTTCTTCTCCCCTTTTGCTCTCCCTCCAGAGGGCATCTAAAGAATATGTCAAATACTCTCCTTATGTATCCACAAAGTTTTACCAAAGACCCCACTTCCTTAGTTTAGCCACCAAGCCAGTAATGAGTCTCCCAGTCCCTAAGCAACCTACCTACCTAGGTCTGTGGCTTAGAACACATCTGCCACCTACATTTTCAGCACAACCCTGCCTGACGCCCTGTACTCCACCACATACCTGCCCTTGTATCCCAGCCCTGCCGATAGGAGCCTGAAGGACAGTTCCAGTTAGGAACAGCAGAGCCTCACTGGTGGCGTTCATTGCTTGCACACAGCCTGACATCTGGTTCCAAGCAGACCTGGGCTTGGTGCTAATGCTTAGGTTAACTGACTCTGAATACTGTGGGAAGGCTGAATCTAAAGAGAGCCAGGGAACCCTTCTTGCCCCATGAACTGGTAGCCAGGCTGGAAACTGTGGGATCCAAACAGAGCCCCTGTTTCAGCAGACTTGGTGAAAGCAAGCCATCCCTGAGTAGTCTTAGAGCTATGACCTCTAGGGCCAGAGAAACGTTCAGGCCCAGAGACCTCAAGGCTTGTCTGGGGTATCTTCTTGGGGAACTTGGGTGCTAGGCAAACCAAGTATATAGCCCCTGAACCCCCAATAATAGGAAAGGGGAGGAGAGCAGAATCAGCAGGTGGATGGTGTGTGAGCTTCCACCTCCACTCCAGTCCATAATGACAACACTGTTGAGTCCGTTCTGCTAGCCGTTGCTTTTCAGGCCTGCGACATGCTTGACTTGTGCATGTGAATCAAGTGGCGGGTGTCCAGACTCTCCTCTCCCCTCCCCACTTTTCCTGCTGCCACTCCCAGAGCAGAAATGCTGTTCACTCTAATTCTGCTTCAGGCCAGACACCTTTCACTCGGAGTGTTAGGGGCTGTGGGGTTCAACCACCCTGATGGTTTTGCTTCAAACTTTCCTCATGCTCAGAGGAGAGAGTCAGAGTCAAAGCTGGCCCAGCAGACCCCCATCTCCCATCCAGCCTGCTTCCCTTAGCCCAGTCACTCCAGAACTCCAGCTGTCTGCACCGGGTTAACTCAGACATGCAGTGTTCAGTGCTGATTGGTTCAGCTCCTTCCTGGAGAATTAAGGTGAAGAGCATTGACCCAGGAGACTTGCCTTGGTTGGGTCCTGCTTTCTGGGCATGAGCTTGTTTCCTCGTGTGCCCACTCTCTGTACTGGTGCCCCTCCCTCCTGTCCTGCCTGCCCGCCTGCTGCCTGCTGCCTGCCTGGCTGGGCCTGCTCCTACCTGGCTCCTCCCAGGACTGGCCTCTCCTGCCTGCTTCAGGGGCCTCAGCTGAGCTCCCGCCCTACCCCACCTGCATTTCACCTATCTTCCCTGCGCCCGCCCCCCGCCCCACCGCCCTGCCTTCTTCCCAGAGTCTCGGGCATGGCTTGCACGCTCTCACTACAGAGCCACAGTCCCTCCTCACCAAGTGTGTTCCCTTAATTTGCTTCCTGGTGGAGCTGAAGGACCAAATCTTTACAATTACAGTCACGGGGTCTGGGAATAGAGCCCCAGGACCAAGACAGTGTAGCCCACAAGGGGACTTGAGGGTCTCAGCCTAGCCCTCTCCATTAACACACACCCAGCTGGAGTCTTGCTCCTACAAAAACCGGAGCTAGGTCTGCTCCAGACTCAGAGCAGGCCAGGGCCCAGGCCAGGATTCACAGGGAAAAGTACTGCTTGTAAGAAATCTCTTCATTCCACACATAGCTCTCTTGCTTGTTTCTTCTTCCTTCCTTTCTACTCTCTCCTCCCTCCTGGCATCATCTCCCAGTCCTTTTACTTCCTGCCCTCACTTTCCTTCACCTTCGTGACTCACTGGCCCTGCGGGAGCATCTCCCGTGAGCAGTGCCCTGCTCCACCCCGCCTTGGAAGCTCTCAGGGTCTTGAGTTCTAAGTCAGACCAGCTGAGCTGGGTGAGCAGGCTCCATCTTCTGCTGGTGTAGCTATGTCCAAGGAGCTGTCTTCTGAGGCTGCACCAGGGCACATTCTTCTGGATGGTGGAACTGTGTGCTCAGCCTTCTCCCTCATCCTCACAGCAGTTCGGCAGCCCTTGCTACTGGCTGCCTATGTGTTTGTGGGAGGCCACCATGCAGTTAGAGTAGGTGGGGATGGTAAACCCAGGAAGTCCTCACCGAGCTGGCAGCAGGGGTGCCTGACCTGGGCGCATTGCTTCTGCTTAGCAACTCGCCACCAACTCTAGAACCCCTCAGAGGAGCTAGGTTTGCAGACCAGGACAGGTGGCTCAGGGCTCCTCAGGGAGACTCCCTGGCATAGGAAGGTTCAAAGTTTGCAGCATTCCAGGCACCTGCCTGTGCATCTCAGTTTGCTCAAAAGGACCAGGCTGAATCCTTGAGGGCCAAGCTAGTTGGCGGCATTTTAGAGAACTCAGGCTTTTATTGTTCCTCAGGCTCAATTCTTTCTTTTCCCTCTAGAAAAGTTAATGTTTATTCCATTGCTGATAGCAAGATGGAAAGACAATCATCCATGACTCAAAGTATTTTGTCACATGCAGAAAGGCCAAGTGGAAGCTGGGAAGTGTGAAGAGCCCTCTTTTTCTACCATTTCCATTCCGGGCTCTGAACCAGGCATGGTTTTCCAATGGTGACTTCATGCTGCAGCTCTGGGTACAGAGGTGGGCATACTACAGCGTGCTTCGGGGAGAGACCTGCCAGGTCCTAACTGTGTCCCCTTTCTGCCTTCAGATGCTGGCGACATGATAGAGATGCAGGGCTTTGGGCCCAGCCTGCCAGCCTGGAACCTGGAGCCCCTGTGCAGCCAGGGCTCTTCCTGCCTCTCCTGCTCTACCAGCAGCTCTCCATATGTAACCCCCAGCCACTGCAGCTGTGTGCCCGACCGGTGAGTGGGCAGAGCCCAGAGCACCAACTCCTCTTGGGTTTGTCTGTCCATAAGCATGTGTCATTCTGTCCTTAGAGGTTGTGTCACATGCCTGGCAGGATAGCCTCAAGGTGGACAGGTCTGAGTTAGAATTTCATTTCTGCTACCATGTGATTTTGTTCAGTTTTTGAGTCTTTATAAGCCTCTACATTCCTGAGCCTCACTTTCCTCACCTGTGTAATAGGGGCAATACCTGCTCCCTAAGATACTTGTGAAGACTGAATGATACACGTAACTCATGTGAGTGCCCAGAGCTCTACCTGGCCCATAGGAGGTGATCAGTACTTGTAAGCACATCTGTCCATGTGGACATCCTGCCATCAGACTGTTCATCTGCGGATGTGCAGTGGCGATCTGGGCACCTGCCAGGAGACGTGTGTGATGGCATTTGAGTGAGGATCCTTTGCCAGCATATGTTGTTGCTAGGCGCTCTCTTTACCTGTTCTCCTGATGACCCCGAGATGATTCTCTCCACTTTCACATGAGGAAACCCAGATTCACTAATGTGAATTTAGTTGCCCGAGGTCCTTCGGGTGGTTGGAGGCTACACTGGGCCCCAAGCAGCTCTATCCAGGTGCTTGGCAGGGGTGGGGAGCCGGCTATGTGCTGCTGGGCCGTGGATCCTGCTCTCTCTGCCACCCTGAGAACCTGGCTAGAATGTCCTTCTCATCTTCCTCTCGCTAGAGGGGCCATAGCTCTCTCCCCTCTGAGCCAGGTTGTCTTTGCAGGTTGCCCCTTAGGCTACTATGTGAGAGCATGAAGAGGCAGATCGTTTCCCGGGCCTTCTATGGCTGTGAGTGTGGGGTGAGGTGGGGCTGTGAGGGGTGGGGGAGGGGCAGGCACAGTGGCCACAGGTCCCTGGCTCTCCCTGTTCCCCGCAGGGCTGGCCTACTGTCGCCACCTGTCCACAGTGCGGACCCACCTGTCAGCGCTAGTGCATCACAACATCATCCCACCTGCCCGGCCCCCAGGAGCCTCTGGGGGCCTCACCAAGGATGTGTGGAGCAAGTACCAGAAGGATGAAAAGGTGCGCACTCTAGGGGCCAGTCAGTGCAGAGCAGCCTGCTCCGGGAGCAGCTCTGCACACCAAATGGGCATTCGGATAAAACACAGTAGCTGTCAGCTTGGCAGGCTGGGGCTGATGACCATGGCTCGGGTCACGGTAGACTCTCGGACAGTTGGATCTGTGGGTTTCCATGGAACCCAGCCTGGTTCTGTTTTGCTTCCGCATTACTCTGCAGCCTTGGGCAAACCTCTGCATCTCTCTGGGCTCTGTTTTCTGCCCTGGAAGGAAAGAGGGTTGAAGAAGTTAATCCAGCACTAGTCTGGGGTGGAGAGGACGTGACCACCCCAAAGTGGGGTTTGCCTGGGCTTCGGTGGAGTGTATTAACGTCCCCCTCAGTTACCCATGGGATTGGGCCACACAGCTGGGCTGCAGTGACCAGGGGGACATTCTTTACTGTCTTGATTCCTTAGAACTACAAAGAACTGGAGCTGCTGCGGCAAGTTTACTACGGAGGTGTGGAGCATGAGATTCGCAAGGAAGTCTGGCCCTTTCTGCTTGGCCACTACAAGTTTGGCATGACCAAGAAGGAAATGGAGCAGGTAAGGGTAGCCCATTCCCATGAGGAAAAGCTAGGGAACTGGACCAAGGGACCTCAGGGAGGGGGGCTTTGAAAACCTCAGTTTCTTCCTAGCTGGAAAGAAATGAGAAGAAAATGTCAGTAGAGCAGCCCCGCTCCCTTCACCCCTGGGCCTGACCATAGTCCCCAGCTGTCCCAGACCCTGCAGAGAAGGGCTGGAGTACACCTCCCCCGATGGTCGTGGTGTGATCCAAGCGCAGGTGGACGCAGCTGTGGCAGCGAGGTACCAGCGGGTGTTGGCGGAGTGGAAGGCCTGTGAGGTGGTGGTGAGACAGCGGGAGCGGGAGGCTCACCCAGCCACACTCACCAAGTTCTCCTCAGGCAGCAGCATCGACAGCCACGTGCAGCGCCTCATCCACCGAGATTCTACCATCAGCAATGACGTGAGCCAGATGGAACCTGGGGGGTCAGGGTGGGGGTCACGGGCATTTTATTCACAGGAATCCTGACCACCAGCATAATCTCTAGTACTCCCTGCAGCGGAGCCCTGAGAGAATGGCTTAATATGTCTGTGCCCCATTTCTTCCCCCAGAAAGTGGGCTGACCCCTTGCTCTGGTGTTGCAGGAATAACGTGAGATAGTACATTGTGTTCTGTTTTAATGGACTAGAAGGGAAATGGAT
Organism: Talpa europaea; assembly: GCF_964194135.1. Taxonomy (NCBI): domain Eukaryota; kingdom Metazoa; phylum Chordata; class Mammalia; order Eulipotyphla; family Talpidae; genus Talpa; species Talpa europaea. The sequence continues at coordinate 87,092,899 of NC_140074.1, forward strand.
TTATGGGTATTTTAAAAAGTCCTCCTCCTGCCTCCTTGAGGTCTCCTCAAGGCCTGGAACAGGCAGGGTTCTAGTCTCAGGTCCACTAAGACAAGATGACTGACTTGTTACCCCTGGGCCTTAATGTCCCTCTCAGCTCTACTGTGCTGATTGTAGAGCTTCACCCGGAGCTGTTGACCAGAAACCAGGGAGCAGTTAGATCCATCGGTGTCCACTGGCAAGGTCTCCCTCCCACCACAGTGTTTAATCACCTCTCAGGGTTGACTGCAACGTCAGCTCAGAGCCTGCTTGGTTCTTCTGGGTGTTGTCCCTGCCTTTCTTTTGTGAATGGCAAGTCCCCAACTAGAGCCCAAGCAGAGCTGATACGAAGTTTCACTTTTGAAGACACTCTTCTATTAACTTACACTTTTCCTTTAAAATTGCTAGTTTAGCTAGGGTATGTTCTTGCTACTTTACTAAATCCTTGCTAACGTAAATGGAAAACTTAAGCTGGAGCAAGACTTAAAGAAATACAACTAACAAGGCACACTCCTTTCCATGAACCTTTTCTTCATCTCCCACTTGTGTGTCTGTTCTCTTTCTTTCTGGCTTTGGGTATTTGTGAAATCCTGAGTCTGTACCAGTGCCCCAGCTGCTCAGCTGGGACAGCAGTAGCTTTCCTTGTTGGCATGATCCTGAGGCTCTGGATTGCCTGGGATTCTCAGCCTCCCTTGATACAAATCCAGCAACACTGACGACGGCTTGCCCAAAGTGAAAACTACTTTTAGTTTCCTTTTCCCTAAATAAGAAAAGAAAATAATAGTCTATAGATCTCTTATGTTCCCTGTGACTGTTCCGTAGTGGCGTGGTGGTGGATGGTTTCCAATTGGTAGAATGTTTCCGTTTATTTCTTCCCCTTCCTCAGCTACTCTGAAGCTAATATAACTGATGAGGTACTTGCTGAAGAAGTTTTCCTTTCTTCTGAACAATTAGACTGGGGGAAAAAAAAAAATAAAAGAACTTGTTTTTCTTAACACCTCTAGCCTGTGGTCCTCCGAGTCTGCCTCAGCAGCCACACCAACCACCGACACACTCTTCTGACTCAAGGCAGCCTCAGGCCCTGCTTGGTGACTTTGGGTGTTTGTGAATGACACTTCGCTCTCACCGGCCCCCACGTGTCCAGCTCGTTGTCCTCCTTCCCTGCAGTAGCCACAGGAAGCCCTGGAATGCTTTATACTTTTTCTCATGCCTTAGGGAGAGGCCTGAGGAAGGGGCCAGAAGGCGAGGTCTGGTGCCCGGGGAAGCAGTGTCAGAGCCCAAGGGTAGAGAGTAGGGGTTGTGAAGAGAATTCTCCATTCCTCTCAGCTCTGACTCCAGGAAGGGAGGTGGGAGCTGAGGGAAGGTGTTGCGTGCAGGTGTGAGCCCCGCCATCTGTTCACCTCCATCAGGTGTTTATCTCTGTGGATGAACTGGAGCCCCCAAAGCCCCCAGGCACTGAAGATTCCAGACCAGAGCTTGAGCAGGAAGCGGGAGCTGGTTCCCTGGGAACCGCCATGGTAGAACAGCAGCAGTCAGTAGAGTTTGACTCTCCAGACTCAGGACTGCCTTCCTCTCGCAATTACTCCGTGACCTCGGGCATCCAGTCCAGCATAGACGAGGGCCAGAGTGTGGGCTTCGAGGAGGAGGACTGCGGTGCAGAGGAAGGCTCCGACGGACTGGGCCCTGCTGCCCACGCTTTCTCGTCGCCTGGCGATCCCACCCAAGAGAAGGCCTCTCGGACCAGTGAGCTGGAGGCAGGGGAGGAGCTTGCGGCTGTGTGTGCTGCTGCCTACACTGTATGTGGACGTTTCTGACATCCCAGGCTTGGGGATAGGCTGGTGGGGTGCAGAGTGGGGATGTGCCCTGACTGTCCTGGAGAGCAGCACTGAGCTTCCCCAGAGGACTCTTCCCCGAGTCCCTCGGTCTCCTGCTTTTGCTGCGTTCCTTTGTTTGGGCATCACCTCCAGCCCCCAGCTCACCCCTGAGGGCCCTCCACTCTTCCAGATAGAATTACTGGACACTGTGGCCTTAAACCTGCACCGCATAGACAAAGATGTGCAGCGATGTGATCGCAACTACTGGTACTTCACATCCCCCAACCTCGAGAGGCTCAGAGACATCATGTGCAGGTGCCACTGTGGGGCCCGGCTCACGGCGGGAGGCAGGGGCCCTGCCGCGCTCTCCTCCACCGAATCATGAACAGCTCCCTCTTTATGGAATGCTCTTTCCCTGTAATGCCACACCCCCACCTCTCTTCATTCTTAGAGGCTTTTCAGCTTTCAGTTCCTGCCCTACTTCTGCAGGAAGCCCTAACTGATTTCCCTCAGCCCAGGGCTCCCCAGTCCCAGCATTCCCAGGGGAGTCTAGCAGCATTCCCAGGGGAGGTCATTGTCACTTCCTGAGCCCCTGCATCCCCGGAGCACTGGGCTGTGGGTTGTTCTCTGCCCCAGCGCTTTAAGGAAAGTCTGCCTTCCGAGTGGAAGGCTGCTCTGGGGAGGGGGCGGTGCACACCCACGCTGACTCTGTCCCTGGCATTTCAGCTACGTGTGGGAGCACCTGGACGTGGGCTATGTGCAGGGCATGTGCGACCTGCTGGCACCTCTCCTGGTCATCCTGGACAATGGTGAGGGACTTGGGGGAGAGGGGTTCCCCCAGTGGGATTGGGATTGGGTTGACATAGCTGGTGACAGGAAAAGAAGCCTGCGAGGATCAGAAGGGTGGGGATGAAAAGCAGCTCTGATCTCTGGGCCATAGGACACCCCCTGTGAAGTGAGGTGTCAGGGCCTCCTGTGCTGCCATCTCACTCCAGTCTCCCCTCAGACCAGCTGGCCTACAGCTGCTTCAGCCACCTCATGAAGAGGATGAGCCAGAACTTTCCCAATGGGGGTGCCATGGACACCCATTTTGCCAACATGCGCTCCCTCATCCAGGTAAACTCCACAGCTGACTGGGCACCGCCAGGCTTGTTCATCGTTCACAGGGAGGCCAGGGAGCTTCAAAAATGTCCTTTATGTATAAACTGAATTTCATTTAAAAAAAAAAAAAAGATATTGTTTTCAATGTTACAAATTAAGGAGTGCCGGCTTGTGAATGCTTGTGCTCAAGAAAGTTCTGGTGAGTAGTGTGGTCAATGATGAAATCAAGCACCCAGAAAATGCTGTAACTCCAAAAAGAGTGCACCCCAAGGTGATGGAGGGGGCACATGTGCAGCTGTCAGACCACCTGGAAGAGCCCGGTAGGGGGACTTGAGGAGAGGGAGACCACCTGGGAGGCAGCATCAGGTCGGTCCGACCCCCTGTCTCTGTGCACACCAGATCCTGGACTCAGAGCTGTTTGAACTGATGCATCAGAATGGAGACTACACCCACTTCTACTTCTGTTACCGCTGGTTCCTGCTGGATTTTAAGAGAGGTAAGAGGGGCAGAGGGGAGGTCTCTCTTCCCCAAAGTCAGAGATTCTCAACCTTTACTGCCCTGGCTAAAGCAGTTCCAAACACTAGTTTTGGGAACATCTTTCAAACCAAATCTTCCCCAAGTACTAAGTCCTGTGCTGGGGTTGCGCTGGCTGATGAGAATGCAGGAGCGGCGTCTGCAGGAGCCCACTGTACAGGAATTCTAAGCGGAGGGTGGGGTCTTGCACTGGGGCATGGGCCCCCCTCCCCCACCTTGGGCCAGGTTGTGAGTAATGGGGAGTATCCCAGGACTCTGGCCCTTGGAGCTCTGTCTCCACACGTGGCTCTGTCGGAGGCCTGTGGGTAGCCAGGCTCACCTCAGGCCCTCGCTGTCCCTAGAGCTGCTGTATGAGGATGTGTTTGCTGTGTGGGAGGTGATCTGGGCAGCCCAGCACATCTCATCAGAGCACTTTGTCCTGTTCATTGCCCTGGCCCTGGTGGAGGCCTACCGTGAGATAATCCGTGACAACAACATGGACTTCACCGACATTATCAAGTTCTTCAATGGTAGGAGCTGGTCCAGCCATTCTGGCTGTCCCGGCGGGGACGTGGGAACCTCTACTCTTGGCCTGAGCTGGGCTGGAGGGACTTTCAGGAATGCCTGGTTGCTTCTGCATAAGCAGATGGAAATGGAATAGGGTGGGCACCACAGGGCCTCCCCCACCCCTCACCCCAGACGACTGTCCTGCCCCAGCGTCCCCACAGTTTATCTGTTTCTCCCAGAACGGGCTGAGCGTCACGACGCCCAGGAGATCCTGCGGATTGCCCGGGACCTCGTCCACAAGGTGCAGATGCTCATAGAAAACAAGTGAAGGCTGTAGCCAGGAGGCAGCAGCCTGCCAGAGCCTGGGCTGCAGGTCTCTGGGCCCTGCAGGGAGATGCAGGGATGTCACAGCCAAGACAGCCCTAACCCCCAGCCACTCTGCCTGCCCATCTCTGTTCCTAACAAAGTGCTGTGAGCCTGGGATCCGCCTCCGGGCAGTGCTGGCCCTGCAGGGCGAGTAAGGGAGCAGGATGCCCTCAGGTCAGGGCCAGGATGGGAGGGGTTGGCCTCAGGGAATGGCTCTTGGGGGACCCCCTTACTCTGTGCCCCTCAAATGCCTGGGAATAGCCCTACTGCCACCTGTAGCCTTGGCCTGGACTGTTGCCCATGTCATCTCCCAGGTCAGTCTAGCAGCTAGCGGGGCTGTACTTTTCTGGGCCCCACCACCTGATGAGGGTCGTGTGGGGCAAGGGGACTCTACTGTCTCTTCTGAAAGTCCCTTTGCAAGTCCTGTGCGTGTACGCGCACCAGCCGCCGCTGGAGCAGCCAGGACTGCTGTCAGTTTGGGCCTGTGTCCCAGGGACCTCAGGGGACCTGGGCTGCCTCTGGGCCCTCCCAAGACCGGGCAGCCAGGTGTGGGCCCTGGGTGGGAAGTGCCCACTTCAGTAGCACTGCCACTGCCACCTGAGATGACCCCATGCACCACCCCCCAGCTTGTACAGTGCACCCACGTGTATCTGTACAGTCTCACTGTTGTCACCCTGCTCTTGCTTTACGCATTAGCTGCATCCCTGAAAATGTAAATGACGCTTTTGCCAGCTGGATGACCTGGAATCTGGTGGGAGCATTTGCTCTCACAAGGAATCTCAGGATGGTTCTTCTGGGAGTCAATCCTGTCACAGCCTCCTCTCAGGGATAGGCCCAAAGTTTTTTGGTGGGGGCAGCCCATTGCTTAGCCCAGGCATCTTCTGAGTCCCTGGGGCTAAGGGAAGGTGAGGGTGAGTCTCTGACGAGAAGCAAGGCTAGCTCTGCCTTCCACATGCTTCTCAGGATGCCTAAGAGGCCAAGGGACCCAAAGACCCTCTTGGAGGAGCCTCACTTATGGAAGTGTTAGGAAGGGCCCAGCTCCTGACCCCAGGCCTAGGCACACTGCTTGCTCTGTCATCCCCACTTCCTTCCCTCCCTACCACCCCTCCCCGCCAACACATGCAGGCTAGGCCCCAGGGCAAGGCCACCCTGCCGCTAAGGTGTAGACTTCCTGCATCTGGAAAAGGGAAGGGTCCACAGCCCTCTGCATCCAGCACAGCCTCCCTAGCCCGCCCTTGCTCCTGGGGCACCACACAGCCTGTTTGGGAGCTCGCCTGCCCCGTTCCCACCCTGTCTCCGCCAAACACGGTGGCTGTTGTGCACCTGCCTTAGTGACACAGTGGTTTTGTGAGGAGCAGAATGTGTATGTTTTTGTTGTTTGGCTCAGAAACTATACTCTTCAATGTAACAGACCAATAAACATAGCATTTGGCAATGCTTGAGGCTCTGGGGGCTACTTGCGGGCTGGCGTTGGATAGTGAGTAATTTTATGCGTTGGGGAATTCTGTAAGTTACACTATGGAGGGCAAGAGGGCCAGCCCGACGCGGAAGGACGGCAGAAAGAGCCAGTTTCTAGGAGAGAGGGACCTCAGTTATGAACTGAATGAGGGGAGCTTGGTAGCCAGATCCCAAGTACTCAGGGAGAGCCCTTGGAGGCCCCTCACCCAGAGCCAGTGGTCCTAACACACCGACCAGTGGCTACAGCCTCTTGATGTGCAGGTCTTCCCCGCCCCTCCCCCTGTCCGCCTGCCCTCCTGCAACAGCCAGCTGGCGCTTGACTGGGAATCTGCAGGAGCCTCTTGGCCCTGCCAGCCAGTGAAGGACCCTGTCTCTCTGATTTTGACTCCTGACCGCTGACCACTGCCTTGAGATGCCTGCTTCAGGCTGGGGCAAGGGGGTGGAGGTGTCAGGAGGGGTCAAAACTGCTGGAGCATGGAAAGGGCCTGAGTAGAATGGGCTTTCTGCTGCCTTCCCCCACCCCTCAGCTCCACTGTCCCCATCGTGCAATATTCCAGGTAAAGGGCCATATGGCCAGGGGATCGGGGACACTGGCTTTCTGGGCATTTAGGGCCCTGTTGCCAGTTCACTAAGAGCTGCCCAAGCTAGGAAACCATTTGATGTCGGGAATCTTGGAGCCAGGGAACCTTAAAAGCCCTGTAGAATACCTTCCCATTCCTCAGGGGTGACTCCACTTGAAAGCTCACCAAATGCCCTTAATAGAACAGCCTGGAAGTGGACGGGGTTCTTCACACACTCCCACCTCTTCCTGCTCGGGCACAGCCAAGAGAGCAGGACGCACAAGCTAGGGTGCTGGTTGGTGTAGGGCACTGGAACCCTACACCAGAGGGTTCCAGTAGGGAACCCTCTACTCTGGAGCTAACACTTCCTCTCTTACAGAGCAGGAGCTGGCACATAGAAGCACCTGGATTCCTGTTTGGGACTTTTGTTCCATTACCCTGATCACAGGTGCTTCTTTTGTAGGCTTCAGCTGTGCTGAGGGACTATGCTTTGAGTACAGGAAGGGGAGCTTTGCTTACCCTTTAGATACAGTGGTAGCCTTCAGGTGATTTGGGGTCATTCCTGCCAGGGACATGGTCTTCATCTTTGTCCCAGGTCTGGGCACAGTGCTGACACCGTGTAGGTGCTCAGAAAGTAGTAACTCCTAACCCTCGGCCTTCCCTCAAGTGGAACGGACCCAGTTCTTCCTGAAACTACCAGCAGAGGGAGCTAGCATCTCACAAGTGAAAGGAACTGGCGCTATTGTGGGGCAACAGGGTGGGGCCCTGGGCCTAGGTTTCCTGAGGTTGGTCTTCTTCAGAGAATGGGACCCTAAGACTTTGGTGGCTACTGTTTCCTACCTTAAGGATAACCCCCCCCACACACACAGCTGCAGACCCACTCCCAGAAGCTGAGTCAGTTCCTTTGGTTTGGGGCTGGGGGCGGGGGGGGGGTGGGGGGGACGGGGAGAGGAGGGATACAGCAGGTGTCAGGAACTTAGAAAAGGCAGGAGAGGTCGCCTGCCAGGTGTCGCCCAGTCCAGCTTAGCTCCTGACCCCGTTCTTTCACCTCCCCCATTTGCTCCAGAGACAGCCTCCCAAAGAACTGGTTTACCCTAAACTGGGCAGAGATGTTAGAGGGCCAAGTCTTCCAGACCCAGCTCAGACCATGGCTTTTTGGCCCCTGACCTTCAGTCCTTCCTCTTCTTGTTCCTTTCCCTGAAGACAGCTAGTAAGCACTTCCCATAGGGCCTGTTCTCACAGCCGCAGAACATCCCCTCTCGAGAAGCCCCTCACCCATTGCGCACAGCAGGACCCTGACTAGAGACCCCAGGGCTGGGTGGGTGGCACTCACTTCCTGGGCCTGGGGAAAGGACTGCACGGTTGAGGTCTGACCGGCACCACCAGGCCCCCAGCTTGCTAGCTGCGCGACCTAATCACTCCGCCACCCCATACCTGTTTCCTTATCTGCCAGAATGGACGAGTTGGCTTACTTACCCCACTGCGCTGCTGGAGATGAAACAAGATACTGCTTGTAAAACGGTTTGAGGAAGTACAAAGTATTGCAGAAGTGTAAGGAAGAACAGAGCCAGAGTTCTCAGGGCTTGCTGAGCACTGGGCATTGGGAACAGGTTCTGAATTTTTTCTAGACAGACATGGACGTTGCTTGAGGACCGGGCCCCCCATAACCGGTTAAGGACCCTGCTGTGTGCTGAACTCTCCTGCTAAAGTCTCTGCTTCCTCTCGCAACAAAATGACCCAGATGCTGCCGGCTGGCAGCTCCAGCTCAGGTTTCAGTGCAGGTTTATTTCAGTTTTATATTTTATTCCAGGCAAGTGCTTATTACATGGAGAGTATTCATGTCTCAATACCTAAAGTCTTGGAGCATGAACAGCCACTAGAATACAGTTCAATAGTAAAAATACAATATGTACAAAATTAGGGTTTTTGTAGTTTTTTTTCCCACACAGCAGATGTATCCAAACACATAAAAACCTCTACAGTCTGGGGTCGCTACAGTTTATATTTCAGGAAACGGAGACACAGTGACCGAGTCCTCACTGTAAACAAGGGCCACCTCTTTGAGGGATGGGGGTGGAACCCTGGGAGGGAGAGAAGCTACTCCTAGAGAGTACAGGGGTTATGATGACCCCCCCATCCCCCTCCAGGCATTCCCTGCCCTTCTTTGGCCTCCCCCAAGGAACCAGCTTCCCCCTCTCCCCGAGGTAAAGATTCCCAGCCAGTGAGCCACTCTGAACATCAAAAAAGTAAAACACGCATGAGAGGTAAGATGTGTGTGTGTGCGTGTGCATGCCCATGCGCGCACACTCGAGTCCCCCAGGCTGGAAGGGCTAGAGAGGGGAGGGGCAGGCGGTCCCACAGGGCGAGGACACTCAAGGTCCGGACAGCTCTCAGAGGGGAGATGCCCAAGGATGGGCTGGCCGGAGGCTGCCTCTCTTGGGCACACAGTGTCACAGCATTCACGAACACAACAAAACAACAGCAACAACACCCATTGTCACCAATCTGGACATAGTCATTCGGCACTAGAGTCGGAGGCCCCCCACTGCCGCGGGGAGGGGGCAGCGGCAGGCAGATGAGGTATCTGTGCAGGCCCAGGGGCACTCTGAACTGCCTCGAGATGCGGGGAGAACAGAGCTGAGAGGGCAAGTTCACCAACGCGTCTCTGTTCCCTGGGTGCCAAGCCTGCCATCTCCCCCTCTGCCCTTTTCACTATAATCACTGGGATTCGTGAAACCAGCTCCCGCCAAGAACAAGGGTGGAGGTGGCTGCAGGTGCAGGAAGGCAGCAAGCTTATGAGGTGGGCGTGCTGAGTTGGGTTGGGCACAGGGCTCCCTCCTAGAGGCCTCTAAGGCATCAAAAGGCCTTCCTTTTCCCCCACCCCGAGAACAGACTAGAAAACAGTCCCCTGGGAAGTCTCCAGGACCAGGAAGAAAATGAAAGGGAATTATTAGGTGTTTAAATCTATTCAAGATCTTTGTTGACTTCTGTCTCATCCTGCTGGACACTCCAGATTCTGGGCCCCTACACGGTCACCTCCCCCAGCCTGTCGACGCAGACTTCACACCTAGGGACACTTTTTTCCTCCCCCCCCACACACTGAAAGGCCATTGGTGTGTCCGGGTGGGGAGCTGAGTGTGCATGTGTGTGTAACTGAGTGTCTGACACAAAGGCCACTTGTAAGGAATACCCACATAAAAGAAGCCAAAGTCATAGGCTGAGGCAGAGGCAGAGGCAGGGCAAGCAACCCACACACAGCCCCTCCCCCATCACCACCCCAAGCTCAGCCTTGCCCCCAGCTAAAGAGGAAGGCAGTGGTACACAGCAGCCCACCGGGGTGGGTACACTCAGAACAGCCCACGGGAGGAAAGGATATTCCGGAGGAAGAAAGATGAGTAGAGACAGAGGCACAAGCCCTCTGCTGTCTGGAGGGCTCCCTGCTCCCTCTCTACAGCTTCCCAGGCCATTGGGGAAGGGGCTGGCTAAGCTCCTGGAGCTCAGCTTCCTGACTGTCTCAACAGCGTGGCTGCAGGCTTCTGGAACCAAGGCCAGATGCTGGTCCATGTCACCCTGGCTGCAGGAGGCAACATCCCCTGGGGGCTGGGGGGTGTGCACAGTACCAAGCACAGGCCAAGGAGCCAGGGGACTGAACACCAGACAGAGCCCCTCCCCTCTGCCTTCCAGAGGCCAAAATTTATGCCCATAGGGAGGAGGAAGGGGGGGCAAGCCCCTCCTCCACCCCACCCTCAGCCTGCCCTCCTGAGGACAAGAGTCCGGTGGCAAGGTTTGGAGGGCTCGGGAGCTTGGCAACAGCTTGCGTTTGGTCGGCTGATGGTAGAAGCGTCTTAACTAGTTTCTGCTGTAACGAATCACGGTGACTGCTTTGGGTTGGAGCGCCCCGGGCTGGGTGGAACTCCAGACCAGCCACTTCCTGGGATCTGTACCTGTACTCAGAGCAGGGCGCCCATGGTCCCCAGCTTTCTGGGCCAAGTTGCTTCAGTTCGGCTTCCCCCTTTGCCCTCCAAAGGTGTGGGAAGAGAAGGCTGAGGCTTGGGAGGGGAGGGCCCCCTCGCCAGACAAAGCAATAGCAGCAGCAGCACAGGAAGGCGGGCAGGGTAGGGGAAGTCAGAAAACATGACATCCACGTCTAACTGGTTTCGGGGGATCGGGTGAGGAAGCAGGAATAGCACTGGAGTTGGCACCAGGCCAATGGGTAGCCTGTTCATCAGTCTCTCATTTTATCAAGTCCTAGTGCAGTGAGGGAATCCCCTGCCTGTGCCCAGCTCCCTGGGGCGGCCCCTCCCTCCCCTGGCTCAGAGTCTCTGCACCCCCTTCCCCTAGGAGGCCTGGGGGTGGGTGTGGGTGGGGCGGGCCTGGGCCTGGCTGGAATGTGTGGAGCTGGTGGGTGGGAAAGTGGGGGATAGGTCCCCCTCGCTGCCCCCACTGGGGGCCTCTGAGTGGCCTCATCCTCAAGCCAGCTTGAGTGTGCTGACTGGGAAGGAGGGCATGGTGACCATGGTCACAGGATTGAGCACTGTCTGGCCCACCAGCTGGGGGTGGTGTACCACCTGCGCCCCCACGGCTGGCTTCGCCATAACGGTGGCCGGGGGACCCAGCCCTGCTGTGCCATTCACTTGCTGGTGTGAGAGGGTGTGGGCAATGTGGCTCACCGCCACCGGCTGGCTCACCGCCACGGGCTGCGGGTACAGGGGCAGCTGGGAGCCAAGGTGGGCCACATGGTTGAGCGTGGCAGGGTGCACTGTGATGTGGCCAATGGGGGGTGTGGCAGGTGCCAGCTGCATAGCAGGGCTGGGGGCCGAGGGGGCGATGTGGGCAATGTGCTTGCCGCCTGGACCCTGTAGAACATGGTTCACAGTCTGGATGACTGAGGCATGGGTGGTGGCTGTGTGGGCGATGACCGTGGAGCCTCCCCCAGCTGCGGCCACCAAGTGGGCTGGAGCAGGCACCAGTGTCTGGGCAGGGGCAGCTGGCGGGGGAGGAGGGGCCGGCAGAGGTGTCTTCTGCTGTGTCGGCGGCTGCTGCCCAGGCAGGTGGGCAGGAGACAGGGCCACAGGCTGGGAGTGAGGGTGTGGGTGGGGCGGCAGAGGCGCGGGGGCGGTGCTGGGCGGTGGCTTCGGCAGCTCCGGGTGGGGGCGATGGCTCAGCTTAGGTGGGCCCAGGCCGGCCTGGTCCTCCTCCATATCCTCGTCTATGTTGTCCTCACCCTCTGTGGGGGGCATGGGGACAGGGGCAGGTCAGACGGGCTTGGGAAACGGCTGGAGGAGCAGATGCCCCTGGGGCCTGGGGAGGCAGCGGGGCTGGGGCAGAGGGCATCTTTTCCAGTAGGCAAAGGGAGACTCGCATTTGAGGGGCAGGGGCAACACGGAGCAGGTGGCAGAGAGGCTCACCAGAGGCAGTAGAGGTGGAGGCCTGGTCATCCTCGGGCTGGCCCGTCTGCCGGAGCACACGATCAATCTCCAGCACGTCCATCCACTGGCTCAGCTCGTGCTTGAGCTCGGCCAGCCGCTGCTGCGTGGCAATCTTCTCCCTCGCCAGCCGCTCCATCTCATGCTCGTATTCCTTCTCCTTCCTCTTCAGGGACTGGAGGACAGGGCAAGGGACAGCACGACTCCCTGAGCAGCAGCCAGGGAACTTCAGAATCTCCCAATAGCCACTCACACCACCAGATCCCCCAGGACACAGGGACAAGCAGGCAGCGTCCAGGGGGCTCAAACCAACCAGCTGCTGGACACCAGACCTACCTTGTGGTCATGCCTCTGCCCAGTGAGGCTCAGTGTGCTGGGGACTGTGGGCTTGGGGGAGGTGCCAGTGAAGGAAAACAGAGATCCAGGTCAGTCCCTCCCGGTATGGAGACCCTCTACCCTATCAGCTGTGTCTTGAGAGGCATTACCATCTCTTGCCCCACCCACTCCCCACCCAGCCTCGCCCTCCACGTAGAGAAAGACAAAAAGGGCGACAGGCTTCTCAGGTCGTGCCCCAGGCCAGCACCCGTGCCATTCTGTCAGTCACTACTACAGTCACAAGTGACCCTCCTGGGAATGGGAACCCATTCCCCAAGAACCCAGACCATCCTGCCCTTCTCTCCACGCCATTCCCTGATCTTTCTGGGTGTGCGGTGTCCTCGAAGACGACCTGCCAGACTTGGTGACATCTCCTTTGCCCCCGAGTTCACCTCCGGCTCAGTACCCGCAGCTGCTGGCTCTGTATCTCCTCTCCAAGCCGGGCGACTGCCACGGTGCCCACTTGTGCCGCCTCCACAATGTTCCAGTTTCACGCTGCCTGCAGCCCTCCAGGCTCCCCAGGGTGCAGAACAAGCCCCTCCTTCCACACCTGTACACCAGTGAGAAGTGGCCCTTGGGCTGCGCTACAGCAGCACTGCCGCCGACCGAGCACGCCTGGAGAGGCTTCTGTCCTTCAGCACAGGTTCCAGGCTGTTCCCACCCCCGTGACGCTGAGCCCACCAGCCACTTTGTTAAGAACATGGGGTGGGGGGCGGGGGTGGGAGACACCCTTACCCCCGGGTCATGTCCCTCCCAACTATTCCAGGTCCACACATGACCCTGTGCCCCTGAGACTGGCCCCTCACACAGGTGCGGGACACCACGCCTCACAGGCTGTGCTCCCTCTCGCAGGGCTCCAGTTTCCGCTCCCACAGGCGTATCAGCCGCTGTGAAAAGCCCAGCTCTTAGCTCGCTTCCATACCACACGTCTCTGGCTTACTACCACCTTCTGACTCTTAAACTAAACCGTTTTAAGTTTTGCAGGCTCCGCTGTCGTCGGCTTCGCCTCAGCCTAGGTGCTTTGTGACTATTAAGTCCACTAGCCACGACGGGCAATCCAACCCAGCTGCTTCCCCAGTCTCACCTGTCCTGTTCCTGAGCTCCTAGCTTCCAAGTCTTGCCGGAATGGCCAGATACAGGGCCCACACCCTCACCAGTACAACCTCCTGTCTGTCCTCCAGGCCCTTCTCCGCACTGGCACCACACACCTGAGCATTTAATGACAGTCAAATAGTATTTAATCAGATGCTGGATCATACAACCCTCAAAATACTTTGTGTTTTGGCCTCTCTGGTGGCGCAAGGGGTTAAGCTCAGCACTATGAAGCTATCCACAGCCACTGCAGCACGAGTTCAATCCCCAGCCAGGGAGCTACCCACATGGCACAGCAGACCTCTCCTTCACCCACTGCTCCCCTCAGCAGTATATTTCAGCAGACCTGCCTATTCTGCTCCCCACTCTGTCTCTGGTGAATCTTCTTACCCCCCGCACTTCTATGCATAAATAAATATTTTAAAAAAGTATTTCGTGTTTTGTCTTTCTATCTAAATACATAGTTTCTATCCAACCCTATGAGTGAAGGCAAAGACTGCTCTATAATTAGTTTATATCCCTTTGTTCTACTGATGGCAAGGACAAAGCTAAGCCATCTTAGCGCCAGAGGAAGAATTTGTGAAGATGTGAGCATGTTAATTTCCCTCCACCCATCCCCTTCATCACGGGAGAATCAATTGCCCATTAGACTTGAATTTCCCTGGATTCTGTTTTCTGTGGGCAGCCTTTCTTCACTATTCAGCTGCCCTTCCTGGGCAAGGCTGTCTCCTCAGATCCACCCAACAACTAGGTCCAACTTGCCCAAACTCTTTGCATTTCTTTCTTTTTTTTTTTTTGGTAAAGATTTATTTATGCACCCAAGAACTGGGGTATAGACCAGAGATATGGGGCGGGGGGGTGGGCGGCAGTGAGAGGATTCACCAGAGTGGGGAGCATAACAGGCAGATCCACTGAAACACTGCTGAGGGGAGCAGTGGGGCGAAACAGGAGAGGTCTGCTGTGCCATGTTGGTTAACTCCCTGCCTGGGGATCAAACTCATGCTGCAGTGGCTGCTGATAGCTTCACTGTGCTGAGACTTAACCCCTTGCGCCACCAGGGAGGTCCCAAACTCTTTGTATTTCCCACCTGAAAAATAAGAGATGTCTCAAACCATTAGCGCAACACACAGTCCAGATGCAACCATGCTCTATGGGCCTGAAACCTGATAGCTTTATACTTCTACATATATACTTCACACACAGCCTTCCCTATCATCCTGGCTTTGAGGTTAATCTCCTCCCCCCATTTCTGTAATAAAGACAGTAGGAAAGACTCCACCACCACCACCACCATGACCAGTCTGGCTTCTCACCTGGCTCAACCCTAAGAGGCCAGTGCTCAACATGACATCAGTTGTCAAGCCACATCAATGATGGGGCCTGTGGTAAGTGAGCCCTTAATCATACCTGGCTGCTGGGAGTTGGAAGCAGCTGTCCTAACTCTGCTAGCAGAGAGGCCAGGCTTCTAGGTCAGGGAGAAAGAATGCCAGAGGTCAAAACCTCCTCGCACCTAGCCCAGTTCCCTAGCAGCCCCTGGAAAGTTTTCACAGGTCTAACTTTAGTCCACATTGCTTCATTTTAAGAGGGGATATAGCTCAGTGGCAGAACATTGATTGCAGCACACTGCTTCATTTTAAGCCCATTTGCTTTCTAAGATTACCTTAATCTTAGGTGCATGGATGTAAAGTTCAGTATGGTTTGGTAACTGCCTACTCCTCTTCCTGTCTCAGTACTTCAATGTGCCTTTCATCAGACTCTGGGACTGTTGGGGTGGGGTGTTACTACCTTTCCACAGCTTCCCACCTAAAGCCCTCAGTCCTGTGGCAACCGCCTCCCTGCCCCATCTCTACATGGCAACCATCCTGCCATCTTCAATTTCCAAACCTGCATCCTGCTTCCTCGTGATGCAGAAATTTTGGTCTGCTCTGGAGTCTCTGCCCTCCGCTCTGCCTAGTCCACACCCTGAGACATGCAGGTCGAAGATCAAACATCCTTTCCTCAGGACAAATCCCCTAACTCCCCAGAACAGACCCTGCTGTTCCTATTCCTACTCTGGCCTCCTTACATGGTCCTCTTGTTTACTTGTTTATGATCTGCTGAAAGACCAAGCCTATGAGGACACAGACCCATACTTTTGGTTTTGTTCCCTGCTTTACCCACAAAATCAGACGGGGTTATAAAAAAAAGTACCCAAATGACTAAATAAATAAGCAAGGCTGAGGACTTACTGAAAGTCTTTCAAGTTTTCTGCTTCTGCTTCCATTACCAGCACCAGGAAAAGTATGTCTTATAGACTGTCTGGGTCTGTGTTGTTTCCTACTCAGCCCAGGTGTCCAGATCTGCAGATTCTACATCATACAAAGCTCCTCTCCCTAAGGTATGTGATTACAAAGAGAAATTTGCCATTCTAGCCTTCCTAATGTTCTATAATTACTACAGTTATCACTTACATCCTATTTCCCAATTATCTCTCTTATCTTTTCCCCATTTAGCATCAGCGTAGTGACAGAAAGCTGATACACACAGCACCTGGACAAGGATTTGCTCCCAGGTCCGATCACTGAAGGACCAGGAACTAACAGTGACGCTCATAGGCTGCAAAACTCTCCTGGAAACAAGCCTCCGGGTACCTTCTCCAACCCGAAGCCCGATCCCTGCCCCCTCCCGGGCCGTCGGGGCCCGAAGGCGCGGCCCCGCCCCCGCCGAGGCACACGCGCACCCACGCGGCCCGGGCTTTGCTGCGTCACTCCCGCGTCCGCGCCCTCCCTCCGCGCCCCCGGAGCCCCGCCCCCGCCCGCCGGGCCCGGCCAATCCGCGAGCAGGGCCCCGCCCCCCCGGGTGCCGGGAAGCGGTCTGGAGGCGCGCCCGGAGGGCGGGCGGAAGGGCCCGCGTTTGCTTGAGGCGGGGAGGGAGCCGCCGGCTGGCTGGGAGCAGTCGCGCAGCAGCGCCTCCGCCCCTCAACAAGTCAGGCTCCGGTTACCTCAGGACTGTGACCCCCGCGGTCGAGGCCGGGGGGGAGGGGTGGCGCCCCGCCGCTGGCTCCGCGCCCAGTGGGCCTCTTTGCCACTCGCTCCCGCGGGGATCGTGACGCCACCCGGCCCACAAGCTTCCCGAGAGCCAGGGGGACCCCGATGCTCCCGCCTCCCCCCGCCCCCAGCGCGGCTCGGGAGCCAAAGTCCCTCCCACTCCCCAACGGCTCGGTTCCGACTACGTCTCCGCGGCAGCCGAGCGTGGCCGCCCGCCCCACCCCCACAGCCTCCTTCCCGGCACGCGGAACCCTCCGAGGTTTCCAGGGAAACCGAAACTCAGGCAGCCATGGCAACGATCTTATCTGGAGGGCGCCCCCCCCCCACTGCAGGGGGAAGTCTATGCCCAAAGGGAAGGGACACAAGGTCAGGAGGGCCCTAGAGAAAGGATTTTTAAACAAAAAATCCCAGACGGAAGGACCCGTGATTTCCTCGGGCTCGGGGGCCGCGGGGCTGTCTGTGACCCAGTCACGCCACCGCCCGTCTCCAGCGCGGGCTTCCCCCCGGGCTCGGGTCGTGGCAGGAGCTTAACCCTTCAGGTGGCAAAAGTGCGGGGCTCTTCTGGCGCGCTGCTGAGCGCACGGCGGCACGCCCAGGGGACCCCCCTCCTCACACACCTACACACTCGGGCCGAACGCGGGTTCCCGCTCGGCACGGCGGGCAGGGTGGAGGCCCCGCGCCCCACGCCCTTCCCGCCGCGGGCGCGCTAACGCGGCGAAGTACCCGGGTACTCGGCCTGACACCCACCCGCGGGCGCGGGGGGTGGAGCGCAGATGGTGGGGCTCCGCGGAGCCGCGGGCGGGGGAGGGGAGGCCGCCGCCCTCCCGGCGCACGCGCCCTGCCCGCAGCCCCCTCCCGGGCGGGGAGCCCCGCTGACGTCAGCCGGGCCATGTGCTCAGCGCCCGCGTGGAGGTGGGCGGGGGAGCCGGCGGGGAGCGGAGCGGAGAGGGCGGGGCGGGGCGGCGCGGGAGGCGGGCGGGCGGGCGCGCGCGCGCGGCCTCGGGGAGGAAGCAGCCGCCGCGGCCCCAGCAGCGCCGCCCGCCCTCCTCTGGGCCAACTTCCCCCGCTCCGTACCTGGATGTACCGCAGCGCGGTCCGCAGCACGCTCAGATTTGACGTCTTCTTGTCGTCCACGTTGGGGATGTTGCGCTTCAGAGTCTCAAAGCATTCCTTCAGATGGGCCCGCCTGGGGAGAGGGAGCAGCGCTGGTCAGCCAGCGCCCGGGGTGGTGGGGTGGCGAGGGCAGGGGGTGGGCAAGAGGAGGGAAGGTCCGAGGAGAGCTTGGGGGGCCAAGGGCGGAACCAGAGTCCCAAACACTCGCACATGCGCGCGCGCGCACACACACACCTGTTCTTCTCCAATTTGTTGTGGACTTCTCTGGTTCCGATCCTGAAACCCAGACAGACAGGAGGCTCAGGGAGGAGGGCCAGCTTAGGCGGCCTTCCTACCCCCCACCCCAAATGCCACTGTTTTTTTAAATCCCATACTTTATTAAAGAAGCCTTTGGTATGTTTGCCTTGTGTCATGGTGCACACACCCCTTGGAGGGCACATGCGTGCCCATAGTTCACCCCTTTAATCCTCCATCCCATCAGACCACCTGTAAGGAGACAGAAGGGCTCCTGGGAATCCGCAAACTAGTCACTTGACCTCAGACCTCACTCTTGAGGCCCATAATCCAATACTCTGTCTAAGGGTCTGGAAATGCCAACAACCCCAAATTTGAAGGTGGGGGTCAGAGAAGACAGACGCCTGGGAACAATTTCCCACATCCTCAGTGTGGGAATGGGCACAGTGAGAATGTGTCCAAACATAGTAGGGCCCTTCTCGGTTGGGGACGCAGGACGGGCTGGGCTCTGAGGGCTAGCCTGAGAGGAACTTTATCTTGCACACACAGCCCAGGGCTGGACAGTTCTCGTCTCCATCCCTCCAGCCTGGACTCTGCGACACCTCACTCACCCCCCAGGCCTCTTCTTCTGTTCGCTGGATTTGACTTCTTCAGCTGGTGCCAACTTCAGGGTCCCAAGAGTGGGTGGGGGTGGCTGCTGGGGGGCCAGCTGGGGCTGGACCCCGGGATGTGGTGCTATGGTCAGGATGGGCGTGGAGAGGGGCTGCAAAGGCTTGGGGCTGCCAGTGGGTGGAAGGCTGGTCTTGGAGTCCGGCAGCAGGGGAGCAGGGGTAGGCACCTGTGGCCTGGTGGGTAGGGGGGCAGATTCTTTAATGCTGAGTCCAGGGGTGCTAACCAAAGCTGGCTGGCGAGGCGCCAGGGGCAGAGGCTGGGCTGCAGGGGGCAGTGAGGGGGGCGGGGGTAATGGTTGGGGGGAATTGGTCACTACTGGAATAGGAATGACAGTCAGTGGGGTGGGGGTGGCAAGCGGTGGCGGAGGTGCCGGCGGGGGTGCAGGGGGAGACAGAGGCAGGGGTGGTGCCTCGATGCGGGGCTCCTCCAAGGGCAGGGCATGGGCCAGCCTGGCCAGGCTGCTGGCCTTCTTCTGTTCCTGCTCCCGCTCTCGCTCCAAGCGAAGCCGCTCCTGCTCCTCTACACAGAGAGAACACAAGGGGTGTCTCAGCAGGGCCAACAATCCTGGGTCCCAGCTTCACCTGTCCTCTGATTGTAACCCATCCTCTGACCCTCACCCAGTCAGTGCTCAGTGACAAACAAATAGCCACCCACACTCAGCCAGGCACTGGGCTAAGAGCTAAAGACACAGCAGTGAACAAATGAAATAGACCCAGTCCCAGCCTTTGGGGAGCCCAGGGCCTGGAGGGCAGAGGGGAGGGACAAAGTAAAAGGATAATAATGCAGGCTGGGGAAGGAAAGGAGCTGTGAAAAGGAGGAGCAGCAGCCGTCAGAGAGGATGCTGGAGGCCTGGCAACCCTAAGGTTGAGTGGTCATGCAGGCCACAAGCAGGGAGGGCCAGGAACAACATGGCAGAGGGCAGTGGTGTGACAGATAAAGTGGGCAGAGGCCAGCCCACAAAATACTTTACAGGCCACCACAGGACAATGGAGAGGGCCAGACAGTTCATAGCTCCGGAGGAAGATCTTCAACCATACAAATAACTTCTGGAGGATAAACACCTTCATTTCACAGTTAATTAAGATATGTTAGTTCAGAGAGGCAAGGTGACTGGCTGCCCACAGCACATCACAGGTAAAGCAGACTATGCCCAGCCTGGCAGACACCTGTACTTGCTATCCAACACATGCTCACTGGGAGTACACACACACACACACACACACACACACACACACACACACCCTGGATCCTCACAAGAGTCCTACGCCAGATAGGGCAGGGACGTCACCTTCAGTTCACACATGGAAACCAGGCTCATGGCTCCCAGGCTAGGCCTCACGTCTCTGGTTTCCTCAGGGAACCATACAAAAAAATACAGGCCCTTCTCTGCCTTTTGTCATACTAGAACTCACTTCTCTCAACCCGCTGTGTTTCCAGCAGCAGCAGCAGCACACACTAGAAAGGTAAGAAGCAGAAAGGAGAGCTGGAGAGCAATGAGCTCAGGTGTATTTGCACCCTGGTTGTAGCTCTGTTGAAAGTCCTACTCAGGAGCTGGTTGAGAACAGGAGGTAATGGGGAGAGCCCCTCCTTCTCCAGAAGTCTCTCCCATCTCCACCCTGCTCCATCCTCTCCCTGGTCCCACCATTGTGGTTCTCTGGCTACTGGGCTGGGCCAGGGCCCTGGGGAGTGGCTGCGGTGCCTAGGCCAGGGAGCAGGCTGGTCAACCTGCCTTCCCCTCCTGTCCCGGATTCAGCGCACTGCTGACTAACAGCACTGACAGCACTGACTGGGTGGATACGCCTCAAACACACCACCCCACAAGGGGTGGGGCTGGGGCCCAAGGTGAGCTAAGTGCCTCATAGAAAGATGTGCATCAGCAACCCCCCCTCCCCTTGTGTTTTGGGCTCAGGGGCCCCAGAAAACCTGAGGCCTCAGGGCCCTTTGCCCAATCCACAACTTGAGTGTGAGCCAGGCTTGCTGAGGGCCTCCCTCCCACAGAGGAGAAGAGGCAAAGGAGGAAGTAGAGGGGAGTGTTCTCAGAGGGGAAGCACTCAGTGGTTTCCCAGCAGCCAGAGTTCAAGTGCTGGACGGGTCAGCTTGGGCCTTGGTCTGGGCCTCTTCCCTATCTCCCCTGCCTTGCAGGAAGGGGAGATGCCAGGCTGGTGCAGGCCTGCGTGGGTGAGGGGAAGCCTTGATGTCCCAGGCGTTTCCAGTTAGCACTGGCTTATGTTCCAATCCCAGACAAAACCAGCTCTTGAGCGCCAGCTCTTCACAGCCAAGAGGAAAGCCTACTGAGTTCCAGCTTTGGAGCCCTTATCAGCCCCAGCCGGGGACAGCCCCAGTGCACTCCTCATCCCTGCTCCCCACCCCATTCTTCCAAAACAAGGCCCTGAGCTCAGCACCCAGCAGCCCCATCACCACTACTACCTCTATTCCTTTGACCTCTATTCCTTTGACCGTACCAGGACGCAAACTTCCATGGGTCTTGGGGCAAGGGTTCAACTTTCCCATGAGCCAGGGACACACAAAGCCCCAGGTCTCAAGGACAGGTACCCTGGGAACCCACACTGAAAGCAAATCACATATTCCCCATATTTTAAAAATCTTCAAAGCTCATTCAGAAGATAGCAACCTCCCTCTTACCTCCCTCTCTCCCACTCAGGCAGGTACACCTCACAGATGCCAGAAAGGCCCCAGGTGAATGGCCAAGGGATCAGCATGCAAAGGCTTCACCGCCAGTGAAGGAGAGGGGGTGCCCCAGGCAAGCTCAGCCCATCAAAACGTCCTGCCTCCTCCCCACCCTTGACCTATTCCCTGTATCCTGGAGAGGGGGAAGCAAAGTAGGAGGAGCAAACTGGCGGTCACAGGAGCTACCCTGAAGAACATGTGTTACTTCCCCCAAATGACTCCCACTCCCATACATGCACACACATATTCTGGTCCTCCTTTGGGCTCTGCCCAGAGGGAGCCCACAAAGAATGTAGCAGGACCCCCGGTGCCACCCATGGGTCCCAGGGGGGAGTATGGGCACTACGTCCCCTGCAGCCTCTCCAAGCCACTGTGGCTCAGGGACACAGCAAAGGGCTGGGGTCTGAGGAGTCCACACCAGGCGCCCTGAATGTTTTTGCGAATGCTCCCCTGCTACTCGCTGACAGGGAGCTTGGAGGATAAGGCAGGGTTAGGGTGCACCCAGATCAGGAGTCTGTGGACACTCCAGCCAACACCCTCCAATCAAGATAGAAAAGGGGCCCGTCAGGGTCACCTTCATGAATACTGACTGGCAGTGTCCAGTCCTGGCCATTTCCTCTCTTCCCTCACACACACACGTGCACACACATCCACAGTTCATCATGTGAGCAAATTGGCTTGTCTAGGTCAGGAACGCAACCTTTGAGGTTGAATTGGGGCATGGACAAGAGGATTCCCCTTCAGAGCTGCTCATCATGTACAGACCCGGGAAAGTAGTTGTGGTCAGCAAGTTTCAGTACCACCCATTCTCTCCCAGTCTTCCCACTGCAAATCAGAGGTCAGAACCTCAGAAAGAAGAAGGAAAAAAAGAATAGTGGAGATTAAATTGCCAGGGTCAGGTCTAGCCATCTGTACAGGAGTTTTGCAGTAGATTTGGCTTTCCACCATCTATCCATCCTCTAAGGCCTCCCTGCCCCACCAAGAAGCTCTGACTGGGCAGCTTAACCCGCCTTCAACTCAGCTCCCTGCCCCCCAGTTCTCATCACCTGGAGGAGGGGACAGGGCTCTGCAACTTCTTAGGAATCATTTCAGGCTCCTTCACAACGTTGTACATCATAACCCCTGTCCTTGTTACTGGCCACAGCGCCGGTCGTATTTTGGAAAGGGGTACGGGGAGATAATAGTGAGGGGTCTT
Source organism: Talpa europaea (assembly GCF_964194135.1). Classification (NCBI taxonomy): domain Eukaryota; kingdom Metazoa; phylum Chordata; class Mammalia; order Eulipotyphla; family Talpidae; genus Talpa; species Talpa europaea. The sequence continues at coordinate 87,115,057 of NC_140074.1, forward strand.
CCCCAGTTTCCCATGTGGCCAACCAGCCTGTGGCTAAAGTGAAGGTGAAGTGAGTGTGTTCCCCTGGGTAACAGCAGGGTGAATCTGCTTATTCCTAGCACAGTGCCTGGTACACAGTGGGGACACAATAGCAGCTCTTTCATCACACTGTGTCCATGGTGGCAGCAGGTGATCCAGCCTCTCCAAATGTTGTGCATGTTCTTCCCCTCCCCCTGCGGGGCCAGCATGGGGCCATTCTTGGTCCCTCTAGGTCCACTGCGGGACTGCCCTGGGCCACAAGGGGAAAGGGTTCATGGGCTGATGTGTCAGCCCATGAGTTCAGAAAAACCCTTACATCTAGATCTCACATATCTCGAGTGACTCTTGACCTTGACAGGCAGGTCAAACCGACTAGGACAGCAGCCCCGCGGTCCGCCAGCCCCTCGCCGGTGGCTGTCCCCCTCCCCCCGCCGCCCGCTGCAGCGGCAGCACACGCTGCAGGCGCGCGCCTGCGCGCGCACACACAACACTCACTACTACCTCCTGCATGACTCATCATTGAAGCAACAATAGGCAGAGAAAAAGGAAAGGAGGGCGAAGCACCAAAACCAACCCGGCCGAAGAGGTGGAAAGGGGGAGGTTGGAGGGGACAGGAGTGCCCAGATACGGCACAACGATCCAGGGCGGAGGCCCGAGCAACCGCCGGGAAAGCGGGGGTCTTCCCCCCAGTCCCTGTTTCTGCAGCACACAAGCTGGGGGCCACCAGCAGGGCGTGTGGGGCCGGGAGGCATCTGGAGCCCTCCTCTCCCCGTGTCGAGAGCGTGACAAAGTTTGTTCCTTTTCAGTCTGGCTCGCTCTACAAAGTGGCCAGGGGTGTTGCCAGGAGGTCTGATGAGAACGTCCTCAGGGTCAGTGGGAATGCGTGAACTCTAAGTGTCTCGCCGCTCAGGGATTCTGAGGATTTCCCTCGCCCCGAGATCAAACACAGGAGACCGGGGCCAGAACCGACAGGTGAGCGCCAACCCTCCTTCCCCGGCAAAGGCTCAGCCTGGAAGATGCCCAGCGGCCGGAGTCAGGGCCCAACCCGGCGCCAGGCCCGGCGCCAGCCCCGCCCAGGCCCCGCCCCTGGCCGCGCGCGAGGCAGCGAGGAGGGGCCGGGCCGCGCCGTCCCCAGCGGGAGTGTCCCCCGTGCACGTGGTCGGGGGCGGGGCCCGGCCACGTCACCGCGCGGTGTAACCAACGGGCTGGGGCGGCAGGCACACGCAGCATTCCAGCCGGAGCGGGTCTGGAACGCGCAGACACGCCACATTCCACACCCGCTAAAGTGGGGCGCAGCCAGGGGGAGCCTGGGGGCTGCGCCCGGCGACCCGCGGGTTGTTTCCCGGACGCCCAATCAGCCCGGCTCTGGACCGAAGCCGCGACCGCGGACCCAGCCCAGCCCTGGGAGGCGGGGTCAGGTGGGGCTGGCCAGGATCATAAGACGCGCGATGTCATTT
>NC_140074.1:87716731-87876731 GCF_964194135.1 Talpa europaea
CGTAGCACTCAGAGAACATTTCTTTGATCTTTTCTGCTACCCCTTATACTAAGGGGAAGCACTGGCCGCCTTCTGCTCCCCTCTGCATCACACTCGTGTAACAGATATCTCAAAGTACAAACACTATCCAGGAAAATAAGTTTTAGTCGCTTAACATTGCCTGGAACTCTGGCTTAAGTTAATTCCAATGAACCCAAGATTCTACTCTGCCTCTACCTGGATCTTCTGCCTACACCTTGGATCCTTTCCTTGGGGTTCTTTTACTTCTCTCTCCAAGGTGTAATATAAACCACCTCTCTCCTTGACTTCTAACATTGCAAATCCTGAAGTCTCTGCACTTAAAAACTTCTCTAACTCCCACTGTCTTTACTTCCTGCATTGATTATACTAACCTCTTATCCTTTATTTTTCTTCCATCCTTTGACTCTTATCCCCTTGTGCTTGTCCATGCAACAGATTGTTATTTAAAATGTTGCCTTATTCATTGGTCATTTTATATGCCCAAATGCCTATGTTTGTATTAAACAAATGGTTACATAACTGCATCAGAAAGGGTCATGCAATACGTATATTAATTTTTATTGTGTAATGAATAAAGTTCTTCGACCTTATGTTGACTCAAAGTTCTCAACAAAATAACCAAAACTTCTCTTCCAGACTGATCTCACTTTTATGTGATTTCTGCATTGTCCCCTGACGACCCAAGATGAAGGGAGGGAAAGTGTAGATGACTGTTTTAGGACAGAAATTTTGGGAGGGTGCATGACCCTGGGTAGCATGCCGGTGAGAGATCAAAGTGCCAGAACTGAGCCTATGATTTTGTCAAAATATCATAATGACAAAGAGAATAAAATAATAAAAAATTATCCTCTAGACTTACAAATGTGTGCCCCATTTTTTTTTTAAAGTATCATAGGTACTTGAATTTCCTTTGTTCCCATCAAATCTTAATTTTCCCTTTTAGATCAGAAATAACCAATTTTCTAGATGTGGTATTCAGTATTTATAGTTTTACTACATACATATGTATTATTTTATGAATTAAAACATGCATATATTGTGTGATACAGGATATATCTTCCATTAATTTGCTTTCTTCTGTCACATTTGTTTTATATGTGTTTGTGTGAATTCATTCATTTTACTGTTGTGCTGAATTCATTAAGAAAATGGTAAAATTTACTTATTATTCCTCTATGAGTAGGCCATTTCTAAGTTTTCTATATGATAATATACATCCTTGTGGACGTCTTCATAGCACACATGCTAAAGTTTCTCTAAATTCTAACATACAAATAGAATTGCTGGATCAGAGGTGGTATGAATTCAATTGTCCTAGAGACAGGCTAACTGTTCTTCAAATAATACTAATATTACCACTTCTTCCCAACATTTAAATTGTGAGACTTTTATATTTTTATATGCTCCAAGATAAGGGATATTAAATTAAATTTTGTTTTAATTTGAACATCTTTTGTTTATAGCCACACCAGTTATTCTATGACTTACTTATTCTAGCATTTTGTTCATTATTTCCCACTGTAGTTTTGGTCCTTTTATTATCAATTGTAGGACTCTCATACGTTCTGAATTCTGATCCTTTATGGATCATGTATGTAGCAGAAACCTCTTTGTACTTGACTCCATGACTTGTCTTTCCCCTTCCTTTCTATTGTCTTTTTCAAACAAATGTTTTAAATGTAAAGTAGCCAAGGTTTAATACATTGTTCTTATCTTTTGCTTTTTAAAAATCCTCATTTAGGGCCTCCCTGGTGGCGCAGCGGTTGAGCGCTGGGTTGCAAAGCTTCCCGCAGCCTCTGCGGTGCCTGTTTGATCCCCGGCTGCTCTCCCTCCACCGGAGGAGGGTCCCGCATGGCGCGCAGACCTCTCCTGGCGTCCGCTGCTCCCCTCAGCAGTGTTCTTTTGTTCTTCTGCCTGCTCTGCTCCCTGCTCTGGCTCTGGTGAATTCTCTCACCATCCCGTGCTTCTGACTGTACCCAGTGCTTGTATAAATCAATCAATCAATCAATCAATCAATCAATCAATCAATCTTAAAAAAAAAAACTTAAAAAAAATCCTCATTTAATAAGCCAATTCCTTCCCTGATATCATAAACATATTTTCCTATACATTTTTTTCCAGCCTCATTGAGCTATAATGGGCATACAATGTGTAACTTTAAGGTGTACAACATGTTGATTAATATGCTTACATACATCTCTAAATTTCTTGAAGATTTAGTTTTCACAATCTTTTAGGAATTATTTTTGTATTATTATTCATATATGGGTATCCCACTGCTACACCATTTTTTTTTAAGGATTTTATTTATTTATAAATATAAGAGCTGGGGTACAGGCCAGAGATGCAGGGAGTGAGAGGATTCACCAGAGACAGAATGGGGAACAGAACAGGAGGACTGATTGAAATACACTGCTGAGGGGAGCAGCAGGCCAGGCAGGAGAGGTCTGCTGCGCCATGTATGTTGCTCCCTGGCCGGCTGGGGATAGAACTTATGCTTCAGAAGCTGCGGATTGTTTCATAGTGCAGTGCTTAACCCCTTGCGCCACCAGGGAGGCCCAAGCTACAACATTCTTTAATAAATAGTCAATTCATCCTTTCCCTGCCAATTTCTGAACCAACCTGTTATATACCAAATTCTGATAAATGTTTGATCTGTGTCTGGATTCTCTATTCTTTTATATTGGTCTATTTTTCATTTTCTATACTAGTGCTATGCCACTGTTTTAATTACCATAACAAATCATTTTGATACTAAAGGGATAATCCCTTCCTCCTATTCTCTATCCTCACATTATCTCTCTCTTTAATATCTCCTACTCTCCTGCATGCAAGATTCTATGTTTAAAAGAAACCTGTGATGTTTTTATTGAGAGTGCATCAAATTCATAGATTAATTCAAGGAAAACTGACATTGTTACCGCAATGATCTTGCCATTAAACTTGCTTATCTTTTTTTATAATAAATTTTATTTTTATATTCCCCATACAATTTCAACCCCCCCATTTTGACCCCAATCCCTCCCCTCCCTCCACCCACTCCCCGAAAAGTGTCTCTGGTTCATAGATTTTTGTTGATTTTGATTTTCACTTTCTTATAGTTATTCATTTTCCTGGTCCCTTATTTAAGTTTTCTAGATTCCTGCTATGAGTGAGACCATCCGGTATTTTTCTTTTTCTTTCTGGCTTATTTCGCTGAGCATGATCCCTTCCAGCGCCATCCATGTTGCTGCAAATTGCATGTGTTTATCTTTTTTGAATGCTGAGTAATATTCCATGGTATATATGTACCACATCTTCTTGATCCAGTCATCTATTTTTGGGCATTTGGGTTGTTTCCAAAGCTTAGCTATTGTAAATAGTGCTGCTATAAACATAGGGGTGCAGGTGTTCTTTGGAATTGATGTTTCTGTGTCCTTTGGGCAAATACCTAGGAGTGGAATTGCTGGATCATATGGAAGCTCTATGTTTAGTAGGTCCAGAAATCTCCACACAGCTCTCCATAGTGGTTGGACCAGTTTCCACTCCCACCAACAGTGCAGAAGAGTTCCTTTTTCTCCACACCCTGGCCAACATTTGTTGTTGCTATAAACTTGCTTATCTTTTCTATTTTTTTAGATATTCTTTTTCTGTCCTTCAGTAAGTTTTTATATTTTTAAACCACTTGGGCCTGTTTTGTTAGGTTTATTTCTGTTAATATTATTAGTAATTCATATACTATTTTAAGTCTTTAAAAATTATATTTTCTAATTTATTTAAATCTAGAAACAGTGCTGACTGTTGTCAATAGTGGTTTATATCAAACTTGCTGATAGCCTTGGAGATTCCCTTGGGGATTCATGACCTAGCTAAAGATTCCCTTGGGTTTTTCTTTGTAGACAATCACATTTTTCATGAATTCCATCCTTTTGTTCTATCCTTTACAATTCTGACCAAAAAAATTAGTGTCTACTTCACCAAGAGGGCAACAAATGTTTTATGCAGAAAACTCAAATTAGGGCCTCCCTGGTAGCGCAGCGGTTGAGCGCTAGGTTGCGAAGCTGCCCACAGCCTCTGCAGCGTTGGTTCAATCCCTGGCCACTGGGCTAGGGTCCCACATGGTGCGCAGACCTCTCCTGCCGCCCATTGCTCTCCTCAGCAGTGTACTTCATCGGTCTGCCTGTTCTGTTCCCCGCTCCGGCTCTGGTGAATTCTCTCACCCTCCTGTGCTTCTGACTGTACCCAGTGCTTGTGTAAATAAATACATAAATCTTTAAAAAAAAACCCAAAAAACTCAAATTAGTCTTTTCATGAAGATTTGTTACACATTTCCAGTACAAAAAGACCCCAGCCTTTAGGGTTTTATTTGTTGTCAGAAAGCCCAAGGGGCCAAAACAGCATCAGCTATAACTTACAACTCTTACTCTGCGTTTTCTTTCTATTATTTATACCTAGGTTGCCCCACTTCTTTTAGGTTTGCTTATGTTCATTTTTTATTCATTTATAAATTGATCGAGAATTTATTTGTCTTTTTATTGGAATGAGAACTGTTGATATTAACTTAGTTCTCCATGTTGCAAAGAACCACACCTCTAAAATATACTTGTACATCATATAAACTAACCAGCCATAGTCTCAGCCCTTTAGTTTTGTCAAACCCCCTCAACCCTGAGATATTGTGATTTTGTGTGATAGGAAAAGGCATTTCAAGAGAGAAAACCAAACCTTTAGGTCAGAGACTAAAAAGCGCATCATATTTGGGGGAAATATAATTAAAACTGCATCCCCTGTGCCTAGCATATCATTCACATATACCATAAGAGACCCTGAGAATTGAGAATTGAATCAATTATAGATTGATATAATCATTAGGTAGTCTCTTTAGAAAAATTAGTGAATTATTTAGCTTATTCTGAACTGTAGTACAAACATGACAAAATGTGTAATGGTTTAAAGAAAATAAAACTTTCTCTTCTATGTAACAGTCCTAGTTTAATGGTGGGTGGCCCTGCTAGATGTAGAAAACTAGGGACACAGGCTCATTCTACCACATGATTCCACCATCCCATTAAGACCCTATTGGCTCAGCAAGAGGAAAGACTGTGAAGGTGCCCCCAAACTAAAATACATAGATGGGTTGACTAGAACTAAGTCACATAATCATATCTCAGTGGAAGGGAGGCTGGAGAACACAGTCTATTCTTATGCACTAGAAGAATAGTACAAAGTGGGTTTGGATGAGCAGCTAGTACTCTCTGCCATAATTAGTATGCCTCAGAGTATAAGTGGATCGAAGAGGAGAAAACCTATGGCCAAGTAGTTAGTTCTATATTTCAGCTAGAAGATGATGATAATCTAAGCAACTGTTCTGAAATAACAGAACAAAAAAGTGAATTATGTAATAATTATTTTAAATGAAGAATCAACACAATCAGATGTAGAAATGAAAGATAAACAGGATGAATATGCCTGTGTGGATCCCACAAATGGGGAATCAAGAAATAAACCTTGAATTAATTCAATAAATATTAAATACAAACTTAATGGTTTGTTCACTAAGTATCATTCCATAGTGATTCATCTGAAGGATGATAAAAATAAACAAGATATGGTTTTACTCCTCAAGAACTGCTTTTATGTGTAGTGTATGGGGTAAATAGATATGTTGGCAGGCTGGCTAAATGTACAAATACGAGAAACAGAAGTCAAACTTTTAGATAGAAACTTGAGAGTTTTCTAAGCAGAAGTTCAAGGAACTATGTAATTGAATGAGTCATCAAAAGAAATAATAAAGGGAAGAGAAGACTGGAGAAAAAAGCTTTGTGATTACCTGTATTAGAGAGCTTTCTAAAGAGATAAAACCTGTCCAAGGTGTGGTGAAAATCTTCTTTGGAGAGGGGAGATTTGGGGAGGAAATTTAGTTGACTTATGTTTGTATCTAAACCCAGTGGTCCTTGTGATTTACAATCTTCCAATGTCAGTGTAGACACCTATTACTTCCTGGGCTCTGGGATCAACATGAGTTCAGTCTTTGGAACAATCCCTAATTTCCTGGCTAGTCTTTGCACTATTGCAGCATTTGCATGGGGTTATTTTTCTAGCCTACTCATTGTTGCCATTTTCTTATTATGTGTAGTAGAATTAGCATATAATTATGGCTTCTGCATTACATTATAAAGTTCCTGAGAGCAAATACTAGATCATACATATTGAATAACATAATTACTTGGATTTCACACATTTGTGATTTTTCTATAGGCTTAATAAATCATCTAGCAAATACAATGTAAAAAAAAAGCATTTTTATTATTTTATTTTATTTTTTGTCCAATTTTCTTTTATTGTTTCCAATTTTTAAAAATTTTTTATAATAAATTTTATTTTTATATTCCCCATACAATTGCAACCCCCTTATTTTGACCCCAATCCTCCCCTCCCGCCCCCTACCCTCATAGAGTGTCTCTGGTTCATAGTTTTTTGTTGATTTTGATTTTCACTTTCTTATAGTTATTCATTTTCCTGGTCCCTTATTTAAGTTTTCTAGATTCCTGCTATGAGTGAGACCATCTGGTATTTTTCTTTTTCTTTCTGGCTTATTTCGCTGAGCATGATCCCTTCCAGCGCCATCCATGTTGCAGCAAATTGAATGTGTTTATTTTTTTTGAATGCTGAGTAATATTCCATGGTATATATGTACCACATCTTCTTGATCCAGTCATCTATTTTTGGGCATTTGGGTTGTTTCCAAAGCTTAGCTATTGTAAATAGTGCTGCTATAAACATAGGGGTGCAGGTGCTCTTTGGAATTGATGTTTCTGTGTCCTTTGGGTAAATACCTAGGAGTGGAATTGCTGGATCATATGGAAGCTCTATGTTTAGTAGGTCCAGAAATCTCCACACAGCTCTCCATAGTGGTTGGACCAGTTTGCACTCCCACCAACAGTGCAGAAGAGTTCCTTTTTCTCCACACCCTCGCCAACATTTGTTGTTGATAGTTTTTTTAATATGTGCCATTCTCACTGGTGTAAGATGGTATCTCATGGTAGTTTTGATTTGCATTTCCCTGATGACAAGTGATGTTGAACATTTTTTTCATATGCCTGTTGGCCATTTGCATTTCCTCTTCAGAGAAGTTACTTTTTAGCTCTTCTGCCCATTTTTTGACTGGATTATTTTCTTTGTTGTTGCTGAGTCTCATCAGCTCTTTGCAGATTTTTGTGATCTGTCCTTTACCATTAGTGTTGTGTGCAAAAATGTTCTCCCAGTTGGTGGGGTTTCTCTTTGTTTTTGTTATTGTCTCTTTTGCTGTGCAGAAGCTCTTTTTAATTTGATGTAGTCCCAGCTGTTGATCTTTGCCTTCACTATCACTGCTTTGGGTGATGTGTCTGTAAAGATGTCTTTGATGTGAATATCATGTAGTGTTTCGCCTATATTTCCTTCTATGTATTTTATGGTTTCAGGTCTTATGTCTAGTTCTTTAATCCATTTTGAGTTGATTTTTGTGTATGGTGTGAGGTAGTGGTCAAGCTTCATTCTTTTGCATGTAGCGACCCAGTTTTCCCGGCACCATTTATTGAACAAACTTTCTTTGCTCCAATGCATAGTCTTTGCTCCTTTGTCAAAGATTAGTTGACCATAAATCTGTGGGCTTATTTCTGGATTTTCTATTCAATTCCATTGGTCTGTATGTCTGTTCTTGTTCCAATACCATGCAGTTTTGATGATTATGGCTTTGTAGTATAGTTTGAAGTCTGGGCGTGAGATGCCTCCATTCCCTTCTTTTTTTTCAGGAGAGCTTTGGCTATTCAGGGTTTTTGGTGATTCCATATGAATTTCATCAATAATTGTTCTATTCCTTTGGAGAATGACATTGAAATTTTTATTGGAATAGCATTGAATCTGTATATTGCTTTTGGTAGGATGGCCATTTTAATAATGTGTATTCTTCCAATCCATGAGCAGGGGATGTCTTTCCATTTCTTTGTGTCTTCTTCTATTTCTTTTAACAGTGTTTTATAGTTTTCTTTGTATAGGTCCTTTACCTCTTTTGTTAGATTTATTCCCAAGTATTTGATTTTTTTTGTTTCGATAACAAAAGGGATGGTCTTTTTGATTTCTTCTTCTTCAGATTTATTGTTTGTGTATAGGAAGGCTACTGACTTTTGCGTGTTGATTTTGTATCCTGCCACTTTACTGAACTGATTGATGAGTTGAATTAGTTTTTCTGTGGAGTTTTTGGGGTTCTCTATGTATATTATCATATCATCTGCAAATAGTCATAGTTTGACTTCTTCTTTTCCTATTTGGATTCCTTGTATGTCTTTCTCTTGTCTAAAAATAAGCATTTTTAATTGACTAAAACCTAGATGTGTGATGATGGTGTTGGAATATGGAACAATGGGCACCTTTGATTCAGAGATTGCTCACTTTTTAGACTTGAGTGTCCAGAAATAACTGTCAGTGTTCAACTGTCAATGTCAATTATGTCAACGTTCAACAAGGATTTCTCAAGATTTAATAAACTTTAGTTTTAGAGATGGCTGATCACTTGAGTCAAAACTGGTAGATAAAGAACATCACTACACAAAGTAAATTCACTAATTATTCTGGATTCCTATTCCCTTTCTCAATAAAGGAACCATGCAGGAAGTAAACCAGTCCACTAGCCTGGGTTTCATCCTCCTGGGAGTGACCAGTCAGCAGGAACAGGAAGAAATCTTCTTTATCCTCTTTCTGTTCCTTTACTCCATCACATTGATTGGAAACCTGCTCATCATCTTGGCTATCTGCCCTGATATTCGCCTTCACAACCCCATATACTTTTTCCTTGCCAACCTCTACTTCGCTGACATCTTCTTCTCTTCTGTAACGATCCCTAAGATGTTGATCAACAATATCTTGGGCAGCAAAGCCATCTCCTTTGGTGGATGTCTAACACGGATGTATTTCATTATTTCCTTGGGTAACACAGATAGTTATATCTTGGCAGCTATGGCATATGATCGTGCTGTGGTCATCAGCTGCCCACTTCATTATACAACAATTATGAGCCCAAGGTCATGCTTCCTGCTAGTTGTTGGTTCTTGGGTCATTGCCAATTCCAATGCTCTCCCACACACTCTGCTCACAGCTAGACTGACTTACTGTAGAAACCAGGAAGTGGCAACTTCTACTGTGACATTACCCCTTTGCTCAATTTGTCCTGTTTTGACATTCTATTTAATGTGAAGATGATGTACCTAGGGGTTGGTGTTTTCTCTGTGCCATTAATATGCATTACCATTTCCTATATTTGAGTCTTTTCCACAGTCTTAAAGGTTCCATCCACCAAAGGTGTGCTCAAAGCTCTCCACCTGTGGTTCCCACCTCACAGTTGTTTCTCTGTATTATAGGACGTTCTGTATTCTCTGTATTATAGGACATTCATGGTATTTCTGCCCTCTGACGAGTCATAGCCTAAAGGATGCTGTGATAACTGTGATGTACATGGCAGTGACTCCAGTGTTAAATCCTTTCATCTACAGTCTGAGAAATCGAGACATGAAGGCTGCCCTGGGGAAGCTGTTCAGCAAGAGAATCTCCTAACAAATGTGAGCTTATATGGAGACTGCAGTCACCAATTAGGATGTACTTGGAAATTCATCTCCAATGTAAACCCTCTCCAAGATGCAACTTTTCATATTTCTAGCTGGAAATTCCTCATAAAAAATCTTGTAATAATTGGATACAGCTGGTATAAATTATTGCTTGTACCCATTATTATCCTTTGGCAGAAAGGTAGCTCAGGAATATTGAGTTTATGTTCCAATTAAGTTAGGATTCAAAATAAAGCTGAGAAGGTTGAAGTGCAACTTCTACATTTACATGTTAGGAATAATAATATCTTCCCCCTACACTGTTATCCTTTCACAGAATGGCAGCTCAGGAATATTGAGTTCATGGTCCAACTAAGTTATGATTCAAAATAAACTGAGAAGGGTGAAGTGCAACTTCTACATTTACATGTTAGGAATAATATCTTCCCCTTACACTGTTATAAGGTGTGAGGATCACAATAGTTCATAATTAATAAATCATTCAAATGTCAATTTTATTGAACTATAATTTCAAAACTATGCTTGCAATCCTCTGAAGCTAGGTACTATCTTAAAACAACACTCCTTTTCACTGTTTGGGTCTATAAAGTTTATCTAATAATTTTTGGTGGAATTGGGATGAACAAATGAAGATCTCAGTCTCTAAGCTGTAATATCAGACATAATCAGACTCTAGTCTGATTATTTACCCTCTATTAAATCTTTAAAGAAAATGCCCTGGGTAGATATTTTGTTCTATTTAATCATATGATCTTCTGTCTTTTGTGACAACATGAATGTAATTGGAAGTGATGCTAATGCTAAAATAATTCAGAAGAAGAAAGACATGTACTTAATGGCTTCATTTATATGTAGAAAATAGAGAAACAAAACAGAGGGTCAGTCAGAACTAAACCAATACAAACTCTAAAAGTCTGTACAATTGAGGATACCAGAGGACGATGGTGATGGTAGAGAGTAGAATGTGGAGGGCACCTAATGGACTATGGTGGAGGACACAGATTCCTTGGTAGGGTGTGAGGTGTGGTGACATGCTTCTGAAGGTGTGAGTTAGACTTCTCAATTATATAGTGTTGTAAACCAATATTGCCTCAACAAAAACGAAGTCTGATGGAAAAAAGGAAAATAATGTACAATTTCACTCATATATGAAGACAAAGTAACAAAAGAAATGAACATACAAAACAAAAACTCTCAGATTATAAGAATAATATGGGTGTTGTCAGTGGAGTAAGGGAGGTGGGTAAATTTGGTAAAAGTGATCAACAAGTAGGTAGTGATCATAATGTAGATACACATATGTGAAAATAAAATTTTGTAGATCTAAAGTCTAATGTTTTAAACCATTAATACTTCAATAAAATAGTTTTAGACTTTAAACAAGTAAAGACAAACAACAAAGGCAAACTGTTAGATTATGAGAAAACAGTAGTTATCAGAGGGGAATTGGGGTGAGGAATGGGTAAACTGAGTAAACATGGTTACTTATATGGTGGCAAATGTAAGCTAGATTGGAAGCGATCATAGAAATGTATATACAGATGCTGAGATATAATGTAACACTATAAACCGTGAGTTCAATGAAAGTCTTTTAATTGAAGAAGTGGCAAATTACTGTAAAAATATCCTATGTTCATGAATTGGAAGACTTAATATTAAATATTAAAATGTCCACACTGTTCAAAGCCTTCAATAGTTTCAATGAAATCACTATCAAAATTACAATGACACTGTAAATAGAAATAAACAGCTCTAAAACTCATTTGAAGTATAAGAATGGATAAAACTAAGGGATGTTGTTGGAGTGATTACTCTTGCAGGAATAGTAACTGTAAGAGAACATGAGGAGATACTGCGGTGATGATGTATTTTTATGTATTTTTTATGAGAGGAGGTTATTAATATTTGTTCAGTTTGTGAAAACTCCAGCCAAAAATTTCAGGCTCGCAGACACTAAATACCATTGCTTCTCTGTCTGATTATCATATTAGCTACAGTTCCTGTATACCTCTCATGTGTTGGTTGTTTTGTTTGCCTCTTTTTGGGTTTGTATGCAATGTTGTATTTGGAAAAATTATAAAACAGAAAAATTTGAAGATCAGGGTGACATTATTTTCCTTTAAATATGACTTTTTAAGTTGCTTTCACTTAGTATTTGGGATCACTAGCAAGCTGCGATCATACTAATCCAAACATAGTGAGATTTTCCAATTCTTTTATGACTCAAAGTTGGTAGGAGCATGTGTGTGTGAAGCTTTTGATTATGATTTGCTCTTACTCCTATGAAATCTTTTAGGAATACTGCCCAATATGTAGATAGTTTATTCTTTGTAAACAAGACTCATTTCCCAAGACCCTTGCTTTTAGATATTAACACTGGAGCAATTATCTATGTTCATCGCAATAAGCTGTCATGGGATTACTTCCCCAAGGGTTCTCCAAAACTGATAAATAGGCCTGACATGCTCTCGGTACATCCCCTTTCTTCATGACACTGGGATCTAAGTACCAGTAGGGTTCCCAGAGCTTCTATGTGGTCTCCTTTTGTCTAGTTACTGAAGATCCAGGCATCACCCTCTTTCACACCGTGAGTCAAAGGACAAGTCAAAGTTCTATTCAGAAATCAATTCTTAGGTTGAATTTTCATCCTATACGGGAGGAAACTGAAGCAGAAGAATCAAGAAATTCTGAGACCAGCACAGACCAGTGGGTAAGGTCAGGACGTGGAAAACTCAGCCTCCTCTTTTTTCTCCCTTATGTCTCTCTTTTACATTTTCTCGATCACACAAACATATTTATAGTAACTCTGAAAAAGTGTTTATGTAATCTAATTCTCTATCATTTAAAAAGGTACGACAACAATCACTCCACTCTCCTTAAGCCACTCAACTATTTTCAAAGTGCCGTCACACATCCTATTACATATGATTCTCAAAGCTTCAAGAAAGGCTTCCTGGGCGAGAGATGGAGGCTCAGAGAGGTTGTGGGCCTTCCTCAGAGTCATGCAACACAGGAGCCACAAATGGCCCCTTTTCCCATGCTGCACCTGGCATTCTTTTCCATCTGCCCCATAATATCTCCCCTACCACTTGGCCACATGGCCAAGGGGTTTGTGTCTCTAAGGTCTTCCAACCACTCAAGTGTGTGAACCACTGGCTCTTACAAGACCAGAGCAGTGTTTCCCAGCATGAACAATAGAAATGCCAGGTGCTTGTGAAAATGACTTGTTTCTCAGAACAGGATCAATATTTCAAGTAACAGATCCAGATAATTGGGTTTTTATTTTTACAGAATCACAGGTGATCCTAACACACACTAAGGTGCAGGCACCTTCTTCAAGGGTTAGAAAGTAAATGTCGGTTTTTACGGATGTCCTCTGACTTTTCCCCGCCCTGGTGCCTGTCGCCTTCCCTCCTTTCTGTCAGGAGTCCCAGGGAGGACTCTGAATTCCGGGCATCAGGCTGTGGAAAACATGTTGATTCTGAAATGGTCTAAGTGGAAGTTTTCTGTCTCCATGGCAGAAACAGAGGTGGTGGCCAGGTATGCTCAGGGGTGGGGATGCAACAGGGAGTCACATGTGCTCTTTTACATTCTCAAGTCAATTTGGGGGTCCTGCAATGGTCTCTGGGATGAGCCCATCAGTTTCCCCTTCCCATTGAAACTCTGGTTTTCTAAGAGGCAAGCAATCTCTCCAACTCAAAGCCTCCTTTAAGTAGATGAGAAATAGATGACCTCCTTTGTGATGTACAACCACAGTGAAACTATTATGAGTAACAAATAACAGATGTGGAAAGCTGTACATATAAGATGTCTCCAGAGACTATCCAAAGGATTACTCTATTTGCACTCAAATGGCAAGATTATTCTATAATCTCTATGTTTAAATATAGATTAACCAAACCAACATACATACCTCAAGTGAATGCTTGATTGGACTCTGAATCTACACTCAGCCCTCTTTATGGTACAGCCTGGCAGAATACCTTCTCAGCCCTCTCTCTCCTTAGTCCCTCCTTTAAGTACATTGGCACACTACTTAAATTTTCTGGGAGATAAATGGCTTGTCTTCTGTTTTGATTCATTTTTTTGTTCTTGACCTGCCAGTCCACCTCCTTTTGATGTAAAGGCCATAATATCTGGAGCTCCAAATTACTTAATCTAAAGTTACTCACACTTTCACATCTACATTTGTTTGTGTTGCTACTTAAATTTATTAAGTTCCAGACTAAACTAGTAGAACAAGCTCCACAATTCCATGGCACACCTAATTATCCAACAATTATATTTTAATCTGTACTGTTTCCTTTTATCTTTTTGCTATTTCTAAGAAGATCTGATAAACATACATATGTATCGATGTTTGATCTGATATTTTAAGACATCTCAAAAACTGGAATTGCTTAAAGAGATAGCCTTTAAAAAATGTAATGCATGAAATGCCACTACCTCTAGAAAGTTATATGTATTTCCTTTCATCGGATATATTTTATTATCAAGGTAATATGGATTTAGACATTGCAAATTTAAACAAAGTGGGGAAAGGATGAGTAAATCAGGCCAATTGTATGGTGATGCATGGAAACTATATATATACACACACATATATATATTAAAGTACACTGCATTTTTATTTTAAAGATTTATTTTTATTTATATAAGAACTGGGGTACAGGCTAGAGGCATGGGAGGGTGAGAGAATATACCAGAGACAGAATGGGGAGCAGAACAGGCAGATGACTGAAACCACAGCTGAGTGGCACAGAGGGTGAGAGAGGAGCGGTCTGCCACGCCATGTGGTTATCTTCCTGGCCAGCTGGGAATTGAACTCATGCTGCAGAGGCTGCGGACAGCTTCACAGAGCTGCACTCAACCCTATGTGCCATGGGAAGGCCTGGAAACTATATTTTGATGGTGAACATAATGTAGCATATTTAGGTGTTAATTTATAAGTTTGCACACCTGAAGCCTATAAAATGTTTAAATGAAAATTTAACCACTGTTTTATTCTCAGAGTCTAAGAGTTCATTTTCTTATTTTTTTTGCTGCCTTACCACATGTGATTGTTACCTACCCTGACTTTGTTCATCTAGCACAATAATTCCCTTTCGGTTGATCCATATTGTTGAAAACAGCAGAATTTCATCTTTTTTATAGTGGAGTACTAGGCCATCATTCTATGTATCACTTCTTTATCCTCTTATGGGTCAAAAGGTACTCAAACTGTTTCCAACTCTTTTATAAAAAATTTTTTTTTATTTATTTATGCATACAAGAACTGGGAACTGGGGTCTAGGCCAGAGGTGCAGGGGATAAAAGGACTCACCAGAGATAGTAGGGAGCAGAACAGACGGATCTACTGAAATACACTGCTGGGAGGCAGTCAGCAAGGCACAAGTCTGCCATGCCATGTGGGTTAGCTCCACATCAGGGGATCCACTCAGGCAGAAATGGCTGGCAATAGCTTGATAGCCCTGAGACTTACCCCCTGCGCCACCAGAGAGGCCCATGTTTAAACTTTTGGCTATTGTGAGTAATGCTGCAGTGAACATTGGGTGCATATATCTCTTCAAATTAGTGTTTTTGTATTCTTCAGCTAGATACCCAAAAGTGGGATAACTGGATCAGGTGGTATTTCTAGTCTTTGTTTTTTGACGAATCTCCATTCTGTTTTCTATAATGGCTACACCAATTTACATTCTCAACAGTGTACGAGAGGGTACCCTTTCCTCCACATCCTCCAAAACACTTGTTTCTTTTTTTAATCATAGCCATTCTATCAGATATATCTCATTATTGTTTTCATTTATTTCATCTTATTGTCACTCTGACCCATTTTTCACATGAAGAAGTGGAGTCTTAAAATGCTCAGGTAATTTGCCTATTTTTTCACAGCCAGCAAGTCAGAGCACAAACTTGATTTCAATTGTTTTGAAATAGCTTTTAATTTGTAATGGCATTTCAGTTAATTATTTCAGGTTTCCCAAAGAGATCATCATATAAGCAAGTGATAGTAATTTTTCAATTTTCTGTCCAGTATTTTTTTTATTCCTTTTGTTCATTGTGTAACATAAATTTATTATACCACAAATACCTATTTTAAATATTGTTTAAATATACACAATATCATAATGTACCATCCCATACTAATCTTTAAACACTTTGAGACTTGTAAGACTTGTAAGATGATATGATTAAAGTTATTATTTCCATAATATTGAGTGTGCTGATAAATGTGGCTGGAATGACTATGTTGCATAACATTTTCCTGGATTGGTTTAGTGTCTTAACCTATGATATTTTTAAAGCTAAAAAACTGTTGGTTTCACTTATTTGAATGTCCTTATTCAACAGAGCACACTTAGCATTTGTTGGTGCTGATGTTGCAGAAAGTCAGGAAAATGGATAGAGGCAATCAGAGTGATGTTTCTGAGTTTCTGCTCCTGGGGATCACAGACAATCTTGAGCAGCAGCACATCCAGTTTTGGATGTTCCTGATCATGTACCTGGTCACAGTGGTGGGAAATGTGCTCATCATTCTGGCAATCAGCTCTGACCCCCGCCTACACACTCCAATGTACTTCTTTCTGGCCAACCTCTCCTTCACCGACCTCTGCTTTGTCACCAACACAATCCCCAAGATGCTGGTGAACCTTCAGTCTGAGAACAAAGCAATCTCCTATGCAGGGTGTCTGACACAGCTCTACTTCCTGGTCTCGCTGGTGGCCCTGGACAATTTATTTTTGGCTACGATGGCATATGACCGCTATGTGGCCATCTGCCGTCCCCTCCACTACACCACAGTCATGAGCCCTGGGTTATGTATTTTGTTCCTTATCCTGTGTTGGGTGTTCTCTATCACATATGGCCTCATCCACACAATCCTTATGACCACAGTGAACTTCTGTGGATCCCGAAAGATACGCTACATCTTCTGTGAGATGTATGCTCTCCTGAGGCTGGCATGTTCCAATACTGAAGTGAATCATATAGTGCTAATGGCTACGGGATCCTGTGTCTTCCTTGCCCCCTTAGGGTTCATGATCATGTCCTATATCTGGATTGTGAGAGCCATTCTCCGAATACCCTCAGCCAGTGGGAAGTACAAAGCCTTCTCTACCTGTGCCTCCCATTTGGCTGTGGTCGCTCTCTTCTACGGAACACTTTGCATGGTCTACCTGCAGCCCCTCAAAACCTACTCCATGAAGGACTCAGTGGCCATTGTGATGTATGCTGTGGTGACCCCCATGATGAACCCTTTCATCTACAGTCTGAGGAACAAGGACATGCATGGGGCCCTGGGAAGACTTCTCCTAGGGAAAGTCTTCCAGAAGTTGACATGAGGGTATTTTGGAAAGGGCATTAAAGTGGAGACTGAAAATTTCCTTCACTGCATTGCAAAGCTCTGTCCTCTGAGGAATACACAAGTCATTAAGACAGTTCCACTTCAGAATGAGCTCATATATCTCTTATGAGAAAAGACATCTTTGTGTAATCCAGTGTCACCCAGCCCTCACCAACCTTGGTAATAAATAAGGTCATGCTAACACAAACACTGGAGTTTTGTAGTGGCTGGCAAGGAGGAGACTGAAAGTTCCAATGCCTTAATCACTTGGTTGGTTCCCCTAGCAACCAGTCCCAACCTCAGGTGCTTTCCAGATGTCACCTCATTAACATAAACTCAGCTGTGATTGAAAAGGATTTTTATAAATATTAAGACATCTTTATCACTCTTACCACTTAGAAAATTCCAAAGGTCTTAAGGCTCTGCCATAAAAGGGGATACAGACTAAATATATGTTTATTATAAGTCACAATGTCACAAGTTCAAACTGCCTTATAAAAATGTAGTGGATACAAAGTGAATAGGCACTAATGAGAAGGGTTATTGTGGTTTAAAAGGGAAGGAATCTTTCCAGATGAATCAGCAGAATCAGCCCTACCCCTAGACCTTGACAAAGAGATATGAATTGATTTGATGTTCACAGACATTCAAAAATTCATTCAATTCATGATGAATGAATGTTTATGAGGGACCTCAAACTGGATTACAAACATGAATAAGGATCGCCCTGCGTACCAGGGGAAGCAGTCAAAATTATAGTACATATACCGTTGACCCTTGAACAATGTAGAAGTTAGGGGTGTCTTACCAATTAAATAAATATTCAATTGACACACATTTTGTATGTCACATGTATCATATACTGTATTCTTATAATAAAGATACAAGAAAGAAATTGTTAAGAAAATCATCAGAATGTAAAAATACATTTATAGCACTACATTAACACTACCGTAAGTTTACATCAACTATATAGAAGATGAATCCTCTGTCTGTCATTACCTACATCAATATTGTCAAAATGGGATAGATAATCAAGCAACTCAACTTCTTTACATAATATCATGACTTTTCTCTGCTTCTTGGGGGTCCTTCCAGCATAATGAGTGGTACTTTATATGGGCCCCCAGGGTGTTATTCATTGTTGTCAGTATTGCACCAAACAAGATGAAAATTATGCAATAACTGTTGAGAGGTCACTTTCTATTACAATAAGCAACTTACTGGAGAGCTTAACTGCTCACCACAGATGACTAGAATTAGGTGGTATTTTAAGTGGCTACTCACATCACTTGAGATCACCACATGGCAACAAGGTGACTATGAAATTACTACAATAGTATAGTATGCACTGCAGATATTTTATGCAATTATGAATTAATACTGCACCTTTACATTTGTTTTCATTTCTCTCAACTGCAAATGGCACCATGTATAGTCTGCTCATCTGGGTAAAATTTAACTTTGTATAAAATTTTTGTTTATATTTTATGGTTGTAAGTGATAACATAGACTCTTGCATATATGTGTGTATATATCTATAAGGCATTCATGAATACTTACCTTTTTCTATTTTTTCAATATTTCTAGGCTATGTGATTTGAGGTTTTTTAATTGTCACAAATTTCAAAAAACAGTTCCAAAACATTTGTTTTAAAAAGATCTACAGCTATACAAATGGCCAACAGGCATATGAAAAAATGTTCAACATCACTTGTCATCAGGGAAATGCAAATCAAAACTACCATGAGATACCATCTTACACCAGTGAGAATGGCACATATTAAAAAAACTAGCAACAACAAATGTTGGCGAGGGTGTGGAGAAAAACAACAACAAATGTTGGCGAGGGTGTGGAGAAAAAGGAACTCTTCTGCACTGTTGGTGGGAGTGCAAACTGGTCCAACCACTGTGGAAAGCTGTGTGGAGATTTCTGGACCTACTAAACATAGAGCTTCCATATGACCCAGCAATTCCACTCCTAGGTATTTACCCAAAGGACACAAAAACATCAATTCCAAAGAACACCTGCACCCCTATGTTTATAGCAGCACTGTTTACAATAGCTAAGCTTTGGAAACAACCCAAATGCCCAAAAATAGATGACTGGATCAAGAAGATGTGGTACATATATACCATGGAATATTACTCAGCATTCAAAAAAGATAAACACATGCAATTTGCTGCAACATGGATGGCGCTGGAAGGGATCATGCTCAGCGAAATAAGCCAAAAAGAAAAAGAAAAATACCGGATGGTCTCACTCATAGCAGGAATCTAGAAAACTTAAATAAGGGACCAGGAAAATGAATAACTATAAGAAAGTGAAAATCAAAATCAACAAAAAACTATGAACCAGAGACACTTTTAGGGGGGCGGGGGCGGGAGGGGAGGGATTGGGGTCAGAATGGGGGGCTGCAATTGTATGGGGAATATAACAATAAAATTTATATAAAAAAAAAAAAAAAAAAAGAAAAAGGAACTCTTCTGCACTGTTGGTGGGAGTGCAAACTGGTCCAACCACTGTGGAAAGCTGTGTGGAGATTTCTGGACCTACTAAACATAGAG
Organism: Talpa europaea; assembly: GCF_964194135.1. NCBI lineage: Eukaryota > Metazoa > Chordata > Mammalia > Eulipotyphla > Talpidae > Talpa > Talpa europaea. The sequence goes on from NC_140074.1 coordinate 87,736,238, forward strand.
CTTCCATATGACCCAGCAATTCCACTCCTAGGTATTTACCCAAAGGACACAGAAACATCAATTCCAAAGAACACCTGCACCCCTATGTTTATAGCAGCACTGTTTACAATAGCTAAGCTTTGGAAACAACCCAAATGCCCAAAAATAGATGACTGGATCAAGAAGATGTGGTACATATATACCATGGAATATTACTCAGCATTCAAAAAAGATAAACACATGCAATTTGCTGCAACATGGATGGCGCTGGAAGGGATCATGCTCAGCGAAATAAGCCAAAAAGAAAAAGAAAAATACCGGATGGTCTCACTCATAGCAGGAATCTAGAAAACTTAAATAAGGGACCAGGAAAATGAATAACTATAAGAAAGTGAAAATCAAAATCAACAAAAAACTATGAACCAGAGACACTTTTAGGGGGGCGGGGGCGGGAGGGGAGGGATTGGGGTCAGAATGGGGGGCTGCAATTGTATGGGGAATATAACAATAAAATTTATAAAAAAAAAAAAAAAACAAAAAAAACAAAAAAAAAAAAATAAAAAGATCTACAGCTATGAACCCACTTACTTCAAAGCCATGATATTCAAATATCAACTGTAAAAGTACATAAGTCATCAGTTAAAAGACAAATGTTAGGAGGCTGATTTGAAAAAACAAAATATAGACTCCACCCACATCATGGCAGAATTGATAGACCAGATTTACCTTCAACCCAAAACAATTATAAAAAATTAGTATTTGCAGGGAAATGTAAATCAAAAATTCAATGAGATACCATCTCACACCAGTGAGAATGGCACATGTTAAAAAAACTAGCAACAACAAATGTTGGCGAGGTTTTGGAGAAAAAGGAACTCTCCTGCACTGCTGGTAGGAGTGCAAACTGGTCCAACCACTATGGAGAGCTGTGTGGAGATTTCTTGAACTACTAAACATAGAGCTTCCATATGATCCAGCGATCCCACTCCTAGGTATTTACCCAAAGGACACAGAAACAGTAATTCCAAATGGCACCTGCACCCCTATGTTTATAGCAGCACTGTTTACAATAGCTAAGCTATGGAAGCAACCCAAATGTCCAAAAATAGATAACTGGATCAAGAAGATGTGGTACATATACAGAATGGAATATTACTCAGCAATCAAAAAAGATAAACACATGCAATTTGCAGCAACATGGATGGAGCTGGAAGGGATCATGCTCAGCGAAATAAGTCAGAAAGAAAAAGAAAAATACCGGATGGTCTCACTCATAGCAGGAATTTAGAAAACCTAAATAAGAGACCAGGAAAAAGACTAATCAATACAAAGTAAAAATCAAAATCAACAAGCAACTATAAACCAGAGACACAGTACGGTGGGGGTTGGGGGGGGGAGAGGGGCGGGGAAAGGAAGGACTAGTGTCAAAATAAGGGGGGGGTGCAATTGTATGGGAAATATAACCAAAATGAAAATGCATACATTGTGCAAAGATGAAAAAAGATGTAAAAATTATATAAAACAAAATATTTAAATAAAAAAAATTAGTGTTAGCTCAAAGGAAAATTTTGAAGTTCCCTCACCAGGAGGCTCAAACTTCATAAATAAAGACCCATGCCAGAAAGGAGCATCATGGAGGCAGGATGGGAAGTGAGGACAACTGAAGCACCAAATGGAGCTTGCTGTGGAGTAAGAGGAGAGGAGGTGGAGGTATTTAAGCCCCAGAATTTCCTCCTGTCCCCATCTCACACCAAAATAAACTAAGAAGAGAAACAAACAAAAGAGCAAATAAGGCAACACATGTGCCTAGAGTCAAACTCAGTGGTGAGAAACTTAAAACTTTCCCTCTAACATCAGGTACATGACACGGATGTCTACTCTCATGACTATTGTTTAACACAGTATTCAAAGTACTGGCTAGAGCTATCTGGCAAGAGAAAGATGTAAAATGAATCCAAATTGTAAAAGAAGATATAAATCTATGTAGATGACATAATTATACAAAGAAAACTCTAAAAATTCCACTAAAAAACTATTTGAAGCAACAAACCAGTATAGTAAAGTAAAAGGCTTATAAAATCATATATAAAAGTCTATTGCATCCTTATAGGCAAAACTAGAAGAGAAAGAAATGAAGAAAACAATCTCATTTGCAATAGTTTCAATAAGTATTAAATACCTGGGAATAAACTTTGCAAAGATGGTGAAAGACCTAAAGAAATAGAAGACACAGGGCCTCCCCGGTGGCGCAGCAGTTGAGCGCTGGGTTGTGAGGCTGCCCGCGGCCTCTGCAGCGCTGGTTCGATCCCCGGCTGCTCCCCGGCCACCGGAGGAGGGTCCCACATGGTGCGCAGACCTCTCCTGCCGCCCGCTGCTCCCCTCAGCAGTGTACTTCGGTCCTTCTGCCTGATCTGCTCCCTGCTCTGGCTCTGGTGAATTCTCTCACCCCCCCGTGCTTCTGACTGTACCCAGTGCTCGTATAAATAAATAAATAAATATTAAAAAAAAGAAATAGAAGACACAATGTAAGATATTGCATGCTTATGGACTGGAAGAATTAACATAGCTAATTTTGTTAACAAAATTGTTAAATTGTTAATTTTGGAATGAGCTATAAGATGGGAAAGGTCTCATTCTGTTAGTGTTGTATTGATGGAGTCTCACTGCAGCTGAATCTTAAAAATGTCACTGTTGGGTAATTAAATGGTGTTTAATACTTATGAAAAAATTTCAAAACTTAAAATTAGAAATAAAAATGGTAGACTTTTGCTTGATTTATCAGAGGAAATACTGTGATACCTCAATAGAGCTCCTGAGACACTCCATAGAATTTCTCCCTTTCCTTAGGAGGCATACATTAGACAAATTTGACATATTTGGTATTCATCTAGTAAATCAGAAACTTAATGGGAAGCATTGTTACTTGAGAGAAATGTTCCACTGTAGCCTATATATGAATATTAATGTTAGTGTCCTAAAAATTACGTGAAGCTTCTTGTAGGTCTGATATGTTCTGGTATAATATTGCTTATCAATTTTGGTTGTTACTGTTCTGAACATTGTAACGTATAATGTCAAACTAATTTCCTTGTCAACAATCTCTGACTTGTGGGTGATGCTGGTAGCTTGATGGAAAAAGCTGGAGCTTTCTGCTCACTCCCTGACTTCCTGAATGGGGGCTGATGGGAACCAGAGGTGGAGTACATCTTCCAGTTACACCCTGGTCTCTGACCAGGTGATGCCCTCTGTGGGCAGCACAGACTGCATCTGGTCACATAGAATTTTCTTCTTTTCTCCCTCCCTATGTAAAAATAAAAACCCTTTTATTTTTAGTTTTTATTGTGTTTCCTGCATTGTTAAGTGCACTGGTGAGTACTTGTTCCCCAGGTCATCTCTGTTCCCCCAGGTTTGCCCATTTCACTCCAACCCTTCACTTTTTTTGCTAGTTCTTTTCTAGAGCTTACCATTAATCCAAGATGTTGTTTTCAGTTCTATTTCTCAGCTTGTATCAGGAGTGTCAGAAAAGTCACAGATGAGAGCAACTTTCATACTTCATTTATCTCAAAATTTCCTATGGAAACAATAAGATGAGACTATCTAATAAAACATTTATCAACATAACTTTAATAACTTCCTTCTTTCCTTTTTCTTACAATTTTTTTTATGGTTAAACCCACAAAGCTAAAGGTAAAGTAAAACTTCTATAGCAAAATGTTTGTTCTATATGAGATGGTATTATTGGCGCCCTTCCACCCCAACTAAAGTGAAAGTAGCCCTTTGAAGGAGCATTTTAGAAGAGAAATAGTAAAAACAGCTAAAATTGAAGCCTTAGGAGATGTTAAAAGGACAGATTGAATTGAAAATTAATTTGTATAAGTAGATTTGCTATGGGAATAAGGATGAAGAAAGAAGGGCCAAAAAACCATGAAGAAAAGAAAGTTAGATGCCAAAAGTGTGCTTAAAAAGAGGGGTAGAAATTGTTGTTTAGGGCCTCCTCTGGTGGCGCCGTGGTTGAGTGCTGGGCTGCGAGGTTGCCCGCAGCCTCTGCAGCACCGGTTCGCTCCCCGGCCACTGGTGAGTGTCCCACAAAAAAAAAAAAAAAAAAAAAAAGAAATTGTTGTTTAAAGCTCACAGAAATCCATGTCCTAGTTCCAAGAAATTAGTAGCACTGTACTAATTTTTTTTTTTTAAATAGGTAGATACAGGTCTCATTCTATAATCTGGGGCTGTGATTTTACCTTAGCCTTTAAAATTTTTCTTAGTCCATTTAATCATGCAGAAAAAGTTGGAAAAATGAAACATAACAACTCTATTTTGCCAGCATATAGACATTCCTTTTTGGGAATTTGGATGGCAGAAAAATGTAGATTCTTTTCCTTTAACGTCTTGTCTAGGAGTCTTAAACTGGGATTTAAGCCAAACTGAAATAGAACCGAATACGAATGTCAATATTTAAACTATAAGTAAAAAATAATTATCTGGGAATAATTAAGAAAAATAAATCCTCACCCCATCTCCCTCCCATGCTGAAAAAATCTATATACCCAGTTAATTGGACAGTTCAAAATATTTCTAAGATGACTCTCAGAAAATAAGACTTCTTGGGTTTTTGGGTGTGTGGCTGGGACGCTTGCCAAAGAGGCAGATCAGCTACTGCTCCCCCTAAAGACTCTTAACTTCACTTGTCTGTACTAGTCCTGCTGAAGTTCTACTTCCCATGGCTGGAAAGATTTGAGTCAAAGGTGGCTTCCATGGACTGGGAGAAAGAGTAAAAACAGCTGCTTCTACTCTCCACGGGGAAATTCTCAACAATGTGAGGGCATTGGCAAAGGGACCCCAGAGCAAGCTAGGTTCAACCCATCGCACTGGGAGTAGGGAGAGGAGGGACTGGGGGGGGGGGGGAGGGTCTTAACATTAGCTTGCTTCCCCAGACAGACTTCCTTAGAACTGGGGCTAACCTGGGTTAGGGACAGCCGAGGATTCCAAAAAACGCTTCTGAACACAGAACAAAAGCGCCACTGTGGAGGACACCGAGTTAGAGCATTACCTATATACTTCACAAGGTCAGGAAATACTACCTGGAGATTTTACCAAAATTAAAAAAATTATTTGTTAAATCAACACACAGACTATGCTTGTTCTTTGATATCACGAACATCATTCCAGTGTTTCTCAAAATATGTTGTGGGGATCCCTGGCATCAGATTCACCTTCTCCTCCAGGACCATCCACCCCTCCGGGAACCGGGAAGTCCTTTTGGTCTTTCCACGTCCTCCTATGCAGGCTGTGGGTGGAGGCGGAGTCCAGTCCCTCCAGAGGTACCAGGTCCGAGTGCTAACAGAGAGGAGTCACTTGACGAAGTTTCATATCCTGCTGTGGATTCCTTTCAATCATGGAGAAGCACTGGCGCCCCTTCTACGGAACCCGAGGGTCGGGTTAGTTCTCTGACCGCGAGACCCACCCCCAATGCGACTGCTGCGCCTCAGGCCGCGGATCAAAGAACCGACCCGGGGTTCGGGATCTGAGAGGGTCCCAAGTGATCTCGCAGCGCCGCTCCAGCCGGCCAGCTGCCAGGCACGTGTGCGGCCCACCTCGGTGCCGCCGTCTGCCCCCACCCGCCACAGAGGCCAGGAGAAGTCCCGGCGCCTGGTGAGCGCCACGACCACAAGCCGAGGGCGCCGGCGCGGCCGCCACCACGCTCTGCACGGAGCTGGGCAGTGGGCGCACCGACCGAAGTCCAGCCCCCAGCCCCCAGCCCCCAGCCCCCAGCAGCCGCCCGAGACCGACGGACCCGCGCCAGGACGCGTCCCTCCTGCGCGTGGCGGCGGAACCGCGCGGACAAGAGTCGCTCTCCCCGCGACGCTCACCCTCGTCGCCGCGTCCCCGTCTCCACCCACACGCCGGCTGTGGGTCCAGTTGCCCGAACTGGGTCGCCAAGCCCCCGCTGACCCGGCACACGGGATCCCGCGGCACCTCAGCGGGAGCAGGAGCAGCCCGCGGCCGCGCGGGCTCAGCTGAGCGCGCGCAGTTTCTGCGGCTGGGGGCGGAAAGAGGCGCGGTGGCCGAGGGAACCGCTCCCGACGGTGGGGCGGACCCAGCCCTGACTGACGGCGCCTCAGCCAATCGCGGTGCCAAGCTCCAGGCTCCGCCTACTATCCCGGCCAATTGCTGCTGCGCGACGACCGCGGGAGCAGCGCAGCGACGGGAGATTGGTGGCCAGGTGGACTGCGGGCCGCGGGCCGCGCTGCGTGCACCTGGGGCGGTGGGAGCCCGAACCCTGCTTGCTGAAGCCAGATGCCCCAAGAAGTACGGGGCAAGTCTTAAGTCGAAGACGCAGTTTCTGACGCCGAATTTGGCCCCCAGAAGCTCCGAGAGACCCCAGGAGGCTAGTACCTCGATAAGTTTTGACTGTGTCTGATGGTTTTCCAGAAAGTTTACCTGACTCCTGAAAAACACCTCCACGACCTTCCTTACCCCTGCCGTCCATACCACTGGCCCCTGGACCAGCCCTGATACCCATCTTCATCCCTACAGTCCACACCACCTGACATCGGGATCTCACCAGATGTCGGGCCCCTTCCCTCCCAAGGCCCAGACACCTGTGCACAGAGCCCAGGGAAAAAGGAGGCTTAGCCAGTGACCCAGGAAAAGAGAACTCTCCCTCTAAGAGGAAAGACACAGCTCTCAGGTGAGCCTGGAGGGAGCGTCAGGGTATGGTGTCCTCTGCTCCTATTTCCATGGGGAGCTACCAGGAGGCAGGAGTAAGACAGGCAGGGCCGTTAGGGTCTGCAGTCAGGAGACCCTGAAAATGGATCGGTGATGCTAACCTTGAGATAAAGAAAAAATAGAATTTCGAAAGACTCAGAGAAAATCATACATTTTATTCTATTTGCATGTCGTTACAGAGAAAAAATCCACAACACACAATGCTGGCGATTTTCCATGTGAATGGAAGTGGTCAAGATGCTTAAGTGAAACTCATTGAAGGCAGGTATTAGCATTAATGTTTCCCAGTTATTGAAATCAAATATATGTGATTCTGCATGTAAGATGTCAACAAAAATGTGAAGAAACTTAAAGATGATTGAGGTGAAACATACTGGAATTAATCTTACTTAAAAAATAATAACCATGCAGACTAATTTTACCAACCAATGAGGCTTCCTGCAATATGGGTGTTTTCACAGGACCTTCCGAGTTCTGATCTAGGTCTAACAGGGTATTATTGCAGAGAGAAAAACGTTTGGGAAGTTAAGTGACATTTCAACTTGGAGTCTGACAAAAAGGTCCGTCTAGGAGTTCCCACAAAACCACATCAGCTGTTCAAAGCCTAGGAGTCACTGTAGGAAGGCTACTGTTCTTGTCCTGACTCCATGACACAAGGCCATTCAGTTATAACAATCCTGTAAGCTAATTAAGGAATTCTTGGTAGCTTCCACAGTAACTACTACAGTTTTATCCACAGACATAAATTCTCAAAAATGCTTATTCAATAAAATTTTTTACCAGATCTTGAAGTTAAACAAAACAGACAACTTGGGAATAGGATCCAAAATTTTGAAAGTCCAAAGGTGAATTCTCATTGAGAGTCACAGAAGCTAACTATGGATAAACTGGAGTTTGTAAATACCCCTGACCCATGAAAATCTTATAGCCCTTTCAAAGCAAAAGGGAAATATTATGACTGTTTTCTGTCTCCCTTTTCCAAGAAGCTAAGAATATAGCACAATTGAGCCCTGAGTTGTTTGTCAGCATTTTTACAAGACCTGACTCTGGTTTAAGATTGGAGACTCTCCCTCTGTGTCCCCTGTTCTTACCCATCCCCCAAACTGACATATGTCTTAAGGTCTCATTGTGGATATGTCTTCTTTCAGCCACTTGAGGGAGATGAGAAGGCTAAACTAAGCAAAGTAAAAGCCATCAGCAAACTAGAAACAACTTCTGACTTATCACCAGTGAGTATGTAGCATCAGCTTTAAGATGTGTGTGAATATGCACAAAAGGTTTTTTTTATATAAATTTTATTGTTATATTCCCCATACAATTGCAGCCCCCCCATTCTGACCCCAATCCCTCCCCTCCCGCCCCCCACCCCCTAAAAGTGTCTCTGGTTCATAGTTTTTTGTTGATTTTGATTTTCACTTTCTTATAGTTATTCATTTTCCTGGTCCCTTATTTAAGTTTTCTAGATTCCTGCTATGAGTGAGACCATCCGGTATTTTTCTTTTTCTTTTTGGCTTATTTCGCTGAGCATGATCCCTTCCAGCGCCATCCATGTTGCAGCAAATTGCATGTGTTTATCTTTTTTGAATGCTGAGTAATATTCCATGGTATATATGTACCACATCTTCTTGATCCAGTCATCTATTTTTGGGCATTTGGGTTGTTTCCAAAGCTTAGCTATTGTAAACAGTGCTGTTATAAACATAGGGGTGCAGGTGCTCTTTGGAATTGATGTTTCTGTGTCCTTTGGGTAAATACCTAGGAGTGGAATTGCTGGATCATATGGAAGCTCTATGTTTAGTAGGTCCAGAAATCTCCACACAGCTCTCCACAGTGGTTGGACCAGTTTGCACTCCCACCAACAGTGCAGAAGAGTTCCTTTTTCTCCACACCCTCGCCAGCATTTGTTGTTGCTAGTTTTTTAATATGTGCCATTCTCACTGGTGTAAGATGGTATCTCATGGTAGTTTTGATTTGCATTTCCCTGATTACAAGTGATGTTGAACATTTTTTCATATGCCTGTTGGCCATTTGCATTTCCTCTTCAGAGAACTTTCTTTTTAGCTCTTCTGCCCATTTTTTGACTGGATTATTTTCTTTGTTGTTGTTGAGTCTCATCAGCTCTTTGCAGATTTTTGTGATCAGTCCTTTATCATTAGTGTTGGGTGCAAAAATGTTCTCCCAGTTGGTGGGGTTTCTCTTTGTTTTTGTTATTGTCTCTTTTGCTGTGCAGAAGCTCTTTAATTTGATGTAGTCCCAGCTGTTTATCTTTGCCTTCACTATCACTGCTTTGGGTGATGTGTCTGTAAAGATGTCTTTGATGTGCAGATCACGTAGTGTTTCGCCTATATTTCCTTCTATATATTTTATGGTTTCAGGTGTTATGTCTAGTTCTTTAATCCATTTTGAGTTGATTTTTGTGTATGGTGTGAGGTAGTGGTCAAGCTTCATTCTTTTGCATGTAGCGACCCAGTTTTCCCAGCACCATTGCACAAAAGTTTTTTAAGAATATTTTTTCAGAAATGTATTTTTAAAAAAAGATTTATTTATTTATTTATTTATTTACTTATTTATTTATTTATACAAGCACTGGGTACAGTCAGAAGCATGGGAGGGTGAGAGAATTCACCAGAGCCAGAGCGGGGAACAGAACAGGCAGACTGACAAAATACATTGCTGAGGGGAGCAGCTGGAGCGGCAGGAGAGGTCTGTGCGCCATGTGGGACCCTTGCCGGTGGCCAGGGATTGAACCGGTGCAGCAGAGGCTGTGGGCAGCTTTGCAGCCCAGTGCTCAATCGCTGCACCACCAGGGGAGGCCCCAGAAATGCATTTTTATAGCTAATTTCTAATTGAATGATAAATGATAAAGTTATTTCAGGGCTGTTTTATATACTTATTTGCTGTCAACATAACCTGTCTTTTTTTGACTGCAGATTGTGTCTGCTTCCTAGTCTTTGTGGAAAGGAGGAATTGCTGTACTTTTGTGCTGGGAAAAGATCTTTCAGATGATATGAACGTTAAAGGAAGATTTGTTTACAGTTTCTTTTGATATTAATTTTGTTTTAAAAGGTCAGAACTTTCCCCTTATCTACTAAGCATGCATGTAACATTTTTGTTTCTTGTGTCTTATGGTCCCCCATTACCCACTAGTCTCTTAATGCTCTTTCCAAATAAATAGTGTCTTAGAAATGCTAGATAATAGTGGGCATAATCCCAAGGTGAGTGAAATCCTCTCCAAGAGTAAAGTGCTCATCATGTTCTATGAGATTAATTCTTTCAAACCACAGGACAACTTTTGAAATAGTAATACTTAATTCTGGCTCTGCATCAGAAACGTCTCCCAAATTACCTCATGTTAACTTCTGAAAGACTTTCCCTAGGAGGAGTCTTCCCAGAGCCCTATGCATGTCCTTGTTCCTCAGGCTGTAGATGAAGGGGTTCATCATGGGGGTCACCACAGCATACATCACTGTAGCTATGGAGTCCTTCATGGAGTAGGTTTGGAGGGGCTGCAGATATACCATAGCAAGTGTCCCGTAGAAGAGGGAGACCACAGCCAAATGGGAGGCACAGGTGGAAAATGCTTTATATTTGTTAGAATTTGAAGGTATTCGGAGAATGGTTCTCACAATCCAGACATAGGACATGATCATGATCCCTAAGGGAGTGAAGAAGATGAAGCAGCCTGTGGTAATTAGCACTGTGTGAATGACCTGAGTGTTAGAACATGCGAGCCTCAGCAGAACATACATCTCACAGAAGATGTAGTGGATCTTTGGGGATCCACAAAAGGTCACTGTGATCATGAGGAGAGTGAGGGTGAGGCCATAGAGAGCAGAAAGTACCCAACACAAGGAAAGGAGCAGCATACAGCGCTCAGGGCTCATGACTGTGACATAGTGCAGGGGTTGGCAGATGGCCACATAGCGGTCATATGCCATCACAGCCAGGATGAAGTTGTCCAGGGTCACCAAGCAGACTAGGAAGTAGAGCTGTGTCAGACACCCTGCATAGGAGATTGCTTTGTTCTGGGACTGAAGATTCACCAATGCTTTGGGGATTGTGTTGGTGACAAAGCAGAGGTCGGTGAAGGAGAGGTTGGCCAAGAAGAAGTACATTGGAGTGTGTAGGCGGGGGTCAGAGCTGATGGCCAGGATGATGAGCACGTTTCCCACCACTGTGACCAGGTACATGGACAGGAACATCCAAAATATAACCTGCTGCTCTTCAGGATTCTCTGAGATCCCAAGGAGTAGGAACTCTGAAGTGCCACTTCGGTTGTGTCCATACATTTCCCCAATTGTCTGCAACATTATTACCAACAAACATGACTAAGCATATTCAGTTGGGTAAGGACATTCAGATTAGCAGCTCAACTATTTTCTTGGCATTAAAAATATCTTAGGCTAAATTTATAATATTTTGCATAAATAATAAACTAATGGAGGAAAAAGCACCATGTGGAAAATCTTTAGGCAACTTAATCTTTCCAGCAACTTCTAATCTGGCATACTCAGTATTACAGAAATGTCTAAGTCTTATTTTAAATATTATATTATTATAATCTGGAGAGCTTAAATAGTGGTAAGTTATATTTTGTTATTGTATAGATATTTAAATGATATTTAAAACAGGTATATGCATTCTGGGCAATGAATCTTGTGTAATTGGACAAAGGAAAAGGAAGGGAAAAGGAAAAAATATCATTATTTGCTGATAGAACGGTCTGTTTTGGAAGCCCAAGATAATAAAGTGAAGTGTTACTAGAAATAAAGGAAATTTCATTAAAGTGGCCAATCACACAATGCATACACCCCAAACTGATGGTCAGTCCTATAGTACAATGATTAAGACTGTGTTGCCAGAATGCTGAAATTAATTCTGAGGGCTGCCATGTACTGTCTGTGAAACCTTGGGCAGTTACCTGAGCTTTTTAATTCTCCATTCCTTCACTCAAAAAATGTGGATACAATTCATAAAATGCTAACACAAAGAGCTTGCATGAGCTCTGAATAAATATCGCCTATTATGTAAATAATAAGGAATAATAAGTTTAAACTTTAATGTGACAGAGTGCTATACATATTACCAACAAACACATTTATGCATTAATACATTAACAAGAATCAGGCAGAATCTTCAAATACTCAGAGAGACATAAGGTAAAAATTTAATAAATGAATAGACATATCAAGATTCCACATAGAAAGATGAAATTTTATGAGTTAATCTAAAATTTACTTATTCAAAGGCAAAATTTGAACAGGTTTTTAAAGAAAGAAGTGCTCATATAATTTTCATCTAAAAATAAGCTTGAAAATAAAGTAGGAAAATAATGAAAAGGAGAAGACTAAGGAGGAGACAATTTGCCAAATACAGGACTCTCAGGCAGTGTGGTACCAGTGCTAGAGTGAACAGGTCAATGGAATTGCACAGAAACTTCAGAAACCGAACCAAATGCATGTGGAATTTAATGAATTATGATAACAATTCATAATGGAAGAAAAAATTTGTGTCAACAGATCTTATATTTATTCTACACAACAGTACTGTTTTTTTTTTTTTTGTGGCAATTGAGATGAGGCAATGGAGACTTGTAGGGTTAATGAGTTTCTGAAGTTTGCTCAACCAGTAACTGTTGGAATCAGGATTTTACTCTACTTTTTCTACTGCCAAATTCCATGCCTTATCCACTCTACTACACATGAGGCAAGAGTAATAATGCTGACCTCACCAGCAATTTGGACAAGAGCTGAAATGTTGGATGTGGAAATATTTTTCCAATCTTCAATCCATATGTAAATAGAAGGTACTGATATGGGGATTAGAAAGGAGTCCTATTATTAACAATTTTTCCAACCTTCTGCCCATGGGAAGTCAGACCTCCTCCAATAGGAAACCCCACTTTCAGGACAAAGGGGGTTCAGGGATCCTTCCTTGTCTTCCCTTCACCCTGGACTTGACTTTACTTTCCACTCAGTCATGAGCCTCCATCCACCTGTGACTGCAGGGAATGACCAGGGATTCCAAGGGAAGACTCATTTGCAGCCAGTGCCTTGGTGCTGTCTACATTGGGGAGATAAGAGTGAGGGGATTTATTATTATAGGATTCCTATACAAATAAATGTGAATTGGTCAGGCCAGGAGATATAAAATAAAAGAGACAGAAAAATGAGCCAGATTATCTCCCAGAAGACTTAAGTGCTGAAGAGGATTTAAGACACTGAAGAGGAATAGGGGCCAGGAGTGACTGGGGCAGGGGTGGGGGGGACAGTGAATTCCCCATTAGAGAAGACACTTAAACAGGCTTCATGTTACAGTGGGCTGAGTGGTCATTTCAGAGCCAACTCAAACTTCTAATTGAAGTAGGTGATTGGCAATTTTCCTTTAAAAATTATAGAGTGATTGTGTGGTAGTCCTCTGACATTTGATTGAAAATGGAAATTACTTAGGATAGGCTCTGGAGAGTTTGTATGTAGTTTCCCATATCTGTGTTTTCATATAATTATATCATTCTCCATCATAAAGGCATTTATTTCTCTCAGTACTTAAAGGATGGTTTTACCTGAAGTGATCTGCCCCGGGTCACAGAATGATTTGGTGGCAGAAATGAGCCTTTGACCAGGAGTTCTAAGCTAGGTGTTTGCTCTGTGTTAGCCTTGCACAGGGAGGACAGAAAACCTGGAAAGCAAAGAGTTTCAGTTAGAAAGGGGAACTGATGGGTTTATCCAGAGACTACTCCAGATTTATCCAGAATGAAAGAGAACACCATGATGACTCCTTGCAGTGACCCCACCCCTAAGGGCCCCTGGGCACCACCTGTTTCTGCCATGGGAACAGAGGACTTCTACCCTCTTAGACCATGTCAGAAACTTTTCCACAGCGTGTTGCCCTCTGGTGCATCTCACTGACAGAAGGGAGGGAAAGATACGATACAAGGGCTGGGAAAAGTCAGAACATCCAGAGGAATTGGTGTTTCTCCTTTAACTACTTTAGATCGCTGTTTTTCACACATTAGTGTGCATCAGAATCCTCTGTGATGCTTTAAGACAAAAGCTGATTATCTGGCCCCCTTGCTTAAAATATTGGTTCTGTTTTGAGATTCATAGTTTTCCAGAGCACATAGTGACTTTGATTGTGCATGCTGGGAAACGGTGCTCTGAGTCTGTAAGACTCAGTGCTTGTATGGCCTTAGAGTCACAGACTCCTCTGCTGTGTGGCCAGGGAGAGAAGGGAGGGAATGTGGAGCAGAATGGAAAAGACTTCCAAGCCCTGTGTGGGAAAACTGACCTCTGATACTTTCTGTGTTGCTTCCTAGCTGCATGACATGCAATCTCCCTGAGCTTCCTCATCTCATTCAGAAGACTTTCTTGGAAGTTTGAGAATCATATCCAGTAGGGCCTGTCTTAGCACTTTGAAAAACTATAGAATGCTGAAAGGTTGGACGGGTTTTATATAATATTTAAATGTTTAGGAATTAGATTTTAGGAATATTTTCAAAGTCTGTCAGTATTTTTGTGAGATAGAATAAATGGAGAAGAAAGAAGTAAAGAGAGGGGGAAAAAAGAGGGTGAACCAGAAATGTCCAGACCTTACCCACTTCTCTGTGCTGGTGTTCCCTGATTCTGCTGCCTCTACTCCCATCATAGAGGATGATAATTCAGTCAGGATATTAAGCACCTCAAGACATTTCTTCTGAATAGGACTCATTGATTTTTCCTTTGCTAAAGTAGGAAGCACAGTAATTAGTGCTTGGACAATCGGTCCCTGCCAAAGAAGAGACAAATGGAAGACTGTTTATGCCCTGATGAAGATGGGGGAATCTGAGAACTGATGGCTGGTCCCAAACTCATAAAGGAAGGAGCTGAACTGAGAGCACAAAAGGCATATTTATCAGTTTCTGATAGGCCTTGGGAGGTAATCCCAAGACAGTTAGTGCAATGAACCTGGATAATTGCTCCAATACTAATATATAAGCAAGGGCCTTGGGAAATGAGTCTTGTTTACAAGGAGTAAACCAAATCCATATGCGGAGGAGCGATCCTCAAAGATGCCCTAGGAGTTATAGAAAGCCAGAAATAAGGAAGACTTCACACACAGTGTGAAGACTGGCTCTGAGTCATCAAAGGACTGGAAAATCTCAGCAATTAACTTGAATTAGCAGAGCCCAGATAGTTAGTAACTCTTATCACCAAGTAATAGAAATTTAAAAAAATCATAGTTGGACAAAAATAACATCAATTTAGACTTAAAATTATTTCTCTTAATCATTGTCAAGCAAAACATCCCAACACAAACTCAAAGGTCAACAGACACACAAGGAACTAGGATTTCAAAAGCAAGTACCAACAGGTAAAAGGTATAGAGGGACTCTAAATAATATACTACACAGACACAGAATGAAAGAGGGATATTTATGATGTTTTAGGATATAGAACCAGGCTTGAAAATTTGGGTGGGACTCTTTACTGAACAAACATCAGTAACCAGCCTGCAGGTAAATAACGTATCATTAGCTCTGCAGAAATCCCCTGTTCCTACAAGTATAACCACTGCCTTGACTTGTAATAACAACAATTCATATTACCCACTTGTATACTTTATTAGAGTAGAAGTATACCTGTGGTACTCTTTGTCTGCTTCTTTCACTCAACATTATACATTTGATGTTCATCCACATTGGACATGTGGATGTACTGGTTCACTTTCATCGCTGTATGGAGTTCTTTTGTGTGAATATTCCATTAAATATTCCATTCTATTGCTGACGGTCATTTTTAGTTTCCAGTTTGAGGCTGTTATGAGTAGTTCAGTTATGCATTCCTCTTGGGCACCTACATGGAGCAGGTATTTAGTGCCAAATAATTTCCCGTAGTATTTTTTTTTTTTTTAAGATTTATTTATTTATTTATACAAGCACTGGGTACAGTCAGAAGCGCGGGAGGGTGAGAGAATTCACCAGAGCCAGAGCAGGGAGCAGATCAGGCAGAAGGACCGAAGTACATTGCTGAGGGGAGCAGCGGGAGGCAGGAGAGGTCTGCGCACCATGTGGGACCCTCCTCTGGTGGCCGGGGAGCAGCTGGGGATCAAACCGGCGCTGCAGAGGCTGCGGGCAGCTTCACAACCCAGTGCTCAACCGCTGCGCCACCAGGGGAGGCCCTCCCGTAGTAGTATTTGTAACAGTTACCCTCTACCAGCTAATGAGAATTCCAGTTGTTCCACATTCTTTGGTTTGGTATTTTTTCAGTCCTTTTTATTTGTTCTTTTGTTGAGTGTGTGGTGGTATCCATTTTGGTTTTAATTTGCATTTCCCTGCTGACTTAGGAAGTTTAAGCACCTTTTCACATGGTTATTATCCAAAGGTATATCCTCTATGGACATTATCTATATAAGTTTTGTGGTGCCATTTTTCTGTTGAGTTATGTTGATTTGTAGGAATTCTTTATGTATTCTGTTTAAGAGTCCTTTGTCAGATATATGTGGTAATACCTTCAACTTTGTGGTTTCCTTGATTTAATTAATGGTGAATATCGAGAAATAGAAGAGTTTAACTTTAAAATAGTCCCATTTATAATTTTTGGTTTTCTATTTGGTGTTTTTTGGTATCTTATTTAAGAATCATTGCTAATTTTTTTGCCAGTGCTCATATTTTCCTTTAAAGAACATATTGTTTTACCTTTCATATTTAGATTTGCTATTAACTAGAGTTGATTTTTGCATAAGGTGAGGGAGAGATCAATATGTATTTTTCTTCCACAAGTGTGGATGTCCTACTGGTCCCATTTATTGATGGGACACACACTTATTAAAAATTGCACCCCTTCCCTACTGCAAACTTCATTGATTATTTACTTCTTGATCACCAAACTTTACCATCGAAGTCTCTAAAAATATCTCTAGTTTCTTCTATTATTCTGTATTGTTGAGGTGAAGTCTGAGGCTGGTCTAATTTATGTCCAGCTGTGGGCAACCTATTTTTTTTCCTCAAGCATTTCCATTTCAAACTTCATGTCAAAATTTGCTAAGGTATAAAACTTTTTACATTGATTTTACCTGAAACTGGATTAAACATTTCAAACACTGTACTCTATTTTTCTTGTTTTTGTTACTTATTTTTATGGCTTCAGAAAATTTTCTAATTGGATTGTGCTTGTTTATTTATTGTTTAATTATTAATTACCTCACATGTCATCTGGTATTTTTTGAAAAATAAAGTAAAAGAGTATATGAAAAAAAAAATCTTTAATATCAGTCCGGTGACTATATTTACATAAATCTGTTTCTGAACTCTTTCCTTTATTCTACTTGTCAGATTGTCTATCCTTGCATCAATATTTCTCTCCTTATTGACTATATCTTATAATAGGACTGATATATGGTTTAAATCCTTTGCTCCTTTCTGCAGTATTTCTTTGGATTTTCTGGGTTTGAATTTCTATACACACTTTGGAGAAGTCAAGGTTTTCAAGCAGACCTGCTGGAGTTTTAATTTGCATTGTATAAAGCTAGATTAATTTGGGGAAGAATGGGCATCTTTGTCATGAGAATGGACATCTTTGTCATAGTGCATCTTCTAAATCATGAATGTGGTTTATTTCCCCATCTTTGAGTTTTCTTTAGTTTATCTGAATGAAATTGCATAGTTTTCAGTAGAGTTCTTCCCCTTGTTTTGCTAGATGTATTCTTATGTATTTGATGCTTTTAAAATGCTATGGCAAATGGTAACACCTTGAAGGTTTTGTTTTCTATTTGCTTGCTGCCCAAATGAAAAAAATACAAATGATTTTTGCATATTGATCTTGTAATCTTGCTGGAGACACCTTCTAATTCCATTGATTTGTCTGTAGATTCTTTTGCAGTTTTTATGTTTCCCTCATGTTTGTGAATATTGACATGTTTTCTTCCTTTTCACCCCAACCCCGGCATTCTTCCTTCCCAACCAAAAAATGTGGTACTGCCACACTGAACTTCTTTTAGTTTCTTGATATACCATCCTATATTTTAACTCTTAAGTCTTTGCTATGTTGTTTACTTTGTTCAGAAAAACATTTTCTTTCTCTTCATCCTTTCATTTGGTTATCTCACAGATATCCAAGACACAGTTATCTAATCTGGCTGGGAGGGATTAGGAAAATCATTCTAAAGATGGGAACAATTGTGCTGTGCTTGAAGACTAGGATTAGATCCACAATAAGTGATGAGGGATGTGTGGAAATAACTCAGTTACATGTCCTAACTGTAGCAAGCATAAACAATGGGACTACCTGATTAAATAAGTTGGCCAATAAAGACCGTTTCTTTCCCTGTTATCAGGATATTTCTGATGAAATAACTGGACTACAAAGAACTATAGGATAGCACTATTATGCATTTTAGAAGGCAAATACTTCAGAGTAAAAATAATGAAGAGTCAGAGAAGGGAGAGGTCTGGGCTGTGGGAGCAAAGGTAGCATTCCTGGTGGGACTAGGATGTGAATTGGCTTCTCTATTCCCTCTTCCTCTACCCAAAGGATGGCTAGTAATTAAGAAGAAGTCTCTACCCTATACCTCCTGTGGGATTTGTCCCAGGGAAGCCTTGGAATTTACTTTCTTATTAAAGAGTTTTTTCTAAGATCTAGATTCCATTGGGACCTTATGTCCCTCAGGCCCAAGAAGGTAGAATGAGAGCTATGAGAAGGCATAGTGTAGATTCAGGTGATAAGTACAAAGGTATTTCAGCATGCTTATAATAAATAAATGGGTACAAATTCCTGAGCCAATGCGCAGAGTCCTCTTAAGGCATACTCAGTAAGTTATAGTGGAGATATATGCTAGACTACTGAGGTTCTATGATGTTTTTCCGTGGGATTGTTCTCCAGGCAGTCTAGAGTTAAAAAATAAACTGCTCAACACTCTAGAAATATCTTGATTGGTGTCTACCATATTTAATCTCTGTATAAAAGTAATGTTCACAAGTATTTAATAGGAGGGTCATCTATTGTGCAAGGAATTCTCAAAAGAGATTTCAAGTTTAGAGTAGTTTAGACAGGCAGAGCACATACTTATTTTATTTTTTAAAAATTGAGCTAATTTTGGTTTATAACACTGTATGTGATTTAGAGGCATAGTATCATACCTCCTCAGATGCATGACTCCACACTAACACCTTCCACCACGGCACCTACAGTCTCATACCATAGTCCATTTCACACCCTTCTAACATTGTTTTCTCTCCTCCTCTCCTTATAGTGTTAATTCCGCAGTCAGATTACTGTGGTTTGATAGTGGTTTGGCTTTGTCTGACCCTCTATTTTGTTTCTCTATATTCCACATATTAGTGAAGCCACTCAGTATTTGTCTTTCTCCTTCTCACTCATTTTGCTTAGCACAATCCCCTGCAATTCCATCCATGTTGTTGCAAATGACAAGAGTTCACTTTTTTGTAATAGCTGAGCAGGATTCCATTGTATTTATAGACCATATTTTTCCTAATCCACTTGTCTTTTTTTTTTTTTTTTGTATACTTAGGTTGTTTCCATAACTTGGCTACTGTAAATGGTGCTGTAATGAATATAGGAGAGCATATATCCCTTCAAATTAGTGTTTTTGTATTCTTCAGGTAGATACTCAGGAGTGAAGTTGCTGGGTTATATAGTAGATTCATTTTTAATATTTTGAGAAACCTCCACATTGTACCATGGGGTCTGTACCAGTCTACTTTCCCACCAACAGTGTAAGAGGGTTCCTTTTTCTCCACATCATCACTAGCACTTGCTTTTTGATCTTTCTGATGGGGCCAATTGCACAGGTGTGAGGTCTTATCTCATTGTGCTTTTGATTTCCATTTCCCTGACAATAAGTAATGGTGAACATTTTTTCATGCACCTGTTGGCACATCTGTACTTCTTTGGATAAGTGCCTATTTAACCTTTCTGTCCATATTTTGATTGAGTTATTTGTTTTCTTTTTGTTGAGTTCTATGAATTTGTTGTAGATATTGGATATTCACCCCATTGTCAGATGTTTGCTGTGCAAGTATTTCCACCCATTCTATAGGATGTCTTTTTGCTTTAGTGATGGTCTCTTTCACTGTGCAGAAGCTTTTTAGTTTGATGTAATCCCAGTTGTTTCTATTTTCTTGTTTTCCTTACTGCTCAAGATAAAGCCACAAAGAATTTCTGAAGCCAATGTCATGGAGCATTTCTCCTTCATTTTCTATGTGTTTTATGATTTCAGGACATGTATTCAATTTTTTTATCCATTTTGAGTTGGTTTATGTGCATGTTATGAGATAGTGGTGTACTTTCATTCTTTTGCATGTGACTGTCCAGTTTTTCCAATTATTAAATTATTACCAATTATTGAAGAGGCTTTCCTTACTCATTTTTTAAACCCACCTCGTATTTTGATGCTCTTTGCTTCCTATGCACGTGTTGCCTTATTTGCTCTTTTGCGGTTGGGGGACTGCAGGATTAGTTTTGTTTGTTTCTCAGTTTATTTTGGTGTGAGAAGGGGACAGGAGGATATTCTGGGACTTAAATACCTCCACCTCCTGTCCTCTTACTTCGCAGCAAGCTCTGTTTGGTGCTTCAGTTGCCTTAATTCCCACCCTGCCTCCATGATACTCCTTTCTGCCATGGTCTTTATTTATGAAGCTTTAGGCTCCTGGTGAAGGAGGCTAGCTGTAGTCATAAGGCTCAAGCTCTAAGACTCAGTTGCACCTGACAAGCAGTGTGTATGCCTGATTGCCCAGCTATGGCCATAGGCAATGTTCACCACAGCAGCTTCCAAGAGACCTGAAATTCTACATTACCACTTGATAATTTCCAAGGAAGTGTTGCCTGAGATTGAAGCTCAGCTTAACTCTGTCTGGTGACTTTTGACCTCTGACTTCTGGGAAAGAGCTGGGGAGATTTTTCCTGGGCCTTACTGGTTGCAGAGTCCCCAGTATCCTAGGTTGGATCCACATTTGTGTATGTGACTTGTAGTGGAAGCAAGGCATGGGTTGGGCCCTGGGGCCGGGGATGGGGGTTGGCAAGAGGCTAATAGGCCTTCCCAGCCCACTGCAGGATCTGTAAGCTTTCTCTTTGGGCTCTTTCTGGCATTGTCTTGTCATCTTTTTCTCTTGTAGTCATCGCTTATCTTCTCGTAGCTGTTCTCCACTGTCTTTATAGCTTCAGCCTCCAGGCTCAGGTGTGCCCACTTACTCATGCCCAGGATATCCACGATTGGGCATGCATGCCCAAAGCCCATGCTCCAAAGCGCCTCTTGCATTAGCACAATCAAGGCTGCGGTGATAGCTACAGTGGTCAAAGGTGTAAAAGCCTGGCCAATCTTCATTTACCTTACATGACTGTTCTCCCTTTCTGAAAAATACCTACAGGGAAATTCACTGTGCCTGGTAGCACCCCACAGGGCCAAGGATGGCTGACCCCTAGCCCATTTTACTGGATAGGGGTACCTACTTTCCTGGCTACACTCCCCTTTGCCTCTTCTCTCTTCTTCCCTGTAGCAAAGCCCCAAACTTTCCTTGACGGGAAAGTCTAGGACTCTGTGAGGGAACTTCCAAATGTTCCTTTGAGCAAATATTAATTTTTTATAGTTGTTTTGGGGGGAAGATAAATCTGGTCTATCAATTCTGCCATGATGTGGGTGGGGTCTATATTTTGTATTTTTCCAATCGGCCTGCTAACATTTGCCTTTTAACTGATGACTTATGTACTTTTACAGTTGATCTTTGAATAATATGGGTTTGAGCTGAATGGGTTCACTTATCTGTAGATCTTTTTAAAACAAATATTTTGGAAATATTTTTTGAAATTTGTGACAAAAACCCTCAAATCACATACCCTAGAAATATTGAAAAAATAAGAAAAAGTTAGGTATTCATGAATGCTTTATAGATATATACACATATATATGCAATAGTCTATGTTATCACTTACAACCATAAAATATACACAAAAATTTTATACAAAGTTAAATTTTACCCAAATAAGCAGACTATACATGGTGCCATTTGTAGTTGAGAGAATTGAAAACAAATATAAAGGTGCGGTATTAATTCATAATTGCATAAAATTTCTGCAGTGCAAACTATACTATTGTAGTAATTTCATAGTCTACTTTGTTGCCATGTGGTGATCTCAAGTGATGTGAGTAGCCACTTAAAATACCACCTGATTCTAGTCATCAGTGGTGAGTGGTTAAGCTCTCCAGTAAGTTGCTTATTGTAATAGAAAGTGATCTCACAGTTATTGCATAATTTTCATCTTGTTTGGTACAATACTGACAACATTGAATAACACCCTGAGACTCATATACAATACCACTCATTATTCTGGAAGGACCCCCAAGAAGCAGAGAAAAGTCATGACATTATATAAAGAAGTTAAGTTGCTTGATTATATATTCCATTTTGACAATATTGATGTAGGTAATGACAGACAGAGGATTCATCTCTATACAGTTGATGTGAACTTATGGTAATGATAAATACAGTGTAGTGCTATAAATGTATTTTTACGTTCTGATGATTTTCTTTGCAGTTTCTTTCTTGTATCGTACTTTATTATAAGAATACAGCATATGATACATGTGACATACAAAATGTGTGTCAATTGAGTATTTATGTTATTGGTAAGACTTCTAGTCAACAGCAGGCTATTTATTAGTAGTTACTTTTTGGGGGAGTCAAAAGTTTTACATAGATTTTTGATGGCATGGAGGTTTTGATACCCCTAACTTCTACATTGTTCAAGGGTCATTCATTCAGCATGAATTGAATGAATTTTTGAATGTCCCTGAACATCAAATCAATTCATATCTATTTGTCAAGGTCTAGGGCTAGGGCTGATTCTGCTGATTCATCTGGAAAGATTCCTTCCCTTTTAAACCACAATAACCTTTCTCATTAGTGCCTATTCACTTTGTATCCACTATATTTTTATAAGGCAGTTTGAACTTGTAATATTGTGACTTATAATAAATATATATTTAGCCTGTATCCCTTTTTATGGCAGAGCCTTAAGACCTTTGGAAATTTCTAAGTGGTAAGAGTGATAAAGATGTCTTAATATTTATAAAAATCCTTTTCAATCACAGCTGAGTTTATGTTAATGAGATGACATCTGGAAAGCACCTAAGGTTGAGACTGGTTGCTAGGGGAACCAACCAAGTGATTAAGGCATTGGAACTTTCAGTCTCCTCCTTGCCAGCCACTACAAAACTCCAGTGTTGTGTTAGCATGACCTTATTTATTACCAAGGTTGGTGAGGGCTGGGTGACACTGGATTACACATAGATGTCTTTTCTTATAAGAGGTATATGAGCTCATTCTGAAGTGGAACTGTCCTAATGACTTGTGTATTCCTCAGAGGACAGAGCTTTGCAATGCAGTGAAGGAAATTTTCAGTCTCCACTTTAATGCCCTTTCCAAAATACCCTCGTGTTAACTTCTGGAAGACTTTCCCTAGGAGAAGTCTTCCCAGGGCCCAATGCATGTCCTTGTTCATCAGTCTGTAGATGAAAGGGTTCATCATGGGGGTCACCACAGCATACATCACAATGGCCACTGAGTCCTTCATGGAGTAAGTTTTGAGGGGCTGCAGATAGACCATGCAAAGTGTCCCGTAGAAGAGGGCGACCACAGCCAAATGGGAGGCACAGGTGGAGAAGGCTTTGTACTTTCCACTGGCTGAGGGTATTCGGAGAATGGCTCTCACAATCCAGATATAGGACATGATCATGAACCCTAAGGGGGTGAGGAAGACACAGGATCCCATAGCCATTGGCGCTATATGATTCACTTCAGTATTGGAATATGCCAGCCTCAGGAGAGCATACATCTCACAGAAGATGTAGCATATCTTTCGGGATCCACAGAAGTTCACTGTGGTCATAAGGAGTATGTGGATGAGGCCATATGTGATAGAGAACACCCAACACAGGATAAGGAACAAAATACATAATCCAGGGCTCATGACTATGGTGTAGTGGAGGGGACGGCAGATGGCCACATAGCGGTCATATGCCATCGTAGCCAAGATGAAGTTGTCCAGGGCCACCAAGGAGACCAGGAAGTAGAGCTGTGTCAGACACCCTGCATAGGAGATTGCTTTGTTCTCAGACTGAAGGTTCACCAGTATCTTGGGGATTGTTTTGGTGACAAAGCAGAGATAAGTGAAGGAGAGGTTGGCCCGGAAGAAGTACATGGGAGTGTGTAGGGAGGGGTCAGAGCTGATTGCCAGGATGATGAGCACATTTCCCACCACCGTGACCAGGTACATGACCAGGAATATCCAAAACTGGATGCACTATTGCTCAAGATTGTCTGTGATCTCCAGGAGCAGGAACTCAGAAACATCACTCTGACTGCCTCTGTCCATTTTCCTGACTTTCTGCAACATCAACACCAACAAATGCTAAGTGTGCTCAGTTGAATAAGGACATTCAAATAAGTGAAACCAACAGTTTTTTAGCTTTAAAAATATCATAGGTTAAGACACTAAACCAGTCCAGGAAAATGTTATGCAACATAGTTGTTCCCGCTACATATATCAGCATACTCAATATTATAGAAATAATATTTATCTTACTTTAATCATATCATCTTACAAGTCTTACAAGTCTCTTAAAGTGCTTAAAGATTAGTATGGGATGGTATATTATGAGATTGTGTATATTTAAACAATATTTAAAATAGGTATTTGTAGTATAATAAATTTATTTTACACAATGAACAAAAGGAATATAAAAAATACTGGACAGAAAATTGAAAAATTACTATCACTCGCTGATACGATCATCTCTTTAGGAAACCTGAAATAATTAACTGAAATGCCATTAGAAATTAAAAGCTATTTCAAAACAATTGAAATCAAGTTCGTGCTCTGACACTTGCTGGCTGTGAAATAATAGGCAAGTTACCTGAGCATTTTAAGACTCCACTTCTTCATGTGAAAAATGGGTCAGAGTGAAAATAAGATGAAAGAAATGAAAACAATAATGAGATATCTCATATCTGTGAGAATGGCTATGATAAAAAAAGAAACAAGTGTTTTTGGGGATGTGGAGAAAAGGGTACCCTCTTGTACACTGTTGAGAATGTAAATTGGTGTAGCCATTATAGAAAACAGAATGGAGAATCATCAAAAAACAAACACTAGAATTACCACCTGATCCAGTTATCCTACCTTTGGGTATCTGTCTGAAGAATACAAAAACACTAATTTGAAGAGATGTATGCACCCCGATGTTCATTGCAGCATTATTCACAATAGCCAAAAGTTGGAAACATGGGCCTCTCTGGTGGCGCAGTGGGTAAGTCTCAGGGCATCAAGCTATTGCCAGCCATTTCGACCTGAGTGGATCCCCTGATGGGGAGCTAACCTACATGGCATGGCAGGCCTCTCCTGTCTTGCCACTGCCTCCTTCAGCAGTGTATTTCAGTAGATCCGTCTGTTCTGCTCCCTACTGTCTCTGGTGAATACTCTCATCCACAGCACCCCTCTCTTAGACCCCAGTTCTTGTATGCATAAATAAATGAAAAATACACCTTAAAAAAAAAGAGTTGGAAACAATTTAAATACCTCTTCACCCATGAGAGGATAACGAAAAGTGTTATATAGAGTGATGGCTTAGTACTCAACTATAAAAAAGATTAAATTCTGCTGTTTTCAGCAAAATGGATCAAGTTAGGTGAATAAAGTAAGAGGAGATAACACTCACATGTGGAAAGTGGCAATACAAATAAAAAAATGAACTATTAGACTCTGAGAACAAACAGTGGTTAAATTTTCATTTAAACATTTTATGGGCTTCAGGAGTGCAAACTTATAAATTAACACCTAGATATACTACATTATATTCACCATCAAAATATAGTTTCCATGCATCACCATACAATTGCTCTATTTACTCACCCTTTCCCCCTTTGTTTAAATTTTGCAATGTCTAAATATTACCTTGATAATAAAATATATCTGATGACAGGAAACAGGTACAACTTTCTAGAGATAAGTGGCATTTCATGAATTACATTTTTGAGAAGGTTGTCTCTTTAAGCAATTCCAGTTTTAGAGATGTCTTAAAATGTCAGATCAAATGTAGATACATATGTGTGTTTATCAGATCTTGTTAGAAATAGCAAAAAGATAAAAGGAAACAGTACAGATTAAAATATAATTGTTTGGATAATTAGTCAAAGTGCCATGGAATTGTGGAGCTTGTTCTGCTAATTTAGTCTGGAACTTAATAAATTTAGGTAGCAACACAAACAAATGTAGTTGTGAAAGTGTGAGTAACTTTAGGAGACTGAGTAATTTGGAGCTCCAGATTGGAGGTCGGCAGGACATAGAGGCCCATCATTTAGCAAATGAATGAATTCAGTGTTTTAATGAACCAAGTTCAAATCCCAGCTTTTAGTGTCAATGGTATAGTGGATGGAGATTTTGAGTCCAAGGCTAGGTCAAAACCCCACTGTAACACACACAACTTTTTGAACAAACTAATACCATTTACTGAGTTTAGCCGGTGTGTTAGGAAAAAAATATACGTATGTTTGCATTATCCCATTTTTAGGATAAATATCCCAGATAGTGCTTTAGGAATAATATGATTCTCTTTCCCATTTTTTAGATGAGGAGACTGAGGTTTAGAATGTTAATGCATTTACTAGATTCCCTCAATCAGTAACTGATAGAGTTGGGATTTGACCCCCATTTTGTGTCCCTGAAATCTATGCCACACTATGTAGCTACACTGCTACACATTAAACAAGAGTAGTAACGACAGTCTCATTGTCTTTGGTTTAGAGAAGCGTGGATGTGTAGCACTTCTCCAACCTTAAAGTCCTGTGTAAATTGGAGGTGCTGTAACGGGGATTCAAGGAGAGTCCTATTCTATACTATTTAACTTTCTGTCCTCCACCTCCAGTGTGATCTGAAACACTGCTCTGAGATAAAAGAGTGATCAGGGGTCCCTGTCTTGCCTTCATTCTGGCCTAGCTGTGCTTCTCACGGGCAGTGAACACCCTCAACCCACCCACATCTCCAAGGATGTGGAGGTGGAGACTCATTTGTGGCTGGTACTTGGCACTCTCTACATAGAGGGGAGAAGGTTAATGAAGATATCATTATGGCCTTTACATTAAAGGGATGTTTGCCTGGCAGGTCAAAAACAAAAAAATGAAGCAGAGCAGAAAGATAAGCCAGTTTATCTTCCATAAAATTTAAGTAGTGTGCCAATGTACTTAAAGGAGGGACTAAGGAGAGAGGGCTGAGAAGGTATTCTGCCAGGCTGTACCATAAAGAGGGCTGAGTGTAGATTAAGAATCCAATCAAGCATTCAGTTGAGGTATGTATGTTGGTTAATCTATATTTAAACATAAAGATTATAGAATAATCTTGCCATTTGAGTGCAAATAGAGTAATCCTTTGGATAGTCTCTGGAGACATCTTATATGTACAGCTTTCCACATCTGTTATTTGTTACTCATAATAGTTTCACTGTGGTTGTACATCACAAAGGAGGTCATCTATTTCTCATCTACTTAAAGGAGGCTTTGAGTTGGAGAGATTGCTTGCCTCTTAGAAAACCAGAGTTTCCATGGGAAGGGGAAACAGATGGGCTCATCCCAGAGACTCCCAAATTGCAGGACCCCCAAATTGACTTGAGAATGTAAAAGAGCACATGTGACTCCCTGTTGCATCCCCACCCCTGAGCATACCTGGCCACCACCTCTGTTTCTGCCATGGAGACAGAAAACTTCCACTTCCTTAGACCATTTCAGAAACTACATGTTTTCCACAGCCTGATGCCCAGAAATCAAAGTCCTCCCTGGGACTCCTGACAGAAAGGAGGGAAGGCGACAGGCACCAGGGCGGGGAAAAGTCAGAGGACATCCGTAAAAACTGACATTTCCTTTCTAACCCTTGAGGAAGGTGCCTGCACCTTAGTGTGTGTTAGGATCACCTGTGATTCTGTAAAAATAAAAACCCAATTATCTGGATCTGTTACTTGAAATATTGATCCTGTTCTGAGAAACAAGTCATTTTCACAAGCACCTGGTGATTTCTGTTGTTCATGCTGGGAAACACTGCTCTGGTCTTGTAAGAACCAGTGGTTCTCACACTTGAGTGGTTAGAAGACCCTAGAGACACAAACCCCTTGGCCATGTGGCCAAGTGGTAGGGGAGATACTATGGGGCAGATGGAAAAGAATGCCAGATGCAGCATGGGAAAAGGGGCCATTTGTGGCTCCTGTGTTGCATGACTCTGAGGAAGGCCCACAACCTCTCTGAGCCTCCATCTCTTGCCCAGGAAGCCTTTCTTGAAGCTTTGAGAATCATATGTAATAGGATGTGTGACGGCACTTTGAAAATAGTTGAGTGGCTTAAGGAGAGTGGAGTGATTGTTGTCGTACCTTTAAATGATAGAGAATTAGATTACATAAACACTTTTTCAGAGTTACTATAAATATGTTTGTGTGATCGAGAAAATGTAAAAGAGAGACATAAGGGAGAAAAAAGAGGAGGCTGAGTCTTCCACGTCCTGACCTTACCCTCTGGTCTGTGCTGGTCTCAGCGTTTCTTGATTCTTCTGCTTCAATTTCTTCCTGTATAGGATGAAAATTCAACCTAAGAATTGATTTCTGAATAGAACTTTGACTTGTCCTTTTGACTCAAGGTGTGAAAGAGGGTGATGCCTGGATCTTCAGTAACTAGACAAAAGGAGACCACATAGAAGCTCTGGGAACCCTACTGGTACTTGGATCCCAGTGTCATGAAGAAAGGGGATGTACTGAGAGCATGTCAGGCCTATTTGTCAGTTTTGGAGAGCCCTTGGGGAAGTAATCCCATGGCAGCTTATTGAGATGAACATAGATAATTGCTCCAGTGTTAATATCTAAAAGCAAGGGTCTTGGGAAATGAGTCTTGTTTACAAAGAATAAACTATCTACATATTGGGCAGTATTCCTAAAAGATTTCATAGGAGTAAGAGCAAATCATAATCAAAAGCTTCACACACACATTGCTCCTACCAACTTTGAGTCATAAAAGAATTGGAAAATCTCACTCACTATGTTTGGATTAGTATGATCGCAGCTTACTAGTGATTCCAAATACTAAGTGAAAGCAATTTAAAAAGTCATATTTAAAGGAAAATAATGTCACCCTGATCTTCAAATTTTTCTGTTTTATAGTTTTTCCAAACACAACATTGCATACAAACCCAAAAAGAGGCAAACAAAACAACCAACACATGAGAGGTATACAGGAACTGTAGCTAATATGATAATCAGACAGAGAAGCAATGGTATTTATGAGAGAAAACCGAGCCTGAAATTTTTGGCTGGAGTTTTCACAAACTGAACAAATAAAAAAATATAAAAAATATTTTTATATCTCTCATAAAAAATATATCATCATCACTACAGGTGTCTCCTAGTGTTTTCTTATAGTTACTATTCCTGCAAGAGTAATCACTCCAACAACATCCCTTAGTTTTACCCATTCTTGTATTTTCAATGAGTTTTAGAGAAGTTTTTTCCATTTGTATTTACAGTGCCATTGTAATTTTTTCCTTTATTTTATTTTATATATTTTTTACATCATTTTTGCACAATGTATGCATTTTCATCTTGGTTATAGTCCCCATACAATTCCCACCACCCCTTACTCCCTTCTTTCCCTGTCTCCCCCTCCCACCAGTTGTGTGTCTCTGGTTTATAGTTGCAACTTGTTGATTTTGATTTTTACTTTATTATAACTAGTCCTTTTCCTGGTCCCTTATTTTTGATAGTGATTTCATTGAAATTATTGAAGGCTTTGAATAGTGTGGACATTTTTTTTTTTTTTTTTTGTGGGACCCTGTGGCTGGGGAACGAACTGGCACTACAGAGGCTGCGGGCAGCCTCGCAGCCCAGCACTCAACCGCTGCGCCACCAGGGGAGGCCCAACATTTTAATATTTAATATTAAATCTTCCAATTCATGAACATAGGCTATTTTTACATTAATTTGCATTTTCTTCAATTAAAATAGACTTTCATTGAACTCACATTGGTTTATAGCATTACATATATTTCAGATGTATAGCATTATATCTCAGTATCTGTATACATATTTTTATAATCACCTCCAGTCTAGTTTACATTTGCCATCATACAAGTAATCATTTTTACTCAGTTTACCCATCCCTCACCCCATTCCCCTCTGATAATTACTGATTTCTCTTATCTAAGAGTTTGTTTTGTTGTTTGTCTTTACTTGTTCAAACTCTAAAAATATTTTATTGAAGTATTATTGGGTTAAAACATTAGAATTTAGATGTACAAAATTTTATTTTCACATATGTATATCTATATTATGATCAGCACCCACTTGTTGATCCCTTTTACCCAATTTACCCACCCCCCCTTACTCATCTGGCAACCCCCATATTGTCCCTATAATCTGAGAGTTTTGGTTTGTGTGTTCATTTCTTTTGTTACTTTATCTTCATATATGAGTGAAATTGTATAGTATTTTCCTTTTTCCATCAGATTTTGTTTTTGTTGAGGTAACATTGGTTTACAACACTATATAATTGAGAAATTTAGCTCACACCTTCAGAAGCATGTCACCACACCTCACACCCTACCAAGGAACCTGTGTCCTCCACCATAGTCCATTAGACAGCCTCCACATTCTACTCTCTACTATCACCATCATCCTCTGGTATATCCTCAATTCTGCAGACTTTTAGGGTTTGTATTGGTTTAGTTCTGACTGATACTTTGTTTTGCTTCTCTATTTTTTACATATGAATAAAGCCATCTGGTACATGTCTTTCTTCTTCTGAATTATTTTACTTAGCATTAGCATCACTTCTAGTTACATTCATGTTGTCACAAAACGTAGAAGTTCATATTATTAAATAACTGAATAGTGTTCTATTGTGTACATATACCACATCTTCCTAATCTACTCATCTGTCCTTGGGTACTTAGGTTGTTCTATAAATTGGCTATTGTAAATAGTAAATAGTAATGTGATGAACACAGTACGTATTTCCCTTTGAATTAGGGTTTTGCACTTTTTTGAGAGATACCTGGTAGTTGAATTGTTGAATTGTGTGGTAAATCTATTTTTAATATTTTGCAAAACCTTTATGGTGTTTTCTATAAGGACTGGACCAGTCTACATTCTCACCAAATTCATACAAGGGTTCCTTTTTCTCCACTTTCTCACTGGCACTTGTTTCTGGTCTTTTTGATATGGAATAGTCTTCAAGGTATGAGATGGTATCTTGTGGTTTTAGTGTGTGTTTCCCTGGTAATAAGTGATGATGAGCATTTTTTTCATGTACCTGTGTCTTCTTTAGAGAAATGTCTTTTTAGCTCTTCTGCCCATTTGGCAACTGGGTTATTTGTTTTCTTTTTTTTTTTTGAATTCTATGAGTTATTTGTAGATCTTGTATATTAGCCCCTTGTGAGATGTATGATGTGCAAATATTTTCTTCCATTATATAGTATGTACTTTTGTTTTAATAATAGTTTCTTTTGCTGAGCAGAAGCTTTTTAGTTTGATGTAGTCCCATTTGTTTATATTCTCATTTCTTTTGTCATTGGAGATGAAGCCACAAAGTCATCACTGAAGCCAGTGTTGTTGAGTTGTTTTGCCTGTGTTTTCTTCTATTCATTTTATGGTTTCAGGTCTTATATACATGTCTAATCCATTTTAAGTTAATTTTTTGTATATTTTGTGAGGTAGTGTTCTCGTTTTATTCTTTTGTGTGTGCTGTCCGGTTTTCCCAACATCATTTGTTGTTGAAGAGGCTTTCCTTTTTCCAATGCTTATTCTTTGTACTTGTGTCATAGATTAACTGCACAGAAGTGTGGATTTATTTCTGAGCTCTCATTTCTATTCCTTTGATCTGTGTGTTGTGTCTTTTTATTGCCTTACTGTTTTGATTACTATAACTCTATAGAATAGTTTGAATCAAGAGTGTAATGCCCTTTCTTTTCTTTTTTTGGGGTCAAGATTGCTTTGGATATTCAGTGTCTTTTATGGTCTCATGTAAGTTTGGGTAATGTTTGTTCTTTTTCTTTGAAGAGTGCCATTGAAACTTTGATAGGGTTACTTTTTTTTTTTTTTTTTTATAAATTTTATTGTTATATTCCCCATACAATTGCAGCCCCCCATTCTGACCCCAATCCCTCCCCTCCCGCCCCCGCCCCCCTAAAAGTGTCTCTGGTTCATAGTTTTTTGTTGATTTTGATTTTCACTTTCTTATAGTTATTCATTTTCCTGGTCCCTTATTTAAGTTTTCTAGATTCCTGCTATGAGTGAGACCATCCGGTATTTTTCTTTTTCTTTTTGGCTTATTTCGCTGAGCATGATCCCTTCCAGCGCCATCCATGTTGCAGCAAATTGCATGTGTTTATCTTTTTTGAATGCTGAGTAATATTCCATGGTATATATGTACCACATCTTCTTGATCCAGTCATCTATTTTTGGGCATTTGGGTTGTTTCCAAAGCTTAGCTATTGTAAACAGTGCTGCTATAAACATAGGGGTGCAGGTGTTCTTTGGAATGGATGTTTCTGTGTCCTTTGGGTAAATACCTAGGAGTGGAATTGCTGGATCATATGGAAGCTCTATGTTTAGTAGGTCCAGAAATCTCCACACAGCTTTCCACAGTGGTTGGACCAGTTTGCACTCCCACCAACAGTGCAGAAGAGTTCCTTTTTCTCCACACCCTCGCCAACATTTGTTGTTGCTAGTTTTTTTAATATGTGCCATTCTCACTGGTGTAAGATGGTATCTCATGGTAGTTTTGATTTGCATTTCCCTGATGACAAGTGATGTTGAACATTTTTTCATATGCCTGTTGGCCATTTGCATTTCCTCTTCAGAGAAGTTTCTTTTAAGCTCTTCTGCCCATTTTTTGACTGGATTATTTTCTTTGTTGTTGTTGAGTCTCATCAGCTCTTTGCAGATTTTTGTGATCAGTCCTTTATCATTAGTGTTGGGTGCAAAAATGTTCTCCCAGTTGGTGGGGTTTCTCTTTGTTTTTGTTATTGTCTCTTTTGCTGTGCAAAAGCTCTTTAATTTGATGTAGTCCCAGCTGTTTATCTTTGCCTTCACTATCACTGCTTTGGGTGATGTGTCTGTAAAGATGTCTTTGATGTGCAAATCACGTAGTGTTTCGCCTATATTTCCTTCTATATATTTTATGGTTTCAGGTCTTATGTCTAGTTCTTTAATCCATTTTGAGTTGATTTTTGTGTATGGTGTGAGGTGGTGGTCAAGCTTCATTCTTTTGCATGTAGCGACCCAGTTTTCCCAGCACCATTTATTGAACAAACTTTCTTTGCTCCAATGCATATTCTTTGCTCCTTTGTCAAAGATTAGTTGACCATAAATCTGTGGGTTTATTTCTGGATTTTCTATTCGATTCCATTGGTCTGTATGTCTGTTCTTGTTCCAATACCATGCAGTTTTGATGATTATGGCTTTGTAGTATAGTTTGAAGTCTGGGAGTGTGATGCCTCCATTCCCTTCTTTTTTTTTCAGGAGAGCTTTGGCTATTCGGGGTTTTTTGTGATTCCATATGAATTTCATCAATAATTGTTCTATTTCTTTGAAGAATGACATTGAAATTTTGATTGGAATAGCATTGAATCTGTATATTGCTTTTGGAAGGATGGCCATTTTAATAATGTTTATTCTTCCAATCCATGAGCAGGGGATGTCTCTCCATTTCTTTGTGTCTTCTTCTATTTCTTTTAACAGTGTTTTATAGTTTTCTTTGTATAGGTCCTTTACCTCTTTTGTTAGATTTATTCCCAAATATTTGATTTTTTTTGTTTCAATAACAAAAGGGATGGTCTTTTTGATTTCTTCTTCTTCAGATTTATTGTTTGTGTATAGGAAGGCTACTGACTTTTGCATGTTGATTTTGTATCCTGCCACTTTACTGAACTGATTGATGAGTTGAATTAGCTTTTCTGTGGAGTTTTTGGGGTTCTCTATGTATAATATCATATCGTCTGCAAATAGTGATAGTTTGACTTCTTCTTTTCCTATTTGGATTCCTTGGATGTCTTTCTCTTGTCTTATTGCCCTGGCTAGGACTTCCAGTATTATATTGAAAAGCAATGGTGAGAGTGGACATCCTTGTCTTGTTCCAGATCTTAATGGAATTGCTTTCAGCTTTTCACCATTGAGAATGATACTGGCTGTTGGCTTGTCATAGATGGCCTTTATGATGTTGAGGTATGTTCCTTGTATCTGATAGGGTTACTTTGAATCTGTATATTGTTTTGGGTAAATGGTCATTTTGACAATTAATTCTTCTGATCAATGAGCAGGGAATGTCTCTATTTTTCTGTGTCTTCTATTTCTTTTAACAAAGTCATTATGTCATTATGGTTGTCATGTCTAATCTTTTTATTATGTTGTTGAATTCAGTTTGCTAAGATTTTGTTGGGGAGTTTTCATCAGTCTAACTCTAGAGCCAATGCTTCTCCACCACTTTGCTATACTATCTTTTGTCAGCAGATATTTTTGAAATTACTGTAAGTTAAATAGGGGAAGGTAAGTTGGCTAATAACAACTGACTTCACTGAAGAAGATTTTACATGTAGTAATCACAATTTATGTAACTGCAGTGTGCAATCAAATACCTAAAGGGATATAGACAAAATGAAAAGTAGTACCCAGTGGTAGTTTTTAAAATTTTCTCATACAATCTAGTTGGTTGTGGTATATCTTATTGTTTATATATTTGTCACAACTTTTACCAACTTAGCTTTCCAACAACTTTACCAACACAGCTTTTGGTAACTATCAACAATAGTGAATACATTATGAAAAATATTGACCTAGTTCCTCTTGGGAGGAATACTGAACAATGTGTGCTAAATGTGAATCATATAAGTTCTGAACCTGAATGCTAGGACAAATAGTTTGATCATTATTTTTCAGGACCTGTAAAGCCACTGGAGATTTCTAATAGGTTGTGGACCTGGTGATATAACTCATATTCTATGAAGATTCATCTGATTGTGGTGTGCAGAATGGTTGGAATGGGGAAGTAGTGGGGACCAAAGAACATTTAGGAAGGACTTGAAATCATTCAGATAAAAGATTATGATGTGTACATAAAATCATTCCTCCTTGGCCTCTAACTTTATGATTGCAACCCCACCATTTTAAGGCATTCTCCCAATGGTAACCATTGGGGTTGAAAATATGAAATTGTTTGGGGGAAAAGTTTCCCCAAAGATGAAAATGAAATTTTCATGTGAAATTTAAGATGTTTGGAGGAATAGATAGAGGTCTTGGATGACTGGTAAGATTTTACAGTAGATCTATCTAAAGATTCCACTCTATTCAACCCTTCCCAATGGCATTTTCTATTCATTCATCATGGGGACTTCAGAGATACGGGGAATGCTGGTGTCAAAAACACTACTGGTAGGGTTTCAAGTCAACAAGATAACAGAAATGGTGGGGGAAAGTTACCTTCCTGGAGTTTATTCTTGGCCCTATATGATAGCACATGCCTTTTTTTGGCTGAGCTATCCCATGGTTGTTTAAAAAATACAGCAGTGTTGGATCTCTCCTGGTGGCGCAGCCTCTGCAGCGCCGCCGGTTCCCATTCTGGCCGGCCAGTGAGGGTCCCACATGGCGAGTTAGATCTGTCTCGCCCGCTGCTCCCCTCAGCAGTGTGTTTCGTCAGTCTGCCTCTTGTGTTCCCCGCTCTGTCTCTGGTGAATCCTCTCACCCTCTCGCATCTTTACCCTGGTTCTTGTATAAATAAATAAATAAATCTTAAAAAAAAAATACAGCAATGCTTCCTCACCATTTTCCATGGTTCCAGTTACGTGTGGTCAACTGTAGTATGAAAATATTTTATAGAACAAGACCATATTTGCATAATTTTAATGCAAATATTACGATTGTTCTATTTTTTATTAGTAGTTGTTTTGTTAATCTCTTATTGTGCCGAATTTATAAGTTAAACTGTATCATCTGTATATATGTATAGATTTAAAAATACATAGTATATATAGAGTTTGCTACTATCTGCAATTTTAGGCATCCATTGGGGGATTTTGGAATATATCCTACATGAATAAGTGGGGACCACTATATCCAAGCACATGTTTCATTGTATTATAAATCTAGATGACTAATTTTAAACCATTATGATTCTAAGAACAATGATAAAAGCAAATAATGTCTTAGTATTATTCATAAAATAGCTTTGACCTCACAGGACTTTGGAAAGGGTCTTGGGGACCCTGCTATAGAGCATGATTAATGGTTTATAGACCAAGCCCCAATACTGTGGTAGTCATGGATGATTTCCTGGAGAAGATTATGCCCAAAATTAATTATGGAGACAAATTACTTGGGTGAAGGTAGGATAGAGAAAAGAGAATGCTAAACAGTGTGTCTGGGGAGGAGGGGGCAGTCAAGATGAACAAAGAGCTAGCATCTGATCAGGAAACTGCAATCACTCAGCTGGAGCAGAAAGTACAGAATGTAACTCTGAAGGCCATTGAGGGGACCTTGATGGATTTTAAGTACAGAGACAGGATCAGATTTATATTTTGGAAAGGTTGCTCTTGATAAACTGAGGTATGTCTGTATGAATAAATGAATGAAGGAGGGAAGGAAGGACAGAGTGAAGGAAGGAAGGAGTGATAAACTGATGTATATTGTTGTAGACCCAAGTCAAGACTGCAGCTGTGGGGACACAAAAGAGGGAAAGTTTCAGAAATGATAAGGGTGGTGTACCCATGGAAATGTGGGACATATTGGATGGGAATGGGTGAACGAGAGCTGAAAGTCAAAGGTGAGGCTGAAAGGCCAGGTGTAATTTATCGGTTACTTTGGAAAACCACTATTTCTCCCCTGAATTTATATTTACTACTTAAACTTCTTAGAATTAGTATTTCAAGCACATAAAAATAGAGGGAAATATACAATAAAGGTCCCTTTTAACTTATATTTTATATTGCATATGTGACTTTGTTATACATGGTTTGTATTGTATAATTCATATATTGTAACTTTAGTGGTTACATATTTATTAAAACATGTATAGGAAGAGAAAAATAAAACTAAAACATCAAATCCATTATTGCATGGGTATCTTTGTTTAGCTGACTACAAAAATGTGAACTAATTTGAAGTACATCTAAAAATCCATCACACCTTCCAATTATCACTGACTCATGACCAAACTTGTTTTATCTGTATTTCCTACAGCATCTCACCCACCTATTCCTTTGGATAACTTTGAAGCAAACCCCAGATGTTATATTACTGCATTGGTAAATATTCCTCTGTGTGTCTGTAAAAGTAGACTTAAAAAACAAACAAACAAACAAACAAACAAACAGACCATTATCTTAACTAAAAAATTACATTCACTTGTTCATATAATCAAATATCCAGTTATGGTTCACATTTCCCATTTTCCTTACACACTTAAAAAATTGTTTGAATCATATATAAGAGTCACAAATTGTCTCTTGTTAAAGGAGGAGCTGGGAGCTGAACACAGCTTCTTGGTACAGAGTTACTTTTCTATCCTATTTGCAGGATTACAGAAACAAAACACCAGAATTGGAGGTAGATGCAGATATCACCTAGAGAGTGCTTCTTTAGCTGTAGTGGACACACAAATCACCTAGGGATTTTGTGGAAATGAACATTTTGAGTCAGTCGGGTCTGGGGTGGGGTCTGAGATTCGGCATTTCCAACAGCCTCCTATGTGATGAGTTGCTGCTGGGTAATGAAGCGCACTTTAAATAACAGGGCTCTGGAATACTTTCCTGCCTAGAGAAGATACTCTTTTTTGACACCCCTGCCTGGTGAACATGTTGCTTTTACATTTATAATTAGAAACCTCTCTTCTTCCTTACATAGTGCCAAGGTCTATGCTATTTTAACTTCCACCAGTTGGTGACTTCCTGGATGAAAACCTCATAGTATAGTTTAATACCTTAATGGATAACAAACAAATATTAGTTGAAGTGGAATTAGTTATAAACCTGACCTCTGAATCTACACGGGATAAATATAGTCCTGTTGATATTGGGCAGATTCTAAATATTAAAAAATCAGAAACATCAGATATTTCCATCATTGTTGCTTTTAAACAATAGCCATGGAAAGAGAAATGGATATGTATATCTCAAAGAGCCTGTTGCCCCTCCTGCCACCCATTTTTTACTCATTTATTGTATCTGTCCGAGCTGGTCACAAAGATCTGGCTCTGATGCCTCTGATTGCACCTGCAGATGATGAAAAATGAAGAGATAAAAGTTGATAAAGGATCCTAGAAGTGTTCCTTTCTATTCTGAGCTTGAGAGGCAGCCAACTGTAGTGGCTGAGAGTGGAGAGCTGAAGCAAGGCCATTGGTTTTGAACTACAGCATCACCACTTACTGTGTGACCATGGGCAGGTAATTTAACTTCTCTGAAGTTCATCATGTATAAAATCGAGATAATGGAAATACCAAACTCATAAAGCTAGTATTTGTAAAATGCTAGGAACACAGTTCAGTGTTAAATATGTTTTTGTGTGGAAAAAGTTGACATCACTCTGGAATAGGAGCCTATTTTATAGCCCCTGGGATAGGGAAGACTGGGGCTTGAAGCAGCATGTGGAGATCTTTCCAGGCTTGCCGGGACCATTTATGTGTACAGCCCTACTGCTCCTCATTAATTCTAGACAATGAACAACTGTCCTCAGAGAATAACAGTTTCTCTATTTGTCAGAAATAGAGAGAGCATACTTTTAGAGAAAGAAGGCTTTCCCTGCTTTGATGTTTGTCTAAACCCATAGCCCAGTACCACATCATTAAAAAAAATTCCCAGACTCATTGGAAAACCAAATGCATGAATGGACTGTGACAGCTGAGATTTATGATACCGCCATATGCTGCTTGTGGTATTCCTGGACATTTCCTTCATATGCACTGAATAAATTTGGGCTGACTTATGGAAGATGGTGAAGATGGAAACAGTAAAGCCTCATTTCTCTCTTCTCTTGTAACACTGGGTAACTTCTATATTAGCCCGTGTTTCCTTGTCTCTGCCCCATAGCTCATGCTGTATTGAGGTGGAGTGTACTAGCTTGCTGAAGTCCTAGCCATATCTCCTGCCAGTGCAATCTCCTGACCACTTGTTTTGGTATCCCTCAGTATTTTGTGTCTTTTCTGTGGGTCAGTTATGGAATCAGAGGGAGAGCATTAAGCATGAGGAAACTGGGCTCAAAATCTAGACCTGAGACATACTGCAGGGGAGGAGGAGGGAGAGGGGTGAGAGGGAGGGAGGGAGGAGCACAGGAGACCGTGGTGATGGTGCATGGGTGCATTGGGGAAGGAGATTCTATGGGGACTCAATCTGAGGGGGTGGGGGGAAGCAAATATTGTCTAAAAAATGATAAATGTTAAAATAAACAATGAAAAACCTAGACCTAGACCCAAAAAAATTAGACCTATATCTTACTAATTGAAAAAGGCATTTCAAAAGAGAGCCCCGCCCCCCAGGAGGAGACCAGCACCAGCACATAGCCCCGGCCGCCCGGTAAGCTTGCACAGAAAGCGGCGCGCTGATCCAGATCGGATCGCAGCTGCCCAGGTCCCCGCGCCTGCGACCTAGGCTTGCGGGGAGACCGAGGAGGCCCTCCCTGAGTGAGCAGGAACAAGGCGCCCAGGCAGGGAAGCGGGATTCAAAAGGCGCCATTCCCGCGCCACTGA
Source organism: Talpa europaea (assembly GCF_964194135.1). Lineage (NCBI taxonomy): Eukaryota > Metazoa > Chordata > Mammalia > Eulipotyphla > Talpidae > Talpa > Talpa europaea. Next base: position 87,775,686 of record NC_140074.1, read on the forward strand.
TCTGGGCTACAGCCCGCGTCCTGGAACTGAGGGCTTTGGAACTGACACCCGGGGCACGAAATTAGGGGCGTGGGTTCCCCACGATGGTGGGGCACAAGGCAGACACAGCACCCCAAAGCCGTTGAGGTGTACCCTACCATCCCCGCTCTGCTCCCTGTCCCACGGGGTGGAAAATCAGCTCCCCAAGGGCTCTAGGAGAGATCTCTGGCGCCACCTAGCGACTTGAAGCCAGCAGAGGCTCCTGAAGGAGCTAGTGGCCAGCTGGGGAGTTAGCCCACACCGGGCCCCTTCCGAACAAGTAGTCTGAGCCCACAGGGAGAGCGAGTACCCACAGCCGGGGCAGACCAGGCGCGCAGAAGAGTGTGCCTGAGACCAGACGCGCAGGGAGTGTGTCCCACATCACCATTTTAGAACAGGGACATTTCTTCAGTAAAGACTAGCTGCAGAAGGCTTCCTCAGGAGCCAGAGGTGAGCGGGGGAAGTTCGCCCACACCAGACCCCCTCTGGCCTGCAGTCCAAGCCCAGAGGGGGAGCAGGAACCCACCGCCGGGGCAGACCAGGCGCACAGGGGAGTGTGTCCCCACATCGGCATTTTAGAACAGGGACCTTTCTCCAGTAAAGACTGCTTGAAACTGACAGAAGACTCCTGGAGGAACCAGAGGGGAGCAGAGAAGCCCACCCAAGATGCCGGCCAGTCCCAACAACACAGTGTCCCAACGCATACGGCAAATTAGAAAACAGACAGTAGGGAGGAGAAGAACCACATGCAACCTAGCAACTCTCCAGAGAAAAAGCACACCACAAAAAGAAAACCAGCCTCCAGATTGCAACGACAATAACTTGGAAGAATTTCTGAGCCTTCCAGAAAGAGAATTTAAAATTGCCGTGATTAAAAAACTGACAGAAGTCATAAAGGAAAACAATGATAAGGGAAAAATAATCAACGATCAGAAGAATGCAGTTGAGTCCCTAGAGAGGGAAAACAATGGTCAGAAGAAAGAAATTGAGTCCCTAAAGAGGGAAGTAAAAGAAATGCAGGAGATCAAAGAATTAATGGAAGAACTAAAGAATTCTGGGAAAAGCAATGAAAGCAGAATAGATGAAATGGAAGAACGAATAAGTAATCTTGAAGACACAGAAATAAAAAGAACCAAAACAGAAAAGGAAAGAGAAGTATGAACGAAAAAGAACGAGGAAAGACTTCGGGAACTATCTGACTCCATGAGGAAAGGAAATATAAGAGTTATAGGAATACCAGAAGGAGAGGAGAGAGATGTAGGAACAGAGAAAATATTCAAAGAGATAATTGAAGAGAACTTCCCAAATGTGAAGAAGGAGCTGAAAATTGATATACAAGAAGCAAGAAGAACACCAAACTTCCACGACGAAAGGAAAAATACAGCAAGACACATAATAGTAAAGCTCCCAAGAATCCAGGACAAGGAAAAAATAATGAAGCTGGCAAGAGGGAAGAAACAGATAACATTCAAAGGAAAACCAATCAGGCTGACATCAGACTTCTCCGAAGAAACACTATGGGCAAGGAGAGAGTGGAGGGACATAGTCAACAGACTCCAAGAAAACAGATGCCAACCAAGAATACTCTATCCCGCAAAGCTCTCCTTCCTCTTTGAAGAAAGAATATGGACCTTCACAGACAAACAGAAACTCCGGAATTTCATTGCAACTAAACCCCCACTCCAAAAAATACTACAAGGAGTCCTAAAGCCAGAACCTCAGAGGGACGAATAACAATGAAAGAAGGCCAAAAAAAAAAAAAGTTATTAAAAGAATAAATAAATAAAATCAAAGGAAAGACAAACACAATGGCAAATACAGATGTTAACATATCAATATTAACTCTAAATGTAAATGGACTAAACTCTTCAATAAAAAGACACAGAGTTGCAGCCTGGATTAAGAAACAAAACCCAACCTTTTGCTGTCTCCAGGAAACACATTTAGCTACAAAAGATAAAAATAGGCTCAAAGTTAAAGGATGGAAAACAATCCTACAAGCAAATGGACCAAAAAAGAAAGCAGGAACAGCTATACTTATATCAGATAAAACAGATTTCAAACTCAAAAAGATAAAAAGAGACCCCAATGGTCACTACATTATGATCAAGGGGACAATACTTCAAGAAGAAATAACACTCATTAACATATACTCACCAAACGAAGGAGCACCAAAATATATCAGACAACTGTTGTCCTCTCTGAAAACAGACATCAGAGAAAACACATACGTAGTAGGAGACTTCAACACACCACTATCAACAATGGATAGATCAACAAGACAAAAAATAAGTAAAGAAACCAAAGCTCTAAATAAGGACCTAGAGCAATTGGGCTTAACAGACATCTATAGAACACTAAACCCCAAAAAAACGGAGTACACATTTTTCTCAAGCGCACAGGGATCATTCTCCAGGATCGATCACATACTGGGGCACAAGACAAACATAACAGGTACACCAAGATTGAAATCATATCAACCATCTTCTGACCATGAAGGCATCAAACTAGAAATAAACCATAAAAAGAAGGCAAGGAACTTTCCTACCTCATGGAGATTAAAAACCACACTACTGGAAGACCATTGGACTAATGAGGAGATTAAAGAAGAAATTAAAAAATTTTTTGAATTGAACGACAAGGAGGACACCAATATCCTAAATGTATGGGATGCAGCAAAAGCAGTAATAAGAGGAAAATATATAGCAATAGAAGCTCACATCAAGAAACAAGAAAGAACGCAAAGAAACAACCTAATCTCGAAGCTCAAAGATCTAGAAAAAGAACAACAAAAAAACCCCAAAACCAGTAGAAGAAAAGAAATAATAAAAACCAAAGCAGAAATAAATGAAATTGAAACTAAAAAAACAATCCAAAAGATCAATGAAACCAAGAGCTGGTTCTTTGAAAAAATCAATAAAATAGACAAACCCCTAGCCAGGCTCACAAAGGAAAAAAGGGAGAAAGCACAAATAAACAGGATCATCAATGAAAGAGGAGAAATCACAACGGACACAGCAGAAATCAAAAGAATAATCAGTAACTACTATGAACAGTTATATGGAAACAAGTTTAACAATCTAGAGGAGATGGACAAATTCCTACAACTCTACAATCACCCAAAGCTAGATAAAGAAGAAATAGAACACCTAAACAGACCAATTACAATTAGCGAAATTGAAATGGTAATCAAAAACCTCCCCAAAAACAAAAGCCCAGGACCTGATGGATTTACAAATGAATTCTACCAAACATTCAGAGACGAATTAGTGCCTATCCTTCACAAACTCTTCCAAAAAATTGAGAAGGAAGGGACAATACCAAACACGTTTTATGAAGCCAGCATTACACTAATACCAAAACCGAACAAGGACAACACAAAAAAGGAAAACTACAGGCCAATCTCCTTAATGAACACTGATGCAAAAATCCTCAATAAAATTTTAGCTATGAGAATCCAACAATGTATCCATAAGATAATTCACCACGACCAAGTAGGATTCATTCCAGAGACACAAGGATGGTTTAACATCCGAAAATCAATCAACGTTATCCAACACATCAACAAAAAGAAATATAAAAACCATATGATAATATCAATAGATGCTGAGAAAGCTTTCGACAAAGTGCAACACCCATTCATGATAAAAGCCCTTGAAATTCTTGGGATACAAGGAACATACCTCAACATCATAAAGGCCATCTATGACAAGCCAACAGCCAGTATCATTCTCAATGGTGAAAAGCTGAAAGCAATTCCATTAAGATCTGGAACAAGATAAGGATGTCCACTCTCACCACTGCTTTTCAATATAATACTGGAAGTCCTAGCCAGGGCAATAAGACAAGAGAAAGACATCCAAGGAATCCAAATAGGAAAAGAAGAAGTCAAACTATCACTATTTGCAGACGATATGATATTATACATAGTGAACCCCCAAAACTCCACAGAAAAGCTAATTCAACTCATCAATCAGTTTAGTAAAGTGGCAGGATACAAAATCAACATGCAAAAGTCAGTAGCCTTCCTATACACAAACAATAAATCTGAAGAAGAAGAAATCAAAAAAACCATCCCTTTTGTTATTGAAACAAAAAAAAATCAAATATTTGGGAATAAATCTAACAAAAGAGGTAAAGGACCTATACAAAGAAAACTATAAAACACTGTTAAAAGAAATAGAAGAAGACACAAAGAAATGGAGAGACATCCCCTGCTCATGGATTGGAAGAATAAACATTATTAAAATGGCCATCCTTCCAAAAGCAATATACAGATTCAATGCTATTCCAATAAAAATTTCAATGTCATTCTTCAAAGAAATAGAACAATTATTGATGAAATTCATATGGAATCACCAAAAACCTGGAATAGCCAAAGCTCTCCTGAAAAAAAAAAGAAGGGAATGGAGGCATCACACTCCCAGACTTCAAACTATACTACAAAGCCATAATCATCAAAACTGCATGGTATTGGAACAAGAACAGACATACAGACCAATGGAATAGAATAGAAAATCCAGAAATAAACCCACAGATTTATGGTCAACCAATCTTTGACAAAGGAGCAAAGAATATGCATTGGAGCAAAGAATGTTTGTTCAATAAATGGTGCTGGGAAAACTGGGTCGCTACATGCAAAAGAATGAAGCTTGACCGCTACCTCACACCATACACAAAATCAACTCAAAATGGATTAATGAACTAGACATAAGACCTGAAACCATAAAATATATAGAAGGAAATATAGGCAAAACACTACGTGATTTGCACATCAAAGATATCTTTACAGACACATCACCCAAAGCAGTGATAGTGAAGGCAAAGATAAACAGCTGGGACTACATCAAATTAAAGAGCTTTTGCACAGCAAAAGAGACAATAACAAAAACAAAGAGAAACCCCACCGACTGGGAGAACATTTTTGCACCCAACACTAATGATAAATGACTGATCACCAAAATCTGCAAAGAGCTGATGAGACTGAACAACAACAAAGAAAATAATCCAGTCAAAAAATGGGCAGAAGAGCTAAAAAGAAAGTTCTCTGAAGAGGAAATGCAAATGGCCAACAGGCATATGAAAAAATGTTCAACATCACTTGTCATCAGGAAATGCAAATCAAAACTACCATGAGATACCATCTTACACCAGTGAGAATGGCACATATTAAAAAAACTAGCAACAACAAATGTTGGCGAGGGTGTGGAGAAAAAGGAACTCTTCTGCACTGTTGGTGGGAGTGCAAACTGGTCCAACCACTGTGGAAAGCTGTGTGGAGATTTCTGGACCTACTAAACATAGAGCTTCCATATGATCCAGCAATTCCACTCCTAGGTATTTACCCAAAGGACACAGAAACATCCATTCCAAAGAACACCTGCACCCCTATGTTTATAGCAGCACTGTTTACAATAGCTAAGCTTTGGAAACAACCCAAATGCCCAAAAATAGATGACTGGATCAAGAAGATGTGGTACATATATACCATGGAATATTACTCAGCATTCAAAAAAGATAAACACATGCAATTTGCAGCAACATGGATGGCGCTGGAAGGGAATCATGCTCAGCGAAATAAGCCAAAAAGAAAAAGAAAAATACCGGATGGTCTCACTCATAGCAGGAATCTAGAAAACTTAAATAAGGGACCAGGAAAATGAATATAAGAAAGTGAAAATCAAAATCAACAAAAAACTATGAACCAGAGACACTTTTAGGGGGGCGGGGATGGGAGGGGAGGGATTGGGGTCAGAATGGGGGGGCTGCAATTGTATGGGGAATATAACAATAAAATTTATAAAAAAAAATAAAAAAAAATAAAAAAAAAGGCATTTCACCATTCAAAGATATGACTCTTATCTGTAAAGGAGCGCTGTTTCCATTTATACCAGAGGGTTATTTTGAAAATTAAGGGGCAATATAAATGTAGATACCCACACACACATATGTATTTGACCTATCATGAAATGTCTACTTTCTTTAAACTTACATTGCATGTTTTGAATTTCCTTTACAGTACTTACCACTTTTTTCCTGGTGTTGACTATTGTTTGAATTTTTTCCAAAACAAGTAATGAATACCTGTTTAAAATTACTGTGGTAACACACTGACAATGCATTTTGCTATGTGCTTTGGTGCATACAAAAAGGAGACAGATGTGTAGTTTGACATCAGTTCTAGATTGTACAAATTTTCTACTTTCCCCACTAGAATCCTCATTCTACATCATGGTTCCCCTTCACAAAATTTAGTCATTCCACAAGAATCTCATATGCTTGGATAGTTTAATCTCTCTATTTTAATGACTTTACTTATCAGCTCCATCCTGATCCATGCTCTGTTAATTTTACTCCAAAGTTTCATATCTTCATCATACTATTTAATTAAATGCCTCCATGAGAATGTCCCATAGGAATTCTTGAAAAAATAGGACTAATTTTTATTACTCCTTTGCTTACTATTGTTATTCAAGACATACTTTTCTTTTTAGTGGCTCCCCACAAAACCCCAAGAACATCTAACTTAATAATTTTATCACATACTATTATTTCTATTTCCACATTCCCCTTTTTCTAGATCCTTTATATCTTCATGGCCTCTTCTTTAGATTGATCTTAGTTGTCTAATTGAACACCTGGCTTCACTATCCCTCCCTGCTCCTTTCTATTCAGTATTAATTCCTTAATTCAAGACAAGCTCCCATCATTACTTCATGCAAATGATTTATTATCTGTCTGTCTGTCGGTCTGTCTATTTTTCATCATCATCTATCTAAATAATAATGTCAACACCCTTAGACTCACCATGGATGTTGAAAATGAAGACTTCAGCAATACTTGCATCTAACTACATAGTAACTCTAGTTGCATGCTCCTGACTATCCATCCTCTCATCCAGAACTCTATGCTCATTTTGTCTTGATTTTGTTTTTTAATGCATTTTTATTGCAAATATATCTGTGCCCTGAAAGTTTACTTTTTGGTTGCTATAAATGATTATTATTATATAAGAATATCAATAAGAATATTTTGGTATTAACTTTTTTTTTTTTTATAAATTTTATTGTTATATTCCCCATACAATTGCAGCCCCCCATTCTGACCCCAATCCCTCCCCTCCCGCCCCCGCCCCCCTAAAAGTGTCTCTGGTTCATAGTTTTTTGTTGATTTTGATTTTCACTTTCTTATAGTTATTCATTTTCCTGGTCCCTTATTTAAGTTTTCTAGATTCCTGCTATGAGTGAGACCATCCGGTATTTTTCTTTTTCTTTTTGGCTTATTTCGCTGAGCATGATCCCTTCCAGCGCCATCCATGTTTTAAAAGATTTATTTATTTATGCATTCAAGAACTGGGGTACAGGCCAGAGATGTTGTGGGGAGGGTGAGAGGATTCACCAGAGACAGAGTAGGGAACAGAATAGGCAGATCGACTGAAATACACTGCTGAGGAGAGAAGTGGGCAAGTCAGGAGAGATGTGCTGTGCCATGTGGGTAGCTCCCTGGCTGGGGATTGAACTCCCGCCGGAGTGGCTGTGGATAGTTTCATAGGTTGCATCTTAACCCCTTGCAATACCAGGAATGCCCAGTATTTACATTTTTAAAAATTACTATTATATTGCTAAAATTCAACTAAATTATAGCATGTCTCTTTGGGCCATTCAGGAAAGAAAAGCATTTCTCTACTGATTGTGGTGACACCCCATCACTAAAGACATTTTTGCTGCACAATGGTGGGCAAGAAACACCCTGTCTACAACTATGGTTTGTCTGGGGCATGTTTTGTATTTCCATGCCCAATAACAGGTTAATAGTGACTGAAAAAAAAAAAAAGAGGCGGTAGTACTGCAGACTTAGACCCCTTAGGAATGAAAGTTTGGGTCACCTCAGAAAGTGAGGACTGAATGAGATATATTTAGTAGCTCCTTTCCAAGAGTTGAGTATCAGATATGTCATCTGACTTCTGAGTTCTTAGGCTCTAGTATCACCAGTTTTCCCTTTTGTCTCCCTAATATTAAGAGAAGTAGTTTGGTCCAGCAGTTAATAATCTCTAGGTTACCTGGACATCTCTGTTTTTTCTCCTTCAGTCTCTTCCAGAACACACCTATATATCTAAATCCCTGTATTTAGACTTGTTTTTAAAAATACCAGATGTGACTTCTGTTTCCTGAAAGGACCCTCACTGACATGATGAACCCTATCACAGTAGATAGATAAATCTTTTCTAGACTTGGTTAATTATAGTATTAATAAATAAATAAATAATTATTAATTAATTATTACTGCATGATAGCGTCTTTGACAGAATTAATGAAAGATGGCTAAGACAATGACATAAAAATGCAATGATTTTCATATTTATTTGAAGTTATAAATGTACACAGATTCTTATGATAATTATAGGAAATATGGTAGGAGAAGTCAGCTTTGTCTAAATTTTTACAGAGATACAGAGTGAGATTGATGAGGCAGTTAATTGGTGTATCAGTATATTTCTCCTAAGTGTGTACCTCCTCAGTTGCTCTTTTATCCTATCCCTTTGCCACTTCATAATTCACTGTGGAAAATATTTGAAATGTCTTTGGCCATTTGGTCTTAAGTTTACCTGTAATAGGAAAATTAATCCTGTATTATGATAATTGCTATACTTCTCATCTGTGGTTTTAGAAAGACACAGAAAGTGTTAAAAGAACAATAATGTCATCTTCCAACATCCATGGAAAGGTTCTTGACAATGTGAATTATCTATAGAAGGTAGTACTTTTACATTTTTACCAGTAGTTAAAAATGGTAGATAGTAAAATAACTTGTACATTCTTGTAAATACACTCCATTCACCTTTCAAAACATTATCTTGTGTGGAGACATGATACTTAAAGATAATCATTTATATATTAATATTATGAAAAAAGTCACAATTTTCTCATAAACAGAATCAAATAATAGCTGGTGGTATTCCTTATTGGGTATTTAATGACCCTCATGACTGGATCCAGAATTAATGTTTCATCTTCCCTGGACCATGCTGGAGAAACATGGTCATATTTTTAATACTGCTCTCTTTTCTTTACTTATTATTTGGCACTCAAAGGTTTTGTCACCATAGTTTTATTTCATATTTAAACTAATTAGTTCAGCACTTTATTATATTAATTAAATTGTAATAATTAACTTTAAATGCAATAACTAAAAATGAATGTCATTTTAGTAAGATATTAGGAAGGATCTTATGTTTTTGAGAAACAGTTTATTTTAATCAACAATATAGTAAGAACAAAATATCTACCCAGAGCATTTTCTTTAAAGATTTAATAGAGGGTAAATAATCAGACTAGAATCTGATTATGTCTGATCATCATGATATTACAACTTAGATAATTTCATTTGTTCATCCCACTTTCCACCAAAAATTATTAGATAAATTTTATAGACCAAAACTGTGAAAAGTAGTGTTGTGTTAAGACAGTACCTAGCTTCAGAGGATTGCAAGCATAGTATTGAAATTATAGTTGAATAAAATTGACATTTGAATGATTTATTAATTATGAACTATTGTGATCCTCACACTTTATGACAGTGTAGGGGGAAGATATTATTATTCCTAACATGTAAATGTAGAAGCTGAATTTCACCCTTCTCAGCTATATTTTGAATCATAACTTAGTTGAAACATAAACTCAATATTCCTGAGCTGCCATTCTGCCAAAAGATAATAATGGGTACAAAATGAATTTCCACTAATTGTATCAAATTATTATAAGATCTTTGATGAGGAATTTCCAGCTAGAAAGATCAAAAGTGGCATCTTGGAGAGGGTTTACATTGGAGATGAATTTCCAAGTACATCCTAATTGGTGACTGCAGTCTCCATATAAGCTCATATTTATTGTGAGGAGATTCTCTTGCTGAACAACTTCCCCAGGGCAGCCTTCATGTCTCGATTTCTCAGACTGTAGATGAAAGGATTTAACATTGGGGTCACTGCCATGTACATCACAGTTATCACAGCATCCTTTAGGCTATAACTCGTCAGCGGGCGGAAATACATGCCCATGACTGTCCCATAATACAGAGAAACAACTGTGAGGTGGGAACCACAGGTGGAGAAAGCTTTGAGCACACCTTTGGTGGATGGAACCTTTAAGACTGTGGAAAAGACTCGAATATAGGAAATGGTGATGCATATTAATGGCACAGAGAAAACACCAACCCCTAGGTACATCATCTTCACATTAAATTGGATATCAGAACAGGACAACTTGAGCAAAGGGGTAATGTCACAGTAGAAGTTGGCCACTTCCCGGTTTCTACAGAAAGACAGTCTAGCTGTGAGCAGAGTGTGTGGGAGAGCATTGGAATTGGCAATGACCCAAGAACCAACAACTAGCAGGATGCATGACTTTGGGCTCATAATTGTTGTGTAATGAAGTGGGCGGCTGATGGCCACAGCACGATCATATGCCATAGCTGCCAAGATATAACTATCTGTGTTACCCAAGGAAATCATGAAATACATCTGTGTTAGGCATCCACCAAAGGAGATGGCTTTGCTGCCCAAGATATGGTTGATCAACATCTTAGGGATAGTTACAGAGGAGAAGAAGATGTCAACAAAGGAGAGGTTGGCAAGGAAAAAGTACATGGGGTTGTGAAGGCGAATGTCAGAGCGAATAGCCAAGATGATGAGCAGGTTTCCAATCAATGTGATGGGGTAAATGAACAGGAAGAGGATGAAGAAGATTTCTTCCTGTTCCTGCTGACCTGTCACTCCCAGGAGGATGAAGCCCAGGCTAGTGGACTGGTTTACTTCCTGCATGGTTCCTTTATTGAGAAAGGGAAGAGGAATCCAGAATAATTAGTGAATTTACTTTGTGTAGTGATGTTCTTTATCCACTAGTTTTGACTGAAGTGATCAGCCATCTCTAAAACTGAGTTTATTAAATCTTGAGAAATCCTTGTTGAACATTGCCCCTAAATGACAGTTATTCCTGGACACTCAAGTCTAAAATGTGAGCAATCTGTGAATCCAAGGTGCCCATTGTTCCATATTCCAACATCATCATCACACATCTAGGATTTAGCCAATTGAAAATGCTTTTTTTTTTATATTGTATATGCTAGGTGATTTATTAGGCCCATGGAAAAATCACAAATGTGTAAAACCCAATTAATTATTTTATTCTATATGTATGACATAGTATTTGCTCTCAGAAACCTTATAATTTAATGTAGAAACCAGAATCATATGCTAATTCTACTACACATAATAAGAAAATGGCAACAATTAGTAGGCTAGAAAAATAATCCCATGCAAATGCTGCATTAGTGCAAAGACTAGCCAGGGAATTAGGGATTGTTCCAAAGACTGAACTCATGTTGATCCCGGAGCCCAGGAAGTAATAGGTGTCTACACTGACACTGGAAGACTGTAAATCACAAGGACCACTGGGTTTAGATACAAACAAATATAAGTCTACTAGATTTTCTCCCCAAATCTCCTATCTCCAAAGAAGACTTTCACCACACCTTGGATAGGCTTTATCTCTTTAGAATGCTCTCTAATATAGGTAATCACAAAGTTTTTTTCTCCAGTCTTCTCTTCCCTTTATTATTTCTTTTGGTGACTCATTCAATTACATAGTTCCTTGAACTTCTGCTTAGAAAACTCTCAAGTTTCTATCTTAAAGTTTGACTTCTGTTTCTCATATTTATACATTTAGCCAAACTGCCAACATGTTTATCTATTTACTCCATACTCTACGCATACAAGCTTGTCTTGAGGAGTAAAACCATATATTATTTATTTTTATCATCACTCAGAGGAATCACTGTGGAATAATATTTATTGCATGAACCAGTAAGTTTGTATTCAATATTTATTGAATTAATTCAAGGTTTATTTCTTGATTCCCCACTTGTGGGATCTACATAGGCATATTCATTCCATTTATCTTTCATTTCTACATCTGATTGTGTTGATTCTTCATTTAAAATAATTATTACATAATTCACCTTTTTTGTTCTATTATTTCAGAACAGTTGCTTAGATCATCATCATCTTCTAACTGAAATATAGAACTAACTCTTTGATCCACTCATACTCTGAAGCATACTAATTATGGCAGAGTACTAGCTGCTCATCCAAACCCACTTTGTACTATTTTTCTAGTGCATAAGAATAGACTCTGTTCCCCAGGCTCCCTTCCACTGAAATATGATTATGTGACTTAGTTCTTCTAGTCAACCCATCCATGTGTTTTAGTTTGGGGGCACCTTCACACTCTTTTTCCTCTTGCTGAGGCAATAGGGTCTTAATGGGATGGTAGAATCATGTGGTAGAATGAGCCTGTGTCCCTAGTTTTCTACATCTAGCAGGGCCACCCACCACTAAACTAGGACTGTTTCATAGAAGAGAAAGTTTTATTTTCTTTAAACCATTACACATTTTGTCATGTTTGTACTACAGTTCAGAATAAGCTAAATAATTCACTGATTTTTTCCAAAGAAGAGACTACCTAATGATTGTATCAATCTATAATTGATTCAATTCTCAATTCTCAGTGTCTCCTCTGGTATATGTGAATGATATGCTAGGCACAGGGGATGCAGTTTTAATTATATTTCCCTCAAATATGATACGCTTTTTAGTCTCTGTACCTAAAGGAATTTGTTTTTCTCTCTTGAAATGCCTATTCCTGTCACACAAAATCACAATATCTCAGGGTTGAGGGGGTTTGACAAAACTAAAGGGCTGAGACTATGGTTGGTTAGTTTATATGATGTGGAAGTATAATATTTTAGAGGTGTGGTTCTTTGCAACTTGGAGAACTAGGTTAATATCAACAGTTCTCATTCCAGTTAAAACACAAATAAATTCTCAATCAATTTAAAAATGAATAAAAAATGGACATAAGCAAACCTAAAAGAACTGGGAAGACCTAGGTATAGATAATAGAAAGAAAATGCAGAGTAAGAGTTGTAAGCTATAGTTGATGCTGTTTTGGCCCCTTGGGCTTTCTGACAACAACCTAAAGGTAGGGGTCTTTTTGTACTGGAAATGTGTAACAAATCTTCATGAAAAGAACTAATCTGAGTTTTCTGCATAAGCATTTGTTGCCCTATTTGTGAAGTAGACACTAATGTTTTTGGTCACATTAGAGTGTGATGGATAAAACAAAAGGGTGGCATTCATGAAAAATGTGATTGTGTACAAAGAAAAACCCAAGGGAATTTTTAGCTCAATCATGAATTCCCAGGGAATCTCGAAGGATATCAGTAAGTTTGTTTGATATAAACCACTTTTGAAAACAGTCAGCATTGTTCTTAGACTTAAATAAATTAGAAAATATAATTTAGAAAGACTCACGTAAAATAGTAAAATAAACTACTAATTATATTAACAGAAATAATCCTAACAAAACAGGTCCAAATGGTTTAAAAATATCAAAGCTTACTGAAGGACTGAAAAAGAATATAAAATAAATGAAAAGATAAGCAAGGTTAAGGGCAAGATCAATGTGGTAACAATGTCAGTTCTCCTTGAATTAATCTATGAATTTGATGCACTCTCAAAAACATCACAGGTTTCATTTAAACCTGCAGGAGAGTAGGAGCTATTAAAGAGATAGATAATATGAGGATAGAGAATAGGAGAAAGGGATTACTCCTTTATGTATCAAAATGTTTATTACGGTAATGAAACAGTGGCATAGCACTAGTACAGGGAATGAAAAATAGACCTATATTAACAGAATAGAGAATCTAGACACAGATCACACATTTATCAGAAGTTGGTATATAACATAAATTGCTTTAGAAATTGGCAGGGAAATGACTATTAAATAATTTTGTAGCAGTGGGATACCCATATATGAATAATAATTCAAAAAATAATCCCTAGAAGATTGTGAAAAGAAAAACTTCAAGAAATTTAGAGATGTATGTAAGCATATTAATCAACATGTTGTACACCTTAAAGTTACACATTGCGTTCCCATTATAGCTCAATGAAGCTGGAAAAAATGTAGAGGAAAATATGTTTATGATATCAGAGAAGGAATTGGATTCATAAATGAGGGTTTTTAAAAAGCAAAAGATACAATTGTATGGGGAATATAACCAAGATGAAAATGTATACATTGTGCAAAAATGAAAAATGATGTAAGAAATATATAAAAAAATGAAAAAATGCAAAAAAATAAAAAGCAAAAGATAAGAACAATGTATTAAACCTTGGCTACTTTACATTTAAAACATTGGTATGAAAAAGACAATAGAAAGGAAGGGGAGAGACAAGTCATGGAGTCAAGTACAAAGAGGTTTCTGCTACATACGTGATCCATAAAGGATCAGAATTCAGAACATATGAGAGTCCTACAATTGATAATAAAAGGACCAAAACTAGAGTGGGAAATAATGAGCAAAATGCTAGAATAGGCAAGTCATTGAATAACTGGTGTGGCTATAAACAAAAGATGTTCAAATTAAAACAAAATTTAATTTAATATCCCTTATCTTGGAGCATATAAAAATATAAAAGTCTCACAATTTAAATGTTGGGAAGAAGTGGTAAAGATTAGTATTATTTGAAGAACAATTAGCCTGTCTCTAGGACAATTGAATTCATACCACCTCTGATCCAGCAATTCTATTTGTATGTTAGAATTTAGAGAAACTTTAGCATGTGTGCTATGAAGACATCCACAAGGATGTATATTATCATATAGAAAACTTAGAAATGGCCTACTCATGGAGGAATAATAAGTAAATTTTACCATTTTCTTAATGAATTCAGCACACAGTAAAAGTGAATGAATTCACACAAACAAATATAAAACATAATGTGACAGAAGAAAGCAAATTAATGGAAGATATATCCTGTATCACACAATATATGCATGTTTTAATTCATAAAATAATACATATGTATGTAGTAAAACTATAAATACTGAATACCACATCTAGAAAATTGGTTATTTCTGATCTAAAAGGGAAAATTAAGATTTGATGGGAACAAAGGAAATTCAAGTACCTATGATACTTTAAAAAAAAAAACATGGGGCACATATTTGTAAGTCTAGAGGATAATGTTTTATTATTTTATTCTCTTTGTTGTTATGATATTTTAATAAAATCATAGGCTCAGCTCTGGCACTTTGATCTCTCAACAGCATGCTACATGGGGTCATGCATCCTCCCCAAATTTCTGTCTTAAAACAGTCTACACTTTCACTCCCTTCATCTTGGGTAGTCAGGGGACAATGCAGAAATCACATAAAAATGAGATCAGTCTCGAAGAGAAGTTTTGGTTATTTGTCGAGAACTTTGAGTCAACATAAGATCAAAGCACTTTAGTCATTGCACATTAAAAATTAATATAGGATTGCATGACCCTTTCTGATGCAGTTATATAACCATTTGTTTAATGCAAACACAGGCATTTGAGCATATAAAATGACTGATGAATAAGGCAACATTTTAAATAACAATCTGTTGCATGGACAATCACAAGGGGATAAGAGTCAAAGGATGGAAGAAAAATAAAGGATAAGAGGTTAGCATAATCAATGCAGGATCTAAAGACAGTGGGAGCTAGAGAAATTTTCAAGTGCAGAGACTTCAGGATTTGCAATGTTAGACGTCAAGGAGAGAGGTGGGTTTTATTGATGCCTTGGAGAGAGAAGTAAAAGAACCATATGGCCCCAAAGAAAGGATCCTGGGTGTAGGCAGAGGATCCAGGTAGAGGCAGAGTAGAATCTTGGGTTCATTGGAATTAACTTAAGCCAGAGTTCCAGGCAATGTTAAGCCACCAAAATTTATTTTCCTGGATAGTGTTTGTACTTTGAGATATCTGTTACATGAGTGTGATGCAGAGGGGAGCAGAAGGCGGCCAGTGCTTCCCCTTAGTATAAGGGGTAGCAGAAAAGGTCAAAAAAATGTTCTCCAAGTGCTATGACTTACCAGTGCTTTGACAGTGAAATAATGTAATTTTCTGATGGGTCTTGTTTCTATGCACTGTTCAATGTGGGAGTACCGAGAGTTGTAGTTCCTAAGATAATAGGCTTCTGTGAGTGCATATGCATGTGTGTGTGTGTGCGCGCACACACACACACAATCAGAGGTGGCAAACTCAGAACAAAATCAAAACTGCTTCTTCCTCACTGTTTTCCTGCATAAAGGCCCAAGGATAGCCATTATTAAAAAGGAGAGTATTTTTCTCTTTCACAGTCTTCAGGCCAAGTTTGAATTTCACTTTTGCCACTACCTCTGTGATTGACTTTAAGTGATAACAATTCACCTTTTTTTTTCATCTGATAAAATGACATATAATTCCACTTACCTCTTGGGGTTTTGTGTGGTTTCTGGCTATATATTCCTTGATACCTCACTCTCCAACATCCACAATTGTACCCGGGGAGTTAACTCAGGTGTCATAAAGGGTCCTAGTCATGTGGCCTTCACTCTTCCTCCGCAAATGGGAAGTTTATAGCCACTGGCCTAGCACCCATTAGCATTTGTTTTGGGGTTGGGAAAGCAGCCTGGAGTCTGGGGTCTCTGTTCCTGAGGCAAGGCTGGGATGGTTTGCAAGGAGGGGACTAATTTCCCAATCCTGGATCAGAAAGGATAGAAGGAGCAATGGAGGAGATGGAGGCTGAAGAGAGGACTCTAGTTTCCTGCTCAAAGAAGCAGGGTGGGTCATAGCACAGAGAAAACTGTGAATTATTCACCAGGTTATAAAGTCTCCAGAAACATGAATCTCTTGGGTCTTCATTTTGGCCATTGTCAAAGTAATTGTTAAAATTCATTACAATCCTTCTGTTGTGCCCTGAGGGGACACAGTGACTCTCAAGAGTAATTGTTCTCATAGTCACATGCAAAAGAGTGAAACTAGACCACTCTCTTACGCCATATATGACAATTAATTAACAATGGACAAAAGACTTGAATGTAAGACCTGAAACCAAACATAGAAGATAACATAATGATAAGCATTTGACACTGACCTTAGTGATGTTTTTGTGAACTCTTTATCAACAGCAAGAGAAGCAGAAAATACAAAACAAATGGACTACATCAAACCAAAAAATTTCTGTCCAGGGCTCAATCATAAAGCAGCATTGTACTTCACACTTACCATGGAGCCCACCTGTGCCAGCCTGGGTACACCAGAATGTATGCCTTCCCCCAGTTACTCCTCATTAGGAGTGACCACTGCCAAGGCCACAGCTCCCCTCCCTTCTCCCTGTTCCAGCACTTTAGGGAATGACCAAGCCTCCAACTCAGGGAAAAATACTGTGTGGGCCAACCCAGTGATGAAGGTGATGAGCTGGTGAGATTTATGTGTAGATAATAGTTGATTTCTAGTTATAATTAAGGGAGAGCCTTGACTCCAGTCAACTATACTACCGTGTTGTATAGTTGACCTTAACTCCTTAACATATATTTAACCACCTTAACTCTACCTTAACTCCAACATATATTTAATAATAGTTATTGGAATACAAATTATCTTAACTTTCATATTATTATTAAATGATTTACTCAAAATCCTTCTGTAGTTTTAAGTTGGTTCTCTTGTATGTGACAACTTCCTTTTCCCTTGCTTTCAATATTTTCCCTTTGTTTTTGACTTTTGATGACTTAATTATAATTTCAGTATGGATTTTTTTTTTTGGCTTCTTGAATCTCAATGTATGTTTCCTTCCCAGGTTTCAGAAGTTTTCAGGCATTATTTCTTAAAATAATCTTTCTGATCATTTATCTTACTCTTCTCATTCTGGGACTCCCATAATGCAATGCATATTTTCTGCTCAATTGCATCTCAAAGTCTCTTAAGCTTTTTTCACTTTTATCATTCTTTAAAACAATTTTGCTGCTTTTACTGAATTATTTCCAATGACCTGTTCTTAAATGTTTGTATTCTTTGAATGCTTGATCTAGGATCTAGTCTGCTTTGAACCTCTAGTGTATTATTTGGTTTAGTGATTGTGTTCTTTAACTTCAAGATTTCTCTTTGGCACTTTTTAATATTTACTGTCTCTGTTTAAACACTCACTTTATTTACACATTATCCTATGCTTTCTCAGTGAGCATTTATGCTAGTTATTTAGTTTCTCTATTAGTTAAATCATAACTTTATTTCAATAGGATTGGTTTCTGTGAGTTCCCTTGGTTTTTGTTTGGAAAATCTTTGCCTGATTCATTTTCCTTGACTTTATCTTTTGGTATTTGCACATTAGCAAGGTAGGTGAAGTACCTCTTCCCATCTTCACAGACCAATCTCAGATGGGAGAAAACCCTCACCAGTGAACCTATCCAACGATCTGTGGGACTCTGCCAACTGTTTTCTTTATCAGGAAGAGGTAATCTTCTGTGTTTTTTATACACTCACTCAGTGCTAATCCAGGAGGAAGAACTATGGTATCTCCCAGTCCAAACTTCTGTGTACTCTCCCCTTTAGGAAGTTAGACTGCCTCTGGACTCATCAGACTTCCAATGCTGGTGGGACAGATACCAGTTGTTTGGGTGCCCTTAGAGAAGTTGGGCCATTGAGGCCAAGGGCCAAGTGTTTCTCTCCCCAGTGGGAGGCAGAGAGCTAAGAATATTTTTTCCACCATTCTGTGGTGAGCATGTGGGGGGATCAATGGCATCTACCCATGCAAACCACTCTGTGTTTTCTCCCAAGCAGCTCTGCTGCAGGAGGCCTTGTTCTCATCCTTTCAGGAACCCTGACATGACATTTTGCCGGAGGCTGGTCCCCGGCACAACTCCCAATGTATCTGTATGTAACAGATACATCTGAGCTTGAGGATTGACAAGATATATTCAAGTTATTTGGGAAATCCCAGAGAAATTGGGGCATACCACACATGGATCAACTGTTTCTTACCTGGGGGGAGATAATAACTCTGATTTTCATTCACTTGCCTCATCAGGAGAAAGATCTATTAGTATCCACAAGCTCAAGCTGCCTTCTGTATTCTTTCCTAGGTGACTAGAATGTGCCAGCCCCATAAGAGCACCAAGATTCACAAGAAATAAGTCAGTGCTCTGATGAACTCTCTTGGAAAAGTTGGGTGCTTGTTTTATGAATAAATTGCTTTCCACCCTTAGTAAAAAATGGAGTGATAGGGTTTCTTCCTAATTGTATGGCATAGTGAGAGAGTATCCTGCGTCTCCTACTACCTTTGCCAATATGGTTTTGTTTTTACTGGGCAACAATTCATTTCAGTATTTCTCACAAAGGGAATTTGTCCATCAAGTGTTGCTGAGCTAATGTGTTTATAATAGGGAAAGGGAGTTGGGGTTTTCAACTCTGCTATCTTGCTCTAATTTTTATTCTTTATATAATTAATTGATTATAATTTATTTACAACTTAATTACTGTAATTTCCTTACACTTATTTACAATTTTGACTAAAGTAATCTTTTTCTTTTGTAGATCAACCTAAAACACAGACATTACCTTGTTATTATCAAAAATTATATACATTCTACTATTTCCATATAGCATTTATATCTAGATACTTTACCTAGCATCTTGTTTCTTCTCGAGAATGCTGAAAGGACTGCCTAATTAAACTGCTCTCACTATTACCCTTTCCTCCTTGTATCCAATCTTTGATTCAAGCAAATGCTCACCATTGCATCATGCAGAGCTTTTACTCTATCTATCTATCTATCTATCATCTATCTATCTATCTATCTATCTATCTATCTATCTATCATCTATCTATGCAATATCATGAGCACATATTGACCCCCTCCTGATCTAAAAATTAGGGTTTTAGTAATATCCTTTTTTTCTAACTATATCCTACCTCACTTCCATTCCCTTAACTTCCATATTAAATTCCTCATTATCCTTAATCTTATGCTCATTTTTGTCTCTTTTATTTTGATGCACTTTTATTACATCTTTGTGCATTTCTGAGAAATGTCATTTATGTTGTTTTTGTTGTGTATTACCTTATAACAAGGGCACAAATAATCTTTTGGGATTTACATTTTTATAATTGATATTATGTTGCTAAGATGCAACCAAATTGTAGCATGTCTCTGTGGGCCATGCACAGGAAAGAAATTCTCTACTCATTAGAGGGATAGATTCGGATTATTAGGGACATTGTGTTGCTGATGCACAATGGAGGGCAAGGAAGACTAAAACTATGTATGGGGTGAAACTGGTATTTCCTCTTCCAATAGCAAAGATTAGTAAAAACTGTGGTAGCAACAACAATAAAAAGAGGCAATGCCATTGAGGACTCAGACTCTCCAGGAACAAAATTTGGTAATGACCATGTGCCAGAGTTACTTGACAGCTCCCTTCAGATACCTGAACACCTATTTTTTTTTCATTACACAGTTATATATTTAATTCCTTGTATTATCTTCTACGTTTAAGCATACCTGATGTGGTTTCTGTTTCCTAAATAAATTCTAGTGGATACACAAGGTATATATTGGATGGGCACTTAACATTATATTTCATAGATTAATATTTTTATATACCACTTTCCATCAATATTCTTGGAGGCATTATATATGAGCAAGACTGTAAACCGTGATATACTAAGAAGCATCTTACTTAAAAGGGTTATAAGCATAGTAGGTGGTATTAAATTTAACAGTCCATAAAATTGATATTTGAATAGTGAATAATAACTTTCAAAACATGAAATATCACATCTTATGACCGTGGCAGGGAAGATATTATTCTTAACATGTAGATGTTGAGGCTGAGCTTCATTTTTCTCAACTTTACTCTGATAGTCGGTACCCTAACATGCATCCAATATTTTGTGCTGCAACTTTGCCAAAAGGAGTAGACATGTGTATGAGGTGATAAATTCTGCAACGTGTTTCACAAATTATTACAGGATTTCTGAGAAGAGTAATTTTTAACTCAAAAGATCAAAGGCTACTTCTTGGAGAGGGTTGACATTGGAGATGAATTTCCAAATGCATCCTAAATGATGACAGCAGTCACAAATCTATGAACTTACATGGTTATAGGGAGATTTTCTTGCTGAACAATTTCCTAAGTGCAACCTTCATATCCTTATTTCTCAGACTATAGATGAAAGGATTTAACATTGGGGTCACTATCATGTACATCACCGACATCACAGCATCCTTTAGGGTATAACTTGTCAGAGGGCGGAAATACATGCCCATGATTGTCCCATAATACAGAGAAACAACTGTGAGGTGGGAACCACAGGTGGAGAAAGCTTTGCGCACACCCTTTGTGGATGGAACTTTTAAGACTGTGTAAAAGACCCGAATATAGGAAATGGTGATACATATTAATGGCACAGAGAATATACTAACCCCTAGGTACATCATCTTCACATTAAGTTGGATATCAGAACAGGACAACTGGAGCAAAGGCACAATGTCACAGTAGAAGTTTGCTACTTCCCGGTTTTCACAGAAAGACAGCCTAGATGTGAGCACAGTGTGCATGAGAGCATTGGAATTGGCAATCACCCAAGAACCAACAACTAGCAGGACACAAGACCTTGGACTCATAATTGTTGTGTAATGAAGTGGGCGGCTGATGGCCACAGCACGATCATATGCCATAGCTGCCAAGATGTAACTATCTGTGTTAGCCATGGAAATCATGAAATACATCTGTGTTAGACATCCACCAAAGGAGATGGCTTTGCTGTGCAAGATATAGTTGGCTAGTGTCTTAGGAATAGTAACAGAAGAGAAGATGTCAATAAATGAAAGGTTGGCAAGGAGAAAATACATGGGACTGTGAAGGCGAGCGTCAGAATGGATAGCCAAGATAATGAGCAGGTTTCCAATAAATGTGATGGGGTAAATGAACAGGAAGAGGATGAAGAAGATTTTTTCTTGTTCCTGTTCACTGCTTACTCCCAGGAGGATGAAGTCCAGAGTAGAGGACTGGTTTTCTTCCTGCATGGCTCCTTTATTAAAAACAGAGGAACCCAGAATTATTAGTGAAGTTACTGTAATTACTACCTTATTTATTCACATTTGGTTACCTGTCTCTATGTGTGGGTATACTTAAATCCAGAAGTGGCCAATATATAGGAGAAAAAACATGTTCATCAGTTGGATAATTTTCAGATAGCTTAGACTTAGTCTAACAAGTGAACAGTGTGAAGATGATGTGCTCTTTTCCCTGTGCAGCATTGTCGTGCAAACACCTGGATTTACTCGCTTAAAAACAAAAATTTGTAAGCACATGTTATAAATTTTCTTAAGCCACATGAAAAAAATATGGACATGTGGAAAAATTCAGTTTAACCGTATACTTTCCATGAATAATGTAGTCTCTGGTCTCAGGTACCTTATGATTTAAAGAAAATATTAGGTTGTGTACTAATTTTGTTACATAAAATAACAAAAGGACAGCTTTTTGGAGTATTGAAGGAAGTACTTCATTAGAAAAAAATATTTTCTAGGAGAGTATCATGGACAATTAAAATATAATTAAAAGATAATAAATCAGAAAGACAGCTGAGAACAGGTCTTCTGAAAGCAGCCCAGTGAGCACCTTCCCAGATGACCCAGGTGTCCCATTTCCATAGCACATTTTTACTCTGACAGGTTTTTATATCTTTTCCAAACCTTTAAATATATATAATCAGTATTTTTATCTTTCCTTTTTTGGCTACTTATTTAGTGACTCGTGCAGTTCCTCAATGTTTTTAATCTACACTTGGAGACTCTGTTTTATGACTATAAATTTGATCTCTCTTTCCTATATTTCCACATTTGGAAACTGCTAATATGTCTGAACTAACCCCAAATGCTGCTAGCTATCCAACTAATATAATTTACAAACCGTTTTGAGGAGAAAAGCTATAACTTGTTTACTTTTAGATCCAAAGAGATTTATTGCTTATTATTTTGTGTTTATTTTATGCATCAATTTGTTTGGAATTAATATTTCTGAGTCATACCCGGGTATATCATAGTTTCCCCACTTGTGGGATGCTCACAGCCACACCCATTCAGTTTGCCCCTTTCCTCTGCATCTGTTCTTGTTGACTTGTTTAAACTTTTTTTCCTAATTCATTTTTTCTACTTATTTTATCAATTCTTTAACTTACATCATCATTCTCTATGTGAAATATTGTAATACTCACTTAACTGCTTGACTAGTGTTTTCCTCCTCTAGGTCTGTCTGGCCCTTTGTGATCATACTATTTGTAGTAGAGACACTGGCTGTATACCCAAACTGAAGTTGTTCTCCTCTCGGGCACTCATCTAGACTACATTTCCCAGACTCTTTCACGGGAGGTGTGGACATGTGCCTGAGTTATAGCCTGTTTGTCCATGTGTGTTCTGGCTCTGGGCTTCATTCCCCTTGTGTCTGGTGAATTCAAATGGCCCATCAGCTGAATGGGTTGGTGGAGTCCCATGGTAGAATAAGCCTGTGTCTCTGGTTCTCCACACACAGGAGGGCCACCATCCAGCAAGAACACACACTGGGCCCATCAACAAAAGGATAACTCAGAGCAAGGATTGTAGTCCACTCTGTTATTTGGGGTGTGGCTTGTTGTTCTATTAAGGAATTAAGACTCAAGGGCTGGAGTCTGGCATGTTAATGCCTCTGGTACAGGAGGGGTAGCCAAAGATCTGCATGGAGCAGCTTAACTTAGGACTCTGCATAAACAGTGGAAGTGTTGCCCTCTTTGTGAAAAGAGAATTACAAAAAGATTTTGCCATACAGAAATTGAAAATGAAAGAAAAGTAGAACCAATTCAAAGAAATTTTGGTTGTGTAAGTGAAAATCTAATAGATTTCAGGAAGTTTGTTGGATATAAATCAGTATTAAAATCAATACCAAATACAATGAATTAGAAATTATGTTTTAAAAACTTCCCATTTATGATAGCAACAAAAATATTTGTCAGATTAGAACAATTCCCATAAAGTGCTTTAAATATATCAAATATTTAAAAACTTTACTTAAGGACAAAAAGGGATATTGAAAATAATGTGAGTATCAGGATGGTTAGTGGAAATTCTCAATATTTAAAAAATATCAATTCTCCTTCAATTAATCAATGAATTTGGCAAATTGATTCTTTAAAAAATGAGTACACATTTTATTTTACACATAAAACTTAACAACTGATCTTAAAAATGCATGTATTGATAAAAGAGTCAGGAGCTAAGTCAACTTTAGAAAAATAGGATAAGAAGAAAGGAATTACTTTATAAGCTATTAAAAGGCTTTAATACAGTAATTCAAGCAGTGGAGTTGAATAGGCATGAGTAAAATAATCTAAGTATCAGTTTAAAATTGCTATATGACATCGATTGGTTTAGATATAGGCAGGAAAAGGTGAATTTGATATTTAGAAAAAGTGATGGGAAATTTAATACCTATTTATAATATTAACACTGGAGGATAATATCTAATGGATTAATTGAAAGAGAAAACTTAATTTTATAATAAAAAAGAAACCATGTTATTGATATAGAAATTTCTTTTTTAATTCACTCAAATAAATCATACTGACAAAACACACAATAAAATGGTTATATTGAATTACAATAATACAAAAAGCATAAAAAAATAAGAGAAAAGATGGCATATGAGAATCCCATAAACTTAGAGGAAAGACAAGTCGTGAGCAGGAAAGAGGTATCTGATATGTGCACACACAATAAATAGAGGATTAGTACTCAGAATACATGTTTCCTACACATATGACAGAAAAAGGCCAAAGTAACAATAGATAATAGTGGACAAAAGGGAGAATAGGCAAGTTATAGAAAAGTAAGCTGGTGTAGCCAATAAAGAAATTAAAATATGTTCAACTCAATTAAAACAAAATTTAGCTAAACATTCTTCACCTAACAGTGTGTTAAAGTGTAAAAGTCTGACAAGTATTGAGAAGAAAAGGGAAAATTAGCACTGCCATTTGAAGAGTAATTTGCCAGTCTCTAGGAAGGCTAGAATTCATACACCTGTGACGCTGGATTTCCACTTTCAGATTAGACTCTAGAGAAACTCTAGCATATGTGTTCATGAAGACATTCACAAGGATGTATATTGTCACAAAGAGAACTTCTCGTGGAGGAATAATTAGTAAATTTTGCCATTTTCTTATTAATGATATTGCGCAAGAGTAAGAATGCATGAATTCACGTGGACAAATTAAAAGAAAATTAAAGGATGAAATAAAGCAAGTTACTGGACCATATATTCCATACCATACAATATATGCACATTTTAAAACAAAATAACACAAATGTATGTTGTAAAAGGCTATATCCTGACTAGGAATGTACTATCAAGTCAGGAACTATAGTTATCTGTGGAGAGGGAGAAAAATACATTTTTCGATGGGAACAAAGGAAGTTTCAACAATATTTAATATTTATTTAAGAACTTTGGAGCAAATATGACCAAATTATTACTTTTGTTCAATGTGACTGAAGATTTTGTTATTTGATTCTTTTTGTCATTCTGATATATTAACAATGTAATACTTTAATTTTGAGTGAGAGTTTCAAATGTTGGATAATAATTGTTTCAGAGTGTGGCCATGGTGCTGGATGGTTCAAATCAGTATTTCAGTCAATGTAGAATAGAGACCGGCCTTTGTGAAAGACAGAGAGTGAATGGAAGTTATTTCCACTGGGGAGGGGATTCAGGGGCCACATATGACATTCATCCAAGATTGTTTCTACAGATATCTGCTTACCGGATCCAAAACTATATTTATACAATGCAAAAGTGATTATATCTGGCTCTTGAAATCACTCATTGTCTATCACCTGAAGCATGAAATCCAAGCTCCTTATTATGAAGAAAAACCTGAAGGACAAATTGTTAAGTTAGAAATGTGTTATGTATTTTATCAGAGCTGAGAATACAGGTGTGGAAATGAGAATTCAATCAGAAAACAAATTTGGGTTTATATTGTGGGGGATTTTGAGCAATGCAAGGAATTTGACTGTATACATTGAGTACCAAGAGTACAGTGGGTGTGGTTGCACTATCTACAGTGTTTCATTTAAGTACAGATAGCTATCTGGGTGTATACATTGATTGACTGATTAATAACATAACACTTGGAGTGATAATCTAGTACAAGGACAACCTCAACACCATCAAATGAAACGTAACTGAAGAATGTAGGAAAATAACACTAGAAAAGCATAGTGGTTGTTAAAATAAACATAGGAATTAAAGAAAGAGGTAACTAGAGTGAGTGATTTCTGAGCACAGAGATTGAAGACAGGCGACCACATGCCAGATGACAAGGGTGAGGGTGTGTTCATGGGGAGGAATGATTTCTGTAGGAACCCTGATAAAAAGGTAAAGGGACTATATGCACCCAGGGAGAGGAACTAGAAGAGTGCAGTAGGCTGGATGCTAAAGGCAAAGTAAGAGCCTTGATTTTACCAGAATCATAGTAGTCTCCCAGACATACTGGGCCACTAAAATCTGTTTTCTACTCTGAGATATCCATCACGTCAGTGTGATGGCGCTCAGTATAGTCTGGAAGGGAGAGTCCAAATACATCCCCTTGTCATCTACAGGCAGCAAATACAGCAAAGAGGAATCCACTGAGTGCCTTAAGACTCCCTGAAAGTTCAGCTCATCAGTGCTTTGAACTGAAAGAGAATGTCCTGAAAGAGTCTGTTAGCTTGCAACATTGACTGTAAGAATGGAAAGAGGGATTTTTAGCTGCTTTCCAAGATAATTTAATTGTGAGTGTTTGTGTGTGCACACACATGCACATGTACATACACATACAGTGTTACATTAGGAGGTGGAGTGAGCTCTGCTCTGATTTAACCACATCGGAAATACCATTTCTTCACCTGTTTTCCTAGAAAAGTCTGCAGAGAAGCATTATCAGAAGAAGATATTCTTTCTCTCTCTCCCTGTGTATTGCGCCTCTATGAGATCCAATCCCTTCCAATCTTGGGATTTTAAGGTCTGGAGCCAAGATTTGGCTCCAGGTAATAGTTTTGCTATTACCTTTATGTGAATTTAGACAATTCATTTCCTAATTTTTCATTTTAAAACATGACATACAATTCTACTCACCTCTTACGGTTTTGTGAGGGTCAAATGAGATAATGCATGTAGCACTGTTGTTGTCTATCTATCCCTTACTGTCATGGCCAGAAAGTCTCTGTTCTCCATAGTTCTCAGCCCCTACCTGGAGAATTAGATGTCACAAGAAGGTCCTAGTCTGTCACCTTCACTCCTCTTCCACGAATGGGAAGTTTGCAGTCAATAGATCTATCACTGGTTAGCATTCATCCTTGGATGTCAGCATGCTGAAGGAAGTGGCAGCAGTAGACCTGGGAATTGGGTCCTCTGTTCCTGAAGTGAAGGATAAAGGACTGTGGTGGATTGAAAAGAGGAACCCTGAGTTTTCCCACAATGGAGCAGTAGGGTGGAAAGATTGTCCTGGATGGAGGCAGAAGACAAGGATACAGTGTCCTCTGATGGAAGCAGTCAATTACAGTATAGAGAAAATTATGAATCATTCACTGTTATAAAGTCACTTGAACCATGACTCCCTTAGGTCTTTATTTTGGTCATAGTCAGAGTAATTGTTGAGATTCATTACAATGCTACAGCTGTGTCCTGTGGGGGCACCGTGGGTCTCAAGAGTGATTGTTCTTAGAGTTCTCTTGTAGAAGGAAGGATGGGCAAAGTCATTTATTAGGTAGCATGTCTCCAGGGCTCAAGCTCTGAACTGACATATTCTAACCTATTTGTTGGAATGTGGGCCCCTCACCTCTGCTGCTCAGCACAAACTGGGATCAACTATTTGGATACTGTGGTACAATTGAACTCTGACCTTTATTCAGTTCTATCCTGAACCCTTTTGTTGTGTTTAGTGTGGCTACTAAAAAGAATTTAATTTCATACTTCTCTAGAATTCTACCTGGCATATTTAGGATGTGAGCTATATTTTGTTTACAAGTATACCAATGATGGATAGGTATTTTACTTTTTTGAATTCATAGAGATAAATGCACCTGTTACTTTGTCCACTCCATATATGTGTCACCTTTATAATTGTCCTGATTAATGGTTGTTGTCCTATGAGTTAGCAACTCTCATGGCAGAGCGGTCACTAGCTTTCTGACAGGACTATGATGAAGATTGTGCACTCTGACTGGGTTTCAATCCAGACTCTACATCCTACTGGCTGTAATTATCTCATGTAGGTTAATATACTGACTCCTCTATTAAATTGGAATATTAGCACTAAAATCTTCATAAAGTTGTTACAAAGATCAAATGATTAATATTTGAAATTTTTGAAGGACAGAGATACTTCATCATTAACTGCCTTTTAGCTAACTCCTACTCTATTCATTTAATTGTGCTGCCCTCCAGAGTCCTCTCTTATATTCTGTCATGGTAGATGTTGTAACAACATAGTTTGATGTTTTTCAGGAATCACCACCCTATTTGCTATGTTGTTACTTGCGCTGTGTTCAGATCATGCTCCAGTGTTCAATACAGGACTCCACAAACTTAGAGAAAAGACATCTAATTAGAATCTTTTTAACTTGAAAAACTCCATTCAGTATTTCTTGTCAAGCAGAGTTAGTGCTGGTGCATTCTTTCAGCTTTTCCTTGGTAAAGGCTTTGTTTCTCCTTTCTGAGGGGTAACTTTCCCTGGCAATGCTTTTCTTGAAACACTTTTAATTTGTCATTGTACTCTCCCCTGCATTGTAGGGTTTCTGTTTAGAAATCCACTGAGAGTCTACTTGGATTCCTCGGTACAATAGGTTACAATCTTTTATTCTCTTGCTGCTCTTAGGACTTACTGTTTGTCATTGATTTTTGTATGTGGAGTAGTTTCCTTCTATTCCTATGTTGTTATTGTTTTTTTTTATTATGCAAGCAATTTGAATTTTTTCAAATATTCTTTCTGTATCTTGAGATGATTATTTAAAAACATCTATTTTGTTAAAGTGGCTTTAATACCATTTGATATCCTTGTACTTTGTGTGAGCTGATTCTTTAATAAGCGTTTTGTAGTTTTCTTCATATAGATCTTGAACAGTCCTTTTTCTCTTTCTTTCTCTACTTATTTTGTCTTTATTTGATACTATTTTAAATGGTTCTTACCTTTCATCACATCTTCTACTTTGGTGATTTTTTTGTATATATGAATATGATTTATTTGTTTATGATGACTCTATCATTTATTGTTCTGCATTATCTTATGTTTTTTCATTGAGGAACCTCAAGTCAAGATTTTACAAGTCTAGTTCTTCCTCCGCTAGAGTCCTCATTCTCCATCATGGCCATTTTTCTTGATATTTAGACATTCTGCAAGAGTCTCTTAGATGAGTTGTTCTATTTCCAAACTTTTATTAGTTATTTTACTCTGATTTATTTAATTGGGCTGCAAAGTTACAAATCTCTCTTGTACAATTCATTAAACTTCCATGAGAATGTCCCCAGGAACCTTTGAAAACACATCCAAAATAAACTAATTTTTCTTAAATTATTCTTTAGTATTGTCATCAATACATCCTTTATAATAAAAAACATTATTATATTCTATTGTTTCTATTTCTACATCAACTCCCACCTAGATCCTTGTGCATATCTTTACTTTCTCTTCCTATATTGCTCTAATTTGCTTATCAGACTCATGGCCTTATAATGTCCCCATCCACCTGACTACTCCTGTATTCAAGAAAAACTCTCATCCTGGTTTCATGCAGATTTTTGTCATTTACTAATTAATATAGATGAATAAAGTGTCATAAATACTCACTGATCCACCACTCAAACTGAAACTAGGACTTGAGTAATAACCCATATCAACAGTGTGGTACATCACATCCATCTCCTTGAGTCTCCCTTCTTTGATATCCTCTCATCCCAGATTCTACACTATTCTTTTTTGGATTTCATTTTTATTTTTATTTTTTAAAGATTTATTTATTTATGCATGGAAGAGCTGGGGTACAGGCCAGAGGTGTGGGGGGAGGGGTGAGAGGCTTCACCAGAGACAGAGTGGGGAACAGAACAGGCAGATTGACTGAAGTATACCTCTAAGGGGAGCACTGGTGAGTCATGTGCTGCTGCACCATGTGGGTTGCTCCCTGGCCGGCCAGGGATTGAACCTGTGCTGCAGTGGCTGTGGACAGCTTCATATGTTGTGTCTTAACCACTTGCGCCACCAGGGAGGCCCCTGGATTTCATTTTTAGCCTACTTTTATTGCATCTATGTCTATTCCCAGAATGTATAGTTTCAGTTGTTTATTACCTAATGTAAAGATTGTCACTGATAATATTTGTATTTACGTATTTTCAAATTATATTCTTATGATAAAATCCACCACATTGTAGTATGACACTTTGGGCCACTTGAAAAAGATGCAATTTCTCTACTGGTTGGAATAATTGATCCTGACTAGAAAACACTGTGTTGATTCTGCACAATGGAGAACAGGAGAACCATGTACGCCATGTACACATAGCATGTACACAAGCTATGTTTAGAATTCTTTTGTATTTCCATGTACAATAGTAAAGGAAATTACATCAACTAAAAAAAAGATGGATGCAGAATTATAGTGAACTCAGATTTTCCCAGGAATGATTATTTGAGTCACCTTAGCAGGTGAAGTCTAAGTGGCAGAAGTTTGCAACTCCTCTCAGAACCTAAGTGCCAGGTAGGTAATCATTGTTCTGAACTCCTAGGTTCTGGTAAAATCACCTTATCCCATTAGTTCCCCCTGTTTTTTTTAAGATTTATTTATTTATACAAGCACTGGGGTACAGGCAGAGGTGTGGGAGGGTGAGAGAATTCACCTGAGGCAGAGCAGGGAGCAGAACAGGCAGAAATACTGAAACACACTGCTGAGGGGAGCAGCGGGCAAGACAGGAGAGGTCTGCCATGCCATGTGGGAATCTCACTGGCCAGCCGGGAATAGAACCAGCTCTGCAGAGGCTTTGGACAGCTCCACAGTGCGGAGCTGTCCCTTGTGCCACCAAGGAGGCCCAGTTTCCCCTGTTTTAACAGATGTAACTTCTTACGATTAATACATTTTTCATTAGATCAGCATCCATATTTTTCTCCTTTAGTCATTTTCAGAAGATACTGATGTAATTAATACCTTGTTTGAAAGCTTAATTTAAAACTAATTAATTAAAAAATAGTGGGTATGATTTCTGTCTCCTGATGAATCCATTGTGATCATATTAATACCAGTTATATAATGGATGATAAATAATGTTGATTCTGATCATGTGTAATTATTGTCACATTAATAAGTTGCTCCTCACACAGTGATTATGGTTGCACTTTAATGACCAGTATTAGGAGACCCATATTATATTAGACAACTCTTGCCCTCAAGTTTGGGGAAGTGAAGTAGGTGTGATTAAACATGAGTCAGAAAATTGACATTTGATAATAAGGTATATACTTCAGAGCATGAAGTATTTGTTCCTCTGACACAGACAAGGCAGAGATTATTTCTGTTATGTAGATGTAGAAGGCAATGCTCAGACATTCTCAAATTTACTCTGCAAGTCAGCTGCATTGATGTGACATGAACCTTTGTTGTCAGTGTGCCAAACATTGCATCTTATAACAGATTCTTTCAAGTGGTGTCTCATCATTTGCACACCAAATGTCAGACTATCTATCTATCTATCTATCTATCTATCTATCTATCTATCTATCTATGTATATATATATAGAGAGAGACAACTCATACAACTTAAAAACAGAGAACCCTACAGCTAAATAGAATAATAGGCAGAGGATCGAATGGGCATTTCATGAAAGAAGACATAAAGATGATCAAAGGACACTTGAAAAGATGTTCTACATCACTTATCATTAGGGAAATGCAAATCAAAATTTCAGTGGGATTTTACCTCATACCGCTTAGAATGGCTTTTAGGACAAAGTTAAAAAAAACAGTAAGTGTTGACAAAGTAACCCTTGAGCACTGTTGGTGGTACTGACGCTTCAGTGTGGGGAACCATGTGGTGGCAATGAGGAGTGTGGGAAGGTGGGATTCCAAATGCCTTGGTCACAGTCTTGATGTGGGGAGGGCAAACCCTGGCTGGGAAAACTATGCTGCTGCTTCTCCTTCTTTGATCAGACCAAGCTTGAGTTCATGCCCAAACCTGCTTTCCAGGTCCCTGCCTCAGTATCCTGGATCTCAGAAGTTCATAGTAGATTTATCTCCACCTCAGAATCCCTCACTTCCCAAGGGGCTAGGGGATGGGCTTCTACTACCCATGGGCACTATCACTAATTAGAATATCTGGGGCTGAAAATTCTGTCTAGGGCTCAGTCAGAAAGCAGCATTGTACTTCACACTTACCATGGAGCTCACCTGTGCTAGCCTAGGTGCACCAGAGTATATGCCTTCCCCCAGTTACGCCTCATTAGGAGTGACCACTGCAAAGACCACAGCTCCCATCCCTTCTCCCTGTTCCCACACTTTAGGGAATGACCAAGCCTCCAACTCAGGGGAAAATACTGCGTGGGCCAAAAAACTCAGGGGAAAATACTGCATGGGCCAACCTAGTGATGGAGGTGATGAGCTGGTGAGATTTATGTGTTGATAATAGATGATTTCTAGTTGTGATAAAGGAGATCCTTGCCTCCAGTCAACTATTCTGCATGTTGTTTTTCTACCTTTATTTCAACATAATTTTAATAATAGTTGTTAGAATACTATTTATCTTAACTTTCATATAAGTATTAAATGATTTACTCAATACTTTTATAGTAATATAGCATTCAGTATTTGTTTATATATCACTTTTATCAATGAGTGTTATGCTTCCTTATGTGATTGTGTTGCCTTTACTGTATTTTGTTTTAACTTGATGAATTTCCATTAGCTTTTCTTGTTAAGTAGGCTTACTGGTGATTATGTCCTCCAGCTTTATCTGAGAAAGTCTTTATATCCCTTCTTTGCTAAAAAATCCTGTAGTTTTAAGTTGGTTCTCTTGTATGTAACAACTTCCTTTTCTCTTGCTTTTAAATATTTGTCTTTGTTTTTAACTGTTGATGACTTAATTCTAATTTCAGTATGGATTTTTGTGAGTTCATCTTCTTTGGTATCCTTTGGGCTTCTTGAATCTAAATGTCTATTTCCTTCCCCAGGATTTGGAAATTTTCAGTCATTGTTTCTTTTTTTTTTTTTTTTTTTAATTTTTTTTTTTAATAGAGGCATGTTTTCTTTCTTTCTTTATTTGTTTGTTTGTTTGTTTTGTTTATACATGCACTGGGTACAGTCAGAAGCGCGGGAGGGTGAGAGAATTCACCAGAGCCAGAGTGGGGAGCAGAGCAGGCAGAAGGACTGAAGTACACTGCTGAGGGGAGCAGCGGGCGGCAGGAGAGGTCTGCGCGCCATGTGGGACCCTCCTCCGGTGGCCGGGAAGCAGCCGGGGATCGAACCGGCGCCGCAGAGGCCGCGGGCAGCTTCGCAACCCAGCGCTCAAACGCTGCGCCACCAGGGAGGCCCTCAGTCATTGTTTCTTAAAATAACATTTCTAATCATTTATCTTACTCTTCTCATTCTGGAACTCCCACAATGCAATTTTATTTTCTGCTTAATTGCATCTCATAAATCTCTTAAGCTTTCTTTCTTTAAAACATTTTTGCTCCTCTTACTGAATTATTTCCAATGACTTGTTCTTAAATGCTTGTATTCTTTGATTGCTTGATCTAGTCTGCTTTGAACCTCTAGTGTATTATTTGGTTTAATGATTGTGTTCTTCAACTTCATGATTTCTCTTTGGCACTTTTTAATATTTACTGTGTCTGTTTAAACACTCACTTTATTTGCACATTGTCCTATTCTTTCTCAGTGAGCGTTTTTGCTAGTTATATAGTTTCTCTATTAGTTAAATCATAACTTTATTTCAATAAGATTGGTTTCTGGTGAGTTCCTTGTTTTTTGTTTCTTTGGAAAATCTTTGCCTCATTCATTTTCCTTGACTTTATCTTTTGGTATTTTCACATTAGCAAGGTAGGTGAAGTACCTTTTCCCATCTTCACAGACGAATCTCAGATAGGAGAAAACCCCCACCAGTGAATCTATCCAGAAGATCTGTGGGCCTCTGCCACATCTTTTCTTTACCAGGGATAAGTAGTCTTCTGTGGTTTTTATACCCTTACTCTGTGCTGATTGAGGAGGAAGAACTATGGTATCTTCCAGTCCAAACTTCTGTGTACTCTCCCCTTTAGGAAGTTAGACTGCCTCTGGACTCATCAGACTTCCAATGCTGGTGGGACAGATACCAGTTGTTTGGGTGCCCTTAGAGAAGTTGGACCATTGAGGCCAAGGGTCAAGTCTTTCTCTTCCCAGTGGGAAGCGGAGAGCTAAGAATATTTTTTCCACCATTCTGTGGTGAGCATGTGGGGGGATCAATGGCATCTACCCATGCAAACCACTCTGTTTTCTCCCAAGCAACTCCCAATGTATCTGTATGTAACAGATACATCTGAGCTTGAGGATTGACAAGATATATTCAAGTTATTTGGGAAATCCCAGAGAAATTGGGGCATACCACACATGGATCAACTGTTTCTTACCTGGGGGGAGATAATAACTCTGATTTTCATTCACTTGCCTCATCAGGAGAAAGATCTATTAGTATCCACAAGCTCAAGCTGTCTTCTGTATTCTTTCCTAGGTGACTAGAATGTGCCAGCCCCATAAGAGCACCAAGATTCACAAGAAATAAGTCAGTGCTCTGATGAACTCTCTTGGAAAAGTTGGGTGCTTGTTTTATGAATAAATTGCTTTCCACCCTTAGTAAAAAATGGAGTGATAGGGTTTCTTCCTAATTGTATGGCGTAGTGAGAGAGTATCCTGCGTCTACTACTACCTTTACCAATATGGTTTTGTTTTTACCTGGACAACAATTCATTTCAGTATTTCTCACAAAGGGAGTTTGTCCATCAAGTGTTGCTGAGCTAACGTGTTTATGATAGGGAAAGAGGGGTTAGTGTTTTCAACTCTGCTATCTTGCTCTAATTTCTATTCTTTTTATAATTAATTTATTATAATTAATTTACTCTTATAAATACTCTAATTTTTCCTACTCTTGTATTTACAATTTTCACTAAAGTCATTTTTTCCTTTTGTGGATCGACCTAAAACACTTAAAGGCATCACCTTTTTTACTATTATAAAAATTTTTACACTCTACTATTTCCATGTAATCTTTGCATCTAGTTCCTTTATCTAGGATGTTCTGTTTCTTCTCAAGAATGCTGAAAGGACTACCTAATTAAGCTCCTGCTCTCACCATAACCCTTTTCCTCCTCTGCATCCAATCTTTGATTCAAGAAAATGCTCACCATTACATCAAAAAGAGCTTTTATTCTGTCTCTCTGTCTATCTAGCTAGCTATCCATCTATCTATCATCTATCTATGCAATATCATGAGCACATATTGACTCCCTCCTGATCTAAAAGTTAGGGTTTTAGTAATATCCTTTTTTCTAACCATATCCTACCTCATTTCCATTCCCTTAACTTCCATATTAAATTCCCCATCATCCTTAATCTTATGCTCATTTTTGTCTCTTATTTTAATGCACTTTTATTACATCTATGTGAATTTCTGAGAAATGTCATTTATGTTGTTTTTATTATTACCTTATAACAAGGGTACAAATAATCTTTTGGGATTTACATTTTTATAATTGATATTATGTTGCTAAGATGCAACCAAATTGTGTCATGTCTCTGTGGGCCATGCACAAGAAGGAAATTCTCTACTCATTAGAGGGATAGATTCGGATTATTAGGGGCATTATGTTGCTGATGCACAATGGAGGGCAAGGAAGACTAAAACTATGTATGGGGTGAAACTGGTATTTCCTCTTCCAATAGCACAGATTAGTAAAAACTGGCATCAACAACAATAAAAAGAGGCAATGCCACTGAGGACTTAGACTCTCTAGGAACAAAATTTGGTAATGACCATGTGCCAGAGTTATTTGACAGCTCCCTTCAGATATCTGAACAGTGGATATATGGCCATCCTTCTTCTGAGCTCCGATGTTGTAGTAACACTACCTATTGCCTTTTGTTCCTGAGACATAGCGAAAATAACATCTTCCTTCAGTTTATAGCCTCTGGGTTACCTTAGCATCTTCCTTTTAACAACTTTATTTTTTTCAGTACACAGCTATATATTTAATTCCTTGTAAACCACCTGATGTGGTTTCTGTTTTCAAAAGAAATTCTAATGATATACTAGGTATATAGTGGATGGCCACTTTAACATATTTCATAGATTAATATTTTTGTAAACCGCTTTCCATCAATATTCTTGGAGGCATTATATATAGCAGAACTTGTAAACCATACAGTGATATACTAAGAAAGCATCTGCCTTAAAAGGCTTATAAGCATAGTAGGTGGTATTAAATATAACAGTCCATAAAATTGATGTTTGAAAGTGAATTATAACTTTCAAAGCATGGAATATCACATCTTATGATAGTGGCATGGCTGATATTTTTCTTAATATGTAGATGTCAGGCTGAGCTTCAGTTTTTTCTCAACTTTACTTTACTCTGACAATCAGTACGATAACATGCGTCCAATATTTTATGCTGCAACTTTGCCAAAAGAAGTAGAAATGCGTACAAGTTGATAAATTCAGCAACATGTCTCACAACTTATTACAAGATTTCTGGGAAGAGTTATTTTTAAATCAAAAGGTGAAAGGTAACTTCTTGGAGAGGGTTGACTCTGGAGATGAATTTCCAAATGCAACCTAAATGATGACAGCAATCACAAATCTATGAACTTATGTGGTTATAGAGAGATTTTCTTGCTGAACAATTTCTTAAGTGCAACTTTCATATCCTTATTTCTCAGACTATAGATGAAAGGATTTAACATTGGGGTTACTATCATGTACATCACAGTCATCACTGCATCCTTTAGGCTATAACTCGTCAGAGGGCGGAAATACATGCCCATGACTGTCCCATAATACAGAGAAACAACTGTGAGGTGGGAACCACAGGTGGAGAAAGCTTTGCGCACACCCTTTGTGGATGGAAATTTTAAGACTGTGTAAAAGACCCGAATATAGGAAATGGTGATGCATATTAATGGCACAGAGAAAACACCAACCCCTAGGTACATCATCTTCACATTAAATTGGATATCAGAACAGGACAACTGGAGCAAAGGCACAATGTCACAATAGAAGTTGGTTACTTCCCGGTTTCTACAGAAAGACAGCCTAGATGTGAGCACAGTGTGGATGAGAGCATTGGAATTGGCAATGACCCAAGAACCAACAACTAGCAGGATGCATGACTTTGGGCTCATAATTGTTGTGTAATGAAGTGGGCGGCTGATGGCCACAGCACGATCATATGCCATAGCTGCCAAGATATAACTATCGGTGTTAGCCAAAGAAATCATGAAATACATCTGTGTTAGGCATCCCTCAAAGGAGATGGCTTTGCTGTGCAAGATATAGTTGGCAAGAGTCTTAGGGATAGTTACAGAAGAGAAGAAGATGTCAATAAATGAAAGGTTGGCAAGGAGAAAATACATGGGACTGTGAAGGCGAATGTCAGAGCGGATAGCCAAGATGATGAACAGGTTTCCAATAAATGTGATGGGGTAAATGAACAAGAAGAGGATGAAGATGATTTCTTCCTGTTCCTGTTCACTGCTTACTCCCAGGAGAATGAAGTCCAGAGTAGAGGACTGGTTTTCTTCCTGCATGGCTCCTTATTAAAAACAGAGAGGAATCCAGAATTATTAGTGAAGTTACTGTTTTTACTACCTTATTTATTCACACCTGATTACCTGTATATATATGTGGGTATACTTAAATCCAGAGGTGACCAATATTTACGAGAAAAAACATGTTCAACAGTTGAATAATTGTCTGGTAGCTTAGACTTAAGTCTCAGAAGTGAGCAGTGTAAAGATGATGTGCTCTTTTCCCTGTGTAGTATTGTCATGCCAACATCTGTATTTGCTTACTTAAAAACAAAATTTTGTATTTTGTATTTTATAATTTTGAAAATTATACAATTTCTTAAGCCACCTGAAAAAATATGGGTATTGGAAAAATTCAGCTTATCTGTATATTTATCATGAATAATGCAGTCTCTGTTCTCAGGTACTATTTTTTTCACATAAAATAATAAAAGGACAGGGCATCCCCTGGTAGTGCAGGTTGTTGAGCGCAGCGCTGTGAAGCTGTCCACAGCCTCTGCAGCGCCAGTTCGATTCCGGCTGGCCAGCGAGGGATGGCGCCGCAGACCTTTCCTGTCTTGCCTCCTGCTCCCCTCAGCAGTGTATTTCGTCAGTCTGCCTGTTCTGCTACCCACTCTGTCTCTGGTGAATCCTCTCACCCTCCCACGAATGTGGCTAGTAGCCCAGTTCTTGTATAAATAAATAAATAAATCTTTAAAAAAATAATAAAAGGACAGCATTTTGGAGTATTTGAAGGAAGTACTTCAGTAGAAAAAAATGTTTCTAGAAGAGCATCATAGACAATTAGAAAATAATTAGAATATAATAAATCAGAAAGACAGCTGAGAATAGGTCTTTGGAAAATAGCCCAGTGAGCACCTTCCCAGGTGTCCCATTTCAATAGCATATTTTTACTCTGACAGGATTCATCTCTTTTCCAAACCCTTAAATATCTATAATCAATATATTTTTTATCTTCCTTTGTTTTATCATTTATTTGGTGACTCCTGCAGCTCCTCAATGATTTTAGTCTACTGTTGGAGACTCTATTTTCCATCTATAAATTTGATATCTCTTTCCTATATTTCCACATTTGTGATATTGCTCACATGTCTAAACAAACCCCGGACTCTGCATATCCAGCTAATGGAATTTACAAGCTGTTCTGTGGAAAGAACTATACCCTGTTTACTTTCTTTCTTTCTTTTTTTAGCTCCTAGAAAGGAATGTTGCTTATTATTTTGTTTACTTTATGCACCAATACATTTGAGTTTACTATTTCTTGAGTTATATCTGGGTATATTATAGGTTTCCCACATGTGGGATGCTCATGGGCACACCCATCTTGTTTGCCCCTTTCCTCTACATCTGGTCTTCTTGACTTGTTTAAATTTTTCCCCCTAACTCATTTTGTCTATTTAAGTTTCCCAGTTTTTTTGATTTACATCATCATAATTCTCTATGTAAAATACTGTAACACTTAACTGCTTGACTAGTGTTTTCCTCCTCTAGGTCTGTCTTGCCCTTTGTGATCATACTATTTGTAGTAGAGACACTGGCTGTACACCCAAACTGAAGTTGTTCTCCTCTTGGTCACTCATCTAGACTACATTTCCCAGACTCTTTCGCAGGAGGTGTGGACATGTGCCTGAGTTATAGCCTGTATATCTGTGTTCTGGTTCTGGGCTTCATTCAGACCCCCTTTCCCCTTGTCTGCTGAATGCAAATGGCCCGGCTGCTGAATGGGTTGGTGGAGTCCCATGGTAGAATGAGCCTGTGTCTCTGGTTCTCCACACACAGGAGGGCCACCATCCAGCAAGAACACACATTGGGCCCGTCAGAGCAGACAAATCAACTCTAAATCTCTTTAAATCTGTTAAACACATTTTATCAAACATGTGTCACTACAGTGCAGGATATTCTAATGAATTCACTAATTTTCTATAGAGACCTCTACTCAAAAATTAATGTCAACTATAATTATTTGAACCATGAATTCTCACTATCTCCTAAAACTTATATGTGAATTATATGTTTGGCTCTGGGGATACAGATCTAATTATCTTTCCCCCAAGAATGACGTGCTTTCTCATCTCTGCACCTAAAGAAATTAACTTTTTTCATTGACATGTCCTTTCCTGTCTTCATACAGAGTCATGATATCTCAGGGTTTGAAGGGTTTAGTTAAGTTGGGGAGATCAGAGTATAGTTAGTTGAGATGGTGGAGAAATTAAGATTGGAGGACTCTCAAAACATAGCAGTGTAAACTGATGTTGACAGGTCCTGTTTTTACTAAAACATAAAGAAATTCTTGATAAGTTGTTACAGTAAAAATATAGGTTGCCAAGCTTAAGAGAAAGATCTGGGGAAACCTATGTATGAAAACAAAAGGAAAATTTGGAGCAAGGATTGTAATTCACTCTGTTGCTTGGGATGTGGCTAGTTGTTCTATCAAGGAATTAAGAACCAAGAGTCTGGCATGTTAATGCCTCTGGTATAGGAAGGTAGCCAAACAGAGGTAGTCTGCATGGAGCAGCTTAATTTAGGACTCTGCAAAACCAATGGAAGTGTTGCCCTCTTTGTGAAAAGAGAACTACAAAAAAAGATTTTGCCATACAGAAATTGAAAATGGAAGAAAAGTGGAGCCAATTCCAAGAAATTTTGGTTGTGTAAGTGAAAATCTAATAGATTTCAGGAAGTTTGTTGGGTATAAATAAATATTAAAACCAATACTACATACAATTATGTTTTAAAAACTTCTCATTTATGATAACAACAAAAATGTTTGTCAGATTGAACAATTCTAATAAAAGTGCTTTGGATATATCAATTATTTAAAAACTTTTCTTAAGGACAAAAGGAGAGATTGAAAATAATGTGGTATAAGTATGGTTAGTGGAAAATCTCAATATTTAAAAAATGTCCATTCTCCTTCAATTAATCCATGAATTTGGCAAATTAATTCATTTAATCAATGAGTACAAGTTTTATTTAACACATGGAACTTAACAACTGATCTTAAA
This sequence comes from Talpa europaea, assembly GCF_964194135.1. Classification (NCBI taxonomy): domain Eukaryota; kingdom Metazoa; phylum Chordata; class Mammalia; order Eulipotyphla; family Talpidae; genus Talpa; species Talpa europaea. Next base: position 87,816,443 of record NC_140074.1, read on the forward strand.
ATGCATGTATTGATAAAAGAGTCAGGAGCTAAGTCAACTTTAGAAAAATAGGATAAGAAGAAAGGAATTACTATATAAGCTATTAAAAGGCTTTAATACAGTAATTCAAGCAGTGGAGTTGAACTGGCATGAGTAAAATAATCTAAGTATCAGTTTAAAATTGCTGTATGACATCGATTGGTTTAGATATAGGCAGGAAAAGGGTGAATTTGATATTTGGAAAAAGAGATGGGCTATTGAATACCTACTTATAATAATAACAGTGGAAGATAATACTAAAGGATTAATGAAATAAGAACTTAATTTTATAATAAAAAATAAATCATGATATTGATATAGAAATTTTTTAATTCACTCACATAAATCAAACTAACAAAACACACAAGAAAATGGTTTATCTAACCATCTGGAAAAAAGGTGGTTATATCTAACCATCTACATGAAAACAAAAAATATTAAAAAAAAGAGAGAAAATACACTATATGAGAAACACCATAAACATGGGGGAAAGATAAGTTGTGAGCAGGAAAGGGGTATCTGATATGTGCACACACAATAAATAGAAGATTAGTACTCAGAATACATGTTTCCTACACACTGAGCAGAAAAGGGTGAGAGTAACAATAGATAATAGTGGACAAAAGGGAGAATAGGCAAGTCATAGAAAAGTAAGCTGGTGTAGCCAATAAAGAAATTAAAATATGTTCAACTCAATTAAAACAAAACTTAAACACTCCTTACCTAACAGTGTGTTAAAGTGTAAAAGTCTGACAAGCATTGAGAAGAAAAGGGAAAATTAGCACTACCATTTGAAGAGTAATTTGCTGGTCTCTGGGAAGGCTAGAATTCATACACCTGTGATGCTGGATTTCCGCTTCCAGATTAGACTCTAGAGAAACTCTAGCATATGTGTTCATGAAGACATTCACAAGGATGTATATTGTCACAAAGAGAACTTCTCGTGGAGGAATAATTAGTATATTTTGCCATTTTCTTATTAATGATATTGCACAAGAGTAAGAGTGCATGAATTCACATGGACAAATTAAAAGAAAATTAAAAGATGAAATAAAGCAAGTTACTGGACCATATATTCCATACCATACAATATATGCACATTTTAAAATAAAATAATACACATGTATGTTATAAAAGGATATATCCTGACTAGGAACGTACTATCAAGTCAGGAACTATAGTTATCTGTGGAGAGGGAGAAAAATACATTTTTCGATGGGAACAAAGGAAGTTTCAACAATATTTAATATTTATTTAAGAACTTTGGAGCAAATATGACCAAATTATTACCTTTGTTCATTGTGGTTGATGATTTTGTTATTTGATTCTTTTTGTCATTCTGATATATTAACAATGTAATACTTTAATTTTGAGTGAGAGTTTCAAATGTTGGATAATAATTGTTTCAGAGTGTGGCCATGGTGCTGGATGGTTCAAATCAGTATTTCAGTCAATGTAGAATAGAGACCGGCCTTTGTGAAAGACAGAGAGTGAATGGAAGTTATTTCCACTGGGGAGGGGATTCAGGGGCCACATATGACATTCATCCAAGATTGTTTCTACAGATATCTGCTTACTGGATCCAAAACTATATTTATACAATGCAAAAGTGATTATATCTGGCTCTTGAAATCACTCATTGTCTATCACCTGAAGCATGAAATCCAAGCTCCTTATTATGAAGAAAAACCTGAAGGACAAATTGTTAAGTTAGAAATGTGTTATGTATTTTATCAGAGCTGAGAATACAGGTGTGGAAATGAGAATTCAATCAGAAAACAAATTTGGGTTTATATTGTGGGGGATTTTGAGCAATGCAAGGAATTTGACTGTATACATTGAGTACCAAGAGTACAGTGGGTGTGGTTGCACTATCTACAGTGTTTCATTTAAGTACAGATAGCTATCTGGGTGTATACATTGATTGACTGATTAATAACATAACACTTGGAGTGATAATCTAGTACAAGGACAACCACAACACCATCAAATGAAACGTAACTGAAGAATGTAGGAAAATAACACTAGAAAAGCATAGTGGTTGTTAAAATAAACAGGAATTAAAGAAAGAGGTAACTAGAGTGAGTGATTTCTGAGCACAGATATTGAAGACAGGAGACCACATGCCAGATGACAAGGGTGAGGGTGTGTTCATGGGGAGGAATGATTTCTGTAGGAACCCTGATAAAAAGGTAAAGGGACTATATGCACCCAGGGAGAGGAACTAGAAGAGTGCAGTAGGCTGGATGCTAAAGGCAAAGTAAGAGCCTTGATTTTACCAGAATCATAGTAGTCTCCCAGACATGCTGGGCCACTAAAATCTGTTTTCTACTCTGAGATATCCATCACGTCAGTGTGATGGCGCTCAGTATAGTCTGGAAGGGAGAGTCCAAATACATCCCCTTGTCATCTACAGGCAGCAAATACAGCAAAGAGGAATCCACTGAGTGCCTTAAGACTCCCTGAAAGTTCAGCTCATCAGTGCTTTGAACTGAAAGAGAATGTCCTGAAAGAGTCTGTTAGCTTGCAACATTGACTGTAAGAATGGAAAGAGGGATTTTTAGCTGCTTTCCAAGATAATTTAATTGTGAGTGTTTGTGTGTGCACACACATGCACATGTACATACACATACAGTGTTACATTAGGAGGTGGAGTGAGCTCTGCTCTGATTTAACCACATCGGAAATACCATTTCTTCACCTGTTTTCCTAGAAAAGTCTACAGAGAAACATTATCAGAAGAAGATATTCTTTCTCTCTCTCCCTGTGTATTGCTCCTCTGTGAGATCCAATCCCTTCCAATCTTGGGATTTTAAGGTCTGGAGCCAAGATTTGGCTCCAGGTAATAGTTTTGCTATTACCTTTATTTGAATTTAGACAATTCATTTCCTAATTTTTCATTTTAAAACATGACATACAATTCTACTCACCTCTTATGGTTTTGTGAGGGTCAAGTGAGATAATGCATGTAGGACTGTTGCTGTCTATCTATCCCTGATGTCATGGCCAAAAAGTCTCTGTTCTCCAATGTTCATAGCCCCTACCTGGAGAATTAGATGCTGTCAAAAGAGGGTCCTAATCCTTTCACCTTCTCTCCTCTTCCACGAATGGGAAGTTTGCAGTCAATAGGTCTATTACTTTTTAGCATTCATTCTTGGATGTCGGCATGCTGAAGGAAGTGGCAGCAGTAGACCTGGGAATTGGGTCCTCTGTTCCTGAAGTGAAGGATAAAGACTGAGGTGGATTGAAAAGAGGAACCCTGAGTTTTCCAACAATGGAGCAGTAGGGTGGAGAGATTGTCCTAGATGGAGGCAGAAGACAAGGATATAGTATCCTCTGAAAGAAGCAAGTCAATTATAGTGTAGAGAAAATTGTGAATCATTCACTATGTTATAAAGTCAATCGAAATATGACTCCCTCAGGTCTTTATTCTGGTCATAGAGTAATTGTTGAGATTCATTACAATGCTACAGTTGTGTCCTGTGGGGACACAGTGGATCTCAAGAGTGATTGCTCTCAGAAGTCTTTTGTAGAAAGAAAGATGGGCAAAAATGTTTCCTAAGTAGCATGTCTCCAGGGCTCAAGCTCTGAACTGACATTTTCTAACCTATTTGTTGGAATGTGGGCCCCTCTCCTCTGCTGCTCAGCACAAACTGGGATCAACTCTTTGGATCTGTGGTACAATCGGATTCTGACATTTATTCAGTTCCATCCTGAACCCTTTCTAGTTTTTAGTGTGGCTACTAAAAAGAATTTAATTTCATACTTCTCTAGAATTCTACCTGGCATATTTAGGATGTGAGCTATATTTTGTTTACAAGTATGCCAATGATAGATAGGTATTTTACTTTTTTTAATTCATAGAAATGAATGCACTTGTTACCTTGTCCACTTCATGTATGTGTCAACTTTGTAATAGTAGTGATTAATGGTTGTTATCCTATGAGTTAGCAACTCCCATGGAAGAGAGGTCACTAGCTTTCTGAGAGGACTATGACGAATATTGTGCACTCTGACTGGGTTTCAATCCAAAGTCTTACTGGTTGTAATTATCTCATGTGGGCTTACTCCTCTATTAAACTGGAATATTAGCACTAAAATCTTCATAAAGTTATTACAAAGATCAAATTATTAATATTTGAAATGTTTTTAAGGATAGAGCTACTCCATTATTAACTGCCTTTAGCTAATTCCTACTCTACTCATTTCATTGTACTGCCCTCCACAGGCTTCTCTTAAATTCTGTCATGGTGGATGTTGTAACAACATATTTTGATGATTTTCAGGGATCACTACCCTATTTTCTATGTTGTTACTTGCACTGTGTTCAGATCATACTTCAGTGTCCAATACAGGACTCCACAAATTTAGAGAAAAAACATCTAATTAGAATCTTTTTAACTTGAAAAACTCCATAAAGTGTTTCTTGTCAAGCAGAGTTAGTGGTGGTGCATTCTTTCAGCTTTTCCTTGGTAAAGCCTTTGTTTCTCCTTTCTGAGAGGTAACTTTCCCTGGCATTGCTTTTCTTTAAACACTTTGAATATGTCATTGTGTGCTCCCCTGCATTGTAGGGTTTCTGCTTAGAAATCCACTGAGAGTCTACTCAAATTCCTCTATACAATAGGTTACCATCTTTTATTCTCTTGCTGCTTTTAGGAATTACTGTTTGTCTTTGATTTTTTATGTGGAGATAGTGTCCCTCTATTCCTATATTGTTGACTTTTTTATTATGCAAGCAATTTGAATTTTTTCAAATATTCTTTCTGCATCAATTGAGATGATTATTTTTTAAAAAACCTTTATTTTGTTAATGTGGCTTTAATACTATTTGATATCCTTGTACTCTGCCTGAGCTGATTCTTTAATAAGTGTTTTGTAGTGTTCTTTATATAGATCTTGAACAGTCCTTTTCACTTTTCTTTCTCTACTATTTTGTCTTTATTTATGTTATTGTAAATAGGTTCTTATCTTTCATCACATCTTCTAACTGGTTGTGTTTTTTTGTATATATGAATATGATCTATTTGTGATGATGAATTTTTATCATTTATTGTTCTGAATTGACTTATGTTTTTTCTTTTTTTTTTTTAAAAGATTTATTTATTTATTTATACAAGCACTGGGTACAGTCAGAAGCGCGGGAGGGTGAGAGAATTCACCAGAGCCAGAGCGGGGAGCAGAGCAGACAGAAGGACTGAAGTACACTGCTGAGGGGAGCAGCGGGCGGCAGGAGAGGTCTGCGCGCCATGTGGGACCCTCCTCTGGTGGCCGGGGAGCAGCCGGGAATCGAACCGGCGCCGCGGAGGCTTCGGGCAGCTAGCAACCAAGCGCTCAACCGCTGCGCCACTGGGGAGGCCCTGATTTATGTTTTTTCATTGAGGAACCTCAAATCAAGATTTTAGAAGTCTCTTCCTTCCTCCACTAGAGTCTTCATTCTCCATCATGGCCCTTTTTCTTGATATTTAGTCATTCTACCAGAGTCTCTTAGATGAATTAGTCTATTTCCAGATTTTTATTAGTTATTTTACTCTGATTTATTTAATTGGGCTGCAAAGTTACAAATCTCTCTTGTACAATTCATTAAACTTCCATGAGTGTCCCCAGAAACCTTTGAAAACACATCCAAAATAAACTAATTTTTCTTAAATTATTCTTTAGTATTGTCATCAAATACATACTTTATAATTAAAAAACATTATTATATTCTATTGTTTCTATTTCTACATCAGCTCCCACCTAGATCCTTGTGCATATCTTCGCCTTCTCTTCCTATATTGCACTAAGATGCCTAATAGGACTCATGGCTTTACCATGCCCCCTCCACCCGACTACTCCTTTAATCAGGAAAAACTCTTATCATGGTTTCATACAGATTTTTGTTATTTATATATTAATATAGATAAATATAATGTCATAAATACGCACTGATCCACCAATCAAACTGAAACTAGGACTTGAATAATAACCCATATCAACAGCATGATACATCACTTCATTTCCTTGAGTCTCCTTTCTTTGGTATCCTCTCATCCTGAATTTTATACTTTCTTTTGATTTCATTTTTAATTCACTTTCATTGTATTATATGCCTGTTCCCAGAATGTGTAGTTTCAGTTGTTTGTTTCCTAATGTAAAGGTTGTCACTGATAATATTTGATATTTACATATGTTCAAGTTATATTCTTCTAATAAAATCCACCAAATTGTGGTATGACACTTTGGGCCACTTGAAAAGATGGAATTTCTCTACTGGTTGGAGTGACTGATCTGATTAGAAAACTGTGTGTTGATTTTGCACTATGGGGGACAAGGAGAACCATGTACCCATGCACACATAGCATGTATACAAGCTATGTATAGGATTCTTTTGTAGTTCCATGCTCAATAGTAAAGTTAAAAGAAACTACATCAACTAAAAAAAGATGGATGCAGAATTATTGTGAACTCAGATTTCCCAGGAATGATTATTTGGGTCACCTCAGCAGGTGAAGTCTAAGTTTCAGAAGTTTGGCAACTCCTCTCAGCAACCTCAGTGCCAGATAGGCAAATCATTGTTCTGAACTCCTAGGTTTTGGTAAAACCACCTTATCCCATTAATTCCCCTGGTTCTAACAGATGTAACTTCTTGCAGTTAATACATTTTGCGTTAGATCAGCATGCATATTTTTCTCCTTCAGTACTTTTCAGAAAATACTATTGTATCTAATACCTGTTTGCAAGCTTAATTTAAAACTAATTAATTAAAAAATAATGGGTATGATTTCTGTCTCCCGATGAATCCATAGTGACCATATAAATACCAGGCATATAATGGATGAGAAATAATGTTGATTCCGATCATGTATAATTATTGTTGGATTATATTTATTCATTCACATTAATAAGTTGCACCTCTCCCAGTGGTTATGGTTGCACTTTAATGACAAATATTAGGAGACCAATATATTGTTAAGACAACTCTTGTCCTCAAATTTGGCAAGTGAAATAGGTGATAGGTGTGATTAAACATGAGTCAAAAAATTGACATTTGATAATATGGTGTAAACTTCAGAGCATGAAGTACTGTGGCCTTCACACCCTCTGACACAGACAAGGTAGAGATTATCCCTATTATATAGATGTGAAAGCAAAGGCTCAGATATGCTCAGTTTTAATCTGCAAATCAGCTGCATTGATGTGACATGAACCTTTGTTGTCAGTGTGCCACAAGTAGCATCTTGTGAACAATTAGATACTTTCCAGAGGTGTCTCATCAAAGTGTTATAAAATTTCTGAGAAGAAGAATCTAGTGTCTACAAAAGAAAGGGTGGCTTTTCGAGTTGTAAATGGGAGAACATTGTGGGTGGATTTCAAATGCATTCTAATTTGGTGACCTGGTCTCCATATAAGCTCACATTGGTTATGAGGATATTCTCTTGCTGAACAGTTTCCCCAGGGCAGCTTTCATGTCCTGATTTCTCAGACTATATATGAAAGGATTTAACATTGGGGTCACTGCAATGTACATCACTGTTACAACAGCATCCCTTATGCTATAACTTGTCAGTGGGCGGAAATACATGCCCATGACTGTCCCATAATACAGAGAAACAACTGTGAGGTGGGAACCACAGGTGGAGAAAGCTTTGCGCACACCTTTTGTAGATGGAACTTTTAAGACTGTGAAAAATACCCAAATATAGGAAATGGTGATGCTTATTGATGGCACACAGAAAAGACTAACCCCTAGGTACATCATCTTCACATTGAATTGGATATCAGAACAGGACAACTTGAGCAAAGAAGCAATGTCACAGTAGAAGTTGGCTACTTCCCGGTCTCTACAGTAAGACAGCCTTGCTGTGAGCAGAGTGTGGGGGAGCGAATTGGAGATTCCAATCACCCAAGAACCAACAACTAGCAGGACACAAGATCTTGGACTCATAATTGTTGTATAATGAAGTGGGCGGCTGATGGCCACAGCACGATCATATGCCATAGCTGCCAAGATAAAACTATCTGTGTTAGCCATGGAAATCATGAAATACATCTGTGTTAGGCATCCACCAAAGGAGATAGTTTTGCTGCCCAAGATATGGTTGGCCAGTGACTTAGGGATTGTCACAGAAGAGAAGAAGATGTCAACAAAGGAGAGGTTGGCAAGGAGGAAATACATGGGACTATGAAGGCGAACGTCAGAGCGAATAGCCAAGATGATGAGCAGGTTTCCAATCAATGTGATGGGGTAAACGAATAGGAAGAGAATGAAGAAGATTTCTTCCTGTTCTTGCTGACCACTAATCCCCAGAAGGATGAAGTCCAGTGTAGAGGACTGGTTTTCTTCCTGCATGGCTCCTTTAATAAGAAGGGGGAAGGAATCAGAATTATTAATGAAATTACAGAGTGTAATGTCTTTATTTACATTTGATTACCAGTATCTGTACATGAGTATGCTAACTCCAGAGTTGGCCAGCTTTTAGGAAAATAATCCCTGTTCTTCAGCTGGATAATTGTCACATAGCTTAGACTTAACTCTCTAAGAAGTGAGCAGTGAATATGAAGTGCTCTTTTTCCCTGTTCAGAACTGTCACACAAACATGTTGGATTTACTTAAACAATTAAATTTTGCATTGCATTGTTATATTTTGTTAGGTCACATGAAAAAAACATGGACAAGTGGAAAAGTGCCATTTTCCCATATATTCAACAAGAAAGACACAGTCTGTGTCCTCAGAGTCTTTATAACTAAATGAACAAGCCAGGTTTGCACACTAATTTTGTTATACATGATAGTAAAAGGACAACACTTTGTTACAAAAATAGTGTTTCCTACATGAGCATCATGGACAATTACAAAATAATTCACTGAACATTCTTAGTGTGATCCCCAAGCCCACATAACATCTGGTGTCTACTTTGGTGCTAGAAGATAATAATTGAAAAAGACAGCTGAGAATAGCCTTAGAAAGCAAGCCCAGTAAAGCACCATTCCAGGTGTCCCATTTCTATATAGCACAGTCTTACTCTAACAGGTTTTTATCTCTTTTCCAAACCCTTAAAAAATATGTATATATGTATTAAGACTGTGGAAAAGACCCAACTATAGTAAATGGTGATGCACAGTAGAAGTTGGCTACTTCCATGTTTCTATAGTAAGACATCCTTGCTGTGAGCAGAGTGTGGGAGAAAGAATTGCAGCTTCCAATCACCAAAGAACCAACCATTAGGAGGACACAAGACCTTGGACTCATAATTGTTGTGTAATGAAGTGGGCGGCTGATGGCCACAGCATGATCCTATGCCACAGCTGCCAAGATGTAACTATCTGTGTTAGTGTTACTGTAGTGTGTATGTGTTACGGTAGTGCAGGATATCCTAATGGATTCTCTATTTTTTTCCAAAAAGACCTCTACTCAAAAATTAATGTCAAACAATTATTTAAACCACTAATTTTTAGTGTCTTCTATAACTTACACATGAATTGTACTCTAGGTTCTGGGGATACAGATCTAATTATCTTTCCCCCAAGTATGACTTGCTTTCTCATCTCTGCACCTAATGAATTTACTTTTCTCAAATCATGTCCTTTCTTATCTTCATAGAGAGTCAAGATTTCTAGTAAAGTTGGGGGTATCAGAGATTATGGTTAGTTAAGAGGGTACAAAGTTACGATTTTGAAGAAGGGATCTCAGTAACAGCAGTGTAAGCTAATGTTGACAGGTCCTGTTAATATTAAAACACAAAGAAGTCCTTGATAAGTTATTAGGTAAAAACAATACATGTCTCTAAATCTTAAAAGAAAGTCCTGGAGAAAACTACGTATGAGAAACAATAGTAAAATTCAGAGCAAGGGTTGTAATCCACTCTGGTGCTTAGGGTGTGGCGTGTAGTTTGCATCCAGGAATCTGCTACAGGAGAGGTAGCCAGATCTGCATGGAGCAGGAAACTTAACTACTCTGTAGAAACACTTGAAGTGTTGCCTTCTGAGAAAAGAGAACTACAAAAAAGATTTTGCCATATAGGAATTGTAAATAAATGAAAAGTGGAGGCAGTCAAAGAAATTTTGATTGTGCATTGTGAAAATCTAATAGATTTCAGGAAATTTGTTGGATTTGAATCAGTATTAAAATCAATACTTAAATAGCAATAAATTATAATTTGACAACTTCCCATTTATGGTAGCAAACAGAAATGTTTGGCAATCTAGAACAATTCTAATAAAAGGACTTTAAATGTATCAAATATTTAAAAAACTTTACTTAGGGATGAAAAAGGAATATTTAAAATAATGTGAATATAAACATGATCAGTGGAAAATCTCAATATGTTAAAAATGTTAATTCTTCAATTAATCAATGAATTTGATGAATTGATTCATTGAATCAATGAGTACTAATTTATTTTACATGAGGAACTTAACAACTGATCTTAAAATGAATGTATTGATAGAAGAGTGAGGATGAGACAATTTTGAAAAAAAGAATAAGAAGAAAGGAATTATAAGCTATTAAAAGACTTTATTATGGCAATTCAAACAGTGGATTTAACTGAATAGGTAAAATAGTCCTAGTATTGGTTTGAAAATAATATGACATAGATTGGTTTAGATATAGGCAGGAAAAGGATGAAATGGATGTTTAGAAAAAGTGATGGGGGCCTCCCCTGGTGGCGCAGTGGTTGAGCCCCTGCAGCGCCGGTTCGATCCCCGGCATCTGGAGGGTCCCACATGACGCACAGACCTCTCCTGCCGCCTGCTGCTCCCCTCAGCATTGTACTTCGTCACTCTGCCTGTTCCACTCTCTGCTCTGGCTCTAGTGAATTCTCTTACCCTCCCGCGCTTCTGACTGTACCTAGTGCTTGTATAAATAAAAAAATAAATGAATCTTAAAAAAAAAATAAGAAAAGGTGATGGGCAATGAAATACCTATTTAGGCATCCCCCCCATCGCCAATTTAGAACAGGGACCTTTCTTCAGTAGAGACTGCTTGAAACCGGCAGAAGGCTCCCAGAGGAGCCAGAGGTGAGCTGGGAAGGTCACCAATGCCAGGCCCCTTCTGGCCTGCAGTCCGAGCCCAGAGGGGAGCGACACCCACCGCCAGGGCAGACCGGGCACACAGGGGAGCGCGTCACCTGCATCGCCATTTTAGAACAGGGACCTTTCTTCAATAGAGACTGCTTGAAACCGGCAGAAGGCTCCCAGAGGAGCCAGAGGTGAGCTGGGAAGTTTGCCCAAGATGCCGGCCAGTACCAGCAACACATGTCCCGGGAATATGGCAAATTAGAAAACAGGCAGTAGGGAGTAGAAAAACCACATGCAACCCAGCAACTCCTCAGGAAAAAAGCACACCACAAAAAGAAAACCACCTACCAGATTGCAACGACAGTAACTTGGAAGAACTTCTGAGCTTTCCAGAAAGAGAATTTAAAATTGCTGTGATTAAAAAACTGACAGAAGTCATAAAGGAAAACAATGATAAGGGAAAAATAATTAACTATCAGAAGAATGAATTTGAGTCCCTAAAGAGGGAAGTAAAAAAAATGCAGGAGATCAAAGAATTAATGGAGGTGCTAAAGAACTCTGGGAAAAGCAATGAAAGCAGAATAGATGAAATGGAAGAACAAATAAGTACTCTTGAAGACACTGAAATAAAAAGAACTAAAACAGAAAAGGAAAGAGAAGTATGAAGGAAAAAGACCGAAGAAAGACTTCAGGAACTATCTGAAGTTATAGGAATCTCAGAAGGAGAGGAGAGAGATGTAGGAACAGAGAAAATATTCAAGGAAATAATTGAAGAGAACTTCCAAAACGTGAAGAAAGAGCTGAAAATTGATATACAAGAAGCAAGAAGAACACCAAACTTCCACGACGAAAGGAAAAATACAGCAAGACACATAATAGTAAAGCTTCCAAGAATCCAGGACAAGGAAAAAATAATGAAGCTGACAAGAGGGAAGAAACAGATAACATTCAAAGGAAAACCAATCAGGCTGACATCAGACTTCTCCGAAGAAACACTACGGGCAAGGAGAGAGTGGAGGGACATAGTCAACAGACTCCAAGAAAACAGATGCCAACCAAGAATACTCTATCCCGCAAAGCTCTCCTTCCTCTATGAAGAAAGAATAAAGACTTCCCAGACAAACAGAAACTCTGGAATTTCATTACGACTAAACCCCCACTCCAAAAAATACTACAAGGAGTCCTAAAGCCAGAACCTCAGAGGGACGAATAACAACAAAAGAAGGCCAAAAAAAAAATTATTAAAAGAATAAATAAATAAAATCAAAGGAAAGACAAACACAATGGCAAATACAGAAGCTAACATATCAATATTAAATCTAAATGTAAATGGACTAAACTCTTCAATAAAAAGACACAGAGTCACTCGCTGGATTAAGAAACAAAACCCAAACTTTTGCTGTCTCCAGGAAACACATTGAGCTACAAAAGATAAAAATAGACTCAAAGTTAAAGGATAGAAAACAATCCTAGAAGCAAATGGACCAAAAAAGAAAGCAGGAACAGCTATACTTATATCAGATAAAACAGATTTCAAACTCAAAAAGATAAAAAGAGACCCCAACGGTCACTACATTATGATCAAGGGGACAACACTTCAAGAAGAAATAACACTCATTAACATATATTCACCAAACGAAGGAGCACCAAAATATATCAGACAACTATTGTCATCTTTGAAAACAGACATCAGAAAAAACACATATATATTGGGAGACTTCAACACACCACTATCAACAATGGATAGATCAGCGAGACAAAAAATAAGTAAAAACACTAATGCTCCAAATAAGGATCTAGAGAGCTTGGACTTAACAGACATCTATAGAACACTAAACCCAAAAAAATCTGATTACACATTTTTCTCAAGCGCACACGGATCATTCTCAGGATCGATCACATACTGGGGCACAAGACAAACATCAACAGATACACCAAGATTGAAATCATACCAACCATCTTTTCTAAACATGAAGGCATCAAACTAGAAATAAACCATAAAAAGAAGGCAAGGTACTCTCCTACCTCATGGAGATTGAAACCCACACTACAGGAAAACCACTGGACTAACGAGGAGATCAAAGAAGAAATTAAAAAATTCTTTGAGGGCCTCCCCAGTGGCATAGTGGTTGAGCGCTGGGTTGTGAAGCTCCCCGTGGCCTCTGCAGCGCTGGTTCAATCCCCGGCTGCTCCCCGGCCACCGGTGGAGGGTCCCACATGGTGCGCAGACCTCTACTGCCGCCCGCTGCTCCCCTCAGCAGTGTACTTTGGTCCTTCTGCCTGCTCTGCTCCCCGCTCTGGCTCTGGTGAATTCTCTCACCCTCCTGCGCTTCTGACTGTACCCAGTGCATGTATAAAACAAACAAACAAACAAATAAATAAAAAATAAGTGCCTCTTTGAAAAAAAAATTCTTTGAATTGAATGACAAGGACACCAATTTCCTAAATGTATGTGATGCAGCTAAAGCAGTAATAAGAGGAAAATATATAGCAATAGAGGCTCACATCAAGAAACAAGAAAGAACTCAAAGAAACACCTAATCTCGAAGCTCAAAGATCTAGAAAAAGAACAACAACAACAACAAAAAAAAAAAACCCCAAAACCAGTAGAAGAAAAGAAATAATAAAAACCAAAGCAGAAATATATGAAATCGAAATTAAAAAAACAATCCAAAAGATCAATGAAACCAAGAGCTGGTTCTTCAAAAAATACAATAAAATAGACAAACCCCTAGCCAGGCTCACAAAGGAAAAAAGGGAGAAAGCACAAATAAACAGGATCATCAATGAAAGAGGAGAAATCACAGTGGACACAGCATAAATGAAAAGAATAATCAGTAACTACTATGAACAGTTATATGGAAACAAGTTCAACAATCTAAGGGAGATGGACAAATTCCTACGACTCTACAATTACCCAAAGCTAGATAAAGAAGAAATAGAACACCTAAACAGATCAATTACAAGCAGTGAAATTGAAATGGTAATCAAAAGCCTCCCCAAAAACAAAAGCCCAGGACCTGATGGATTTACAAATGAATTCTACCAAACATTCAGAAATGAATTGATGCCTGTCACAAACTCTTCCAAAAAATTGAGACGGAAGGGATAATACCAAACACATTCTATGAAGCCAACATTACACTAATACCAAAACCGAACAAGGACAACACAAAAAAAGAAAACTACAGGCCAATCTCCCTAATGAACACTGATGCAAAAATCCTCAATAAAATTTTAGCTATCAGAATCCAACAATGTATCCATAACATAATTCACCACAACCAAGTAGGATTCATTCCAGGGATACAAGGATGGTTCAACATCCGAAAATCAATCAACATTATCCAACACATCAACAAAAAGAAATATAAAAACCATATGATAATATCAATAGATGCTGAGAAAGCTTTTGACAAAGTGCAACAGCCATTCATGATAAAAACCCTTGAAATTCTTGGGATACAAGGAACATACCTCAACATCATAAAGGCCATCTATGACAAGCCAACAGCCAGTATCATTCTCAATGGTGAAAAGCTGAAAGCATTTCCATTAAGATCTGGAACAAGACAAGGATGTCCACTCTCACCACTGCTTTTCAATATAATACTGGAAGTCCTAGCCAGAGCAATAAGACAAGAGAAAGACATACAAGGAATCCAATAAGGAAAAAAAAGTCAAACTATCACTATTTGCAGATGATATGGTAATATACATAGAGAACCCCAAAAACTCCACAGAAAAGCTAATTCAACTCATCAATCAGTTCAGTAAAGTGGCAGGATACAAAATCAACACGCAAAAGTCTGTAGCCTTCCAATATACAAAAAATAAATCTGAAAAAAGAGGAAATCAAAAAACCCATCCCTTTTATTACTGAAGCAAAAAAAATCAAATACTTGGGAATAAATCTAACAAAAGAGGTAAAGGATCTATACAAAGAAAACTATAAAACACTGTTAAAAGAAATAGAAGAAGACACAAAGAAAGGGAAAGACATCCCTTGCTCATGGATTGGAAGGATAAACATTATTAAAATGGCCATCCTACCAAAAGCAATATACAGATTCAATGCTATTCCAATAAAAATTTCAATGACATTCTTCAACGAAATAGAACAATTATTGATGAAATTCATATGGAATCACCAAATACCCCGAATAGCCAAAGCTCTCCTGAAAAAAAAAAAAAGAAGGGAATGGAGGCATCACACTCCCAGACTTCAAACTATACTACAAAGCCATAATCATCAAAACTGCATGGTATTGGAACAAGAACAGACACACAGACCAATGGAATCAAATAGAAAATCCAGAAATAAACCCACAGATTTATGATCAACTAATCTTTGACAAAGGAGCAAAGAATATGCATTGGAGCAAAGAAAGTTTGTTCAATAAATGGTGCTGGAAAAACTGGGTTGCTACATGCAAAAGAATGAAGCTTGACTACTACCTAACACCATGCACAAAAACAAACTCAAAACGGATTAAAGAACTAGACATAAGACCTGAAACCATAAAATACATAGAAGGAAATATAGGCGAAACACTACATGATATGCACATCAAAGACATCTTTACAGACACATCACCCAAAGCAGTGATAGTGAAGGCAAAGATAAACAGCTGGGACTACATCAAATTAAAGAGCTTCTGCACAGCAAAGGAGACAATAACAAAAACAAAGAGAAACCCCACCGACTGGGAGAACATTTTTGCACCCAACACTAATGATAAAGGACTGATCACAAAAACCTGCAAAGAGCTGATGAGACTCAACAACAAAGAAAATAATCCAGTCAAAAAATGGGCAGAAGAGCTAAAAAGAAAGTTCTCTGAAGAGGAAATGCAAATGGCCAACAGGCATATGAAAAAATGTTCAACATCACTTGTAATCAGGGAAATGCAAATCAAAACTACCATGAGATACCATCTTACACCAGTGAGAATGGCACATATTAAAACAACTAGCAACAACAAATGTTGGCGAGGATGTGGAGAAAAAGGAACTCTTCTGCACTGTTGGTGGGAGTGCAAACTGGTCCAACCACTATGGAGAGCTGTGTGGAGATTTCTGGACCTACTAAACATAGAGCTTCCATATGATCCAGCAATCCACTCGTAGGTATTTACCCAGAGGACACAGAAACATCAATTCCAAAGAGCACCTGCACCCCTATGTTTATAGCAGCACTATTTACAATAGCTAAGCTTTGGAAACAACCCAAATGCCCAAAAATAGATGACTGGATCAAGAAGATGTGGTACATATACACCATGGAATATTACTCAGCATTCAAAAAAGATAAACACATGCAATTTGCAGCAACATGGATGGCGCTGGAAGGGATCATGCTCAGCGAAATAAGCCAGAAAGAAAAAGAGAAATACCGGATGGTCTCACTCATAGCAGGAATCTAGAAAACTTAAATAAGGGACCAGGAACATGAGTAACTATAAGAAAGTGAAAATCAAAATCAACAAAAAACTATGAACCAGAGACACTCTATTGGGAGTGGGTGGCGGGGAGGGGAGGGATTGGGGTCAAAATTAGGGGGTTGCAATTGTATGGGGAATATACAAATAAAATTTATTTTAAAAAAAGAAATACCTATTTATTATAATAATGAGAGATAATGTTTAAAGGACTAATTGCAAGTAAAAAATTTAATTTTATAATAAAAACATGTTACTGATATAAGAAATTTCATATTAAATTCAGTCACATAAATCAAAACAAACAAGAAAATTTTTAAATTTAAGTGTATTAAATAAAAAACATGAAAACAGAAGAGACAATGGGGTTTGAGAAAACAACAAATATGGGGGAGAGGAGACATGACAACTTAAAACAAAATTAAATAAACATTCATCATCTTACAGTGTGTTAAAGTATAAAAGTCTGACTAGTGTTGGGAAGAAAGGGAAAATTAGCAATGCCATTTGAAGAGTGATTTGTCCGTCTCAGGAATTTATACACCTGTGATGTAGCAATTTTACTTCTAGATTAGGCTCTAGAGAAACTCTAGAATAATGTGTTCATGAAGACATTCACAAGGATGTGTGTTGTCGCAAAACTACTCATGGAGGAATAATAAGTAAATTTTGCATTTTCTTATTAATGAATTCACATAAGAGTAATGGTGAATTAATTCACATGGACAAATTAAATGAAATTAAATGATAAAATAAAGCAAGGTACTGAAAGATATATTCCATACCATACAATATGTGCACATTTTAAAGCAACGTGAAACTCATATTTGTTGAAAAAATATAAATCCTGACTAGAAATATACTATCAACTAAGGAACTATAGTTACCTGTGAAGTGAGAAGGAGGAAAATGGAATTTTGGATGAGAACAGAGAAAGCTTCAAATATATCTAATATTTATTTATTTAAGAATGTTAGCACAAATATGATCAAATTTTTTACTTTTGTTCAATGTGGTTGATGAGGTTTTTTTTATTTGATTCTTTTTGTCATTCTAACATGTTAATGTAATACTTTTATTTTTGAGTGAGGATTTCAAATGTTGGATAATAATTGTTTCAGAACCATGGAGCCTGGTGGTTCAAATCATTATTCCAGTCAATGTAGAATAGAGACTGGCCTTTGTGAAAGACCGAGAGTAGATGGAAGTTATTTCCACTGGGGAGGATATTCAGGGCCCACATATTACATTTGTCCAAGATTATTTCTACAGATATCTGTTACTGGACACGCAACTATACTTACACAAAGCAAATGTGATTATATCTTGCTCTTAAATCCACTCATTGTCTATCACCTGAAAAATGAAATCCAAGCTCCTTATTATGGAGAAAAACTAAAGGACAAATTGTTAAGTTAGGAAAGTGTTATGTATTTTTTCAGGAGCTGTGACTACGGACATGGAAATGGGAAGAATTTAATCAGGAAAGAATTTGGGCTTATATTGTGGAGGATTTTGAGCAATGCAAGGAATTTGGCTTTATTCATTGAGTACTAAGAGTATAGTGGGTGTGGTTGCATTGTTTACAATGTTTCATTTTAAGTACAAATAGATATTTGGTGATATACATGAGTAACTGATTGATAACATAATATTTTAATGATTATGTGGTACAAGAACAACTACTACATCATCAAATGAAAAGTAACTGAAATGTACAAAAATAGCACTAGAAAAGAAGTGGTTGTTAAAATAAACATGGGAACTAAGAAAGAGGTAACCAGAGTGAGAGATTTCTGATCCCAGAGATTGAGGACAGAGAACCACATGCCAGATGACAGGGGTGAGGGTGTCTTCATAGGGAGAAAAGATTTCTGTAGGAACCCTGAAGAATAAGTTAAAGGGGCTATATGCCCCTATGGAGAGGAACCAGGAGAATGCTGCAGCATGGATGCTAAGAGCCTTGATTTTCTCAGAATGGCAGCACTCTCCCAGCAGTGCTGGACACCAAAATCTGTTTTCTTCTCTCAGATATCCATCACATGATGGTGATGGTGGCGAATATAGTTTGGAAGGGAGAGTCCAAGTGCAACCCTTGTCATCCCTGGGCAGCAAATATGGCAAAGAGGAATCCACTGAATGCTCTAAAACTCATTGATAATTCAGCTCTTCAGTATTTGAAATGAAAGAGAATGTCCTGAAAGAGTCTGTTAGCTTGCAACATTGGCTGTAAGAATGGAAAGGGGAATATAAACTACTTGAGTGTTCGTGTGTGCACACACATGCACATGTACATACACATACGGCATTACATTAGGAGGTGGAGTGAGCTCTGTTCTGATTTAACCACATCGGAAATACCCTTTCTCCTGTTTTCTTAGAAAAGTCTGCAGGGAAGAATTATCAGAAGAGGATAGCCTTTCTCTCTCTCCCTGTCTATTGCTCTTCTATGGGATCCAGTCCATTCCAGTCTTGCGATTTTTAGGGTCTGGAGCCAAGGTTTGAGTCCTACTTATGCTATTACCTCTATGTGAGTTTAGGCAATTCCATTCCTAATTTTTTCATCTTAAAACATGACATACAATTCTACTCACCTCTTAGGGTTTTGTGAGGGTCAAACGAGATAATGCATGTAGGACTGGTGTTGTCTATCTATCCCTTGATGTCAGGGCCATGAGGTCTCTGTTTTCCAATATTCATCGCCTCTACTGGGTGGTGCAGCTCAGATGTTATCAGAAAAGGGTCCTAGTCCTATGGCCTTCACTCTTCCTCCATGAATGGAAGTTTACAGACAAAAGGTCTAATAGCACTTATTAGCATTCATCCTTTGAAGCAGGCATGCTGAAGAAGGTGCCAGCAATAGACCTGGGGAGTGTTCCTCTGTTCATGAAATGAAGGATGTAGGACCGAAGTGGTTTGAAAAGAGGAATCCTGAGATTTTCATCAAAGGAGTAATAGGGATGGAGATGTTGTCCTGGATGGAGGCAGAAGACAGCAATTTTAGTGTCCTCTTTAAGAAAGCAAGACAATTATCATAGAGAGGAAATTGTCAATCATTTACTAGGTTGTAAAGTCACTTGAAAAATGACTCCCTCAGGTCTTCATTCTGGTCATAGTCAGAGTAATTGTTGAGATTCGTTAGAACACCACAGCTGTGTCCTGTGGGGCACAGTGGATCTCCAGAGTAATTGTTCTCAGAGTTCTCTTGTAGAAGGAAGGATGGGCAAAGTCATTTATTAGGTAGTATGTCTCCAGAGTTCAAGCTCTGAACTGACCTATTCTAAGCTACTTGTTGGATGTGGGCCCTTCTTGCTGCTCAGCACAAAATGGGAACACCCTTTTGGATACTGTGGTAAAATGAACACCTGAAGTTTATTCAGCTCTATACCGAAACCTTTCTAGTATTAAATATGGCTGCTACAAAGAATTTAATTTCCCACTTCTCTAGGATGAGAAGCGTGGGAAAGTTTACGATGTAAGCTATACTCTGTTTACAAGTATGCCAATGATTTGTTTTTCCCTTTTTTGGATTCATAGAGATAAATGCACCTCTTACTTTGTTTACTTCATATATGTGTCACCTTAATAATAGTCCTGATTAATGGTCCTTATCCTATGAGTTAGGAATTCCTGTGTCAGAGAGGTCATTAGCTTTCTGAGAGGACTATGGTGAAGATTGTGAACTCTCACTGGTTTAAATCCAGGCCCTGCCCCTAACGGGCTATAATTGATCACATGTAGATTACACCTCTCCTAAATTGTAATATTAGGACAAAAATCTTCATACAGTTGTTACACAGATCAAAAGAATTAATAGTTGAAAAGTTTTTAAGGATAGAACATATTAGTCAACTGCCATTTAAGTAATTCCTACTCTAGTCTACTCTACTCATATACTTGTACTAACCTCCAGAGTCTTCCATTAAATTCTGTTCATGGTGGATGTTGTAACAACATATTTTGAATTGCATTTTCATCTAGATGTGTTTCAGGGATCACCACCCTATTTGCTATGCTGTAACTTGGCTTAGTTCAGATCATGCTCCAATGTCCAATACATGGACTCCTCAAATTTAGAGAAAGTACATCTAATTAGAATCTGTTCAACTTGGAAAACCCCTTTCAGCATTTCTTATAAAGCAGATCTAGTGGTGGTGCATTCCATCAACTTTTCCTTGGTAAAGTTTTTGTTTCTCCTTCTTTTCTGAGGGGTAACTTTCCCTGGCCATATTTTTCCTTAAACACTTTGACAATATCATTCTACTTTCCCATGCGATATAGGGTTTCAGGTTAGAAACCCATTGATAATTCTATTGGGGTTGTCTTTGAGGATATTTGTCCATATAATTGTTCACAACATGCTCGTAATTCTTATTATTTATGTATATCTGATAATATTGCCTCCATTTTCCTTCCCTCTTCCCTTTTTAAATTGATGTAACATTGTTTTAAAACACTATATTTGATTTACAGGTATAGATCACACATTTCCATGTATGTTACCACCTTAGACTGGCTACCAAAGTATACATATTTCTCCATCATATTTCATTAGGAATGGTCTCTACTTTCTTCTCCTCCTCCCCATCCTTCTGTAATAAACTCAATTCTACAATCAGATTTCTAGAGTTGGTTATTGTTTTGTGTTTTTATCTGATACTTTGTTTTGTTTTTCTATATTCCATACATAAGTGAAATCATCTGTCTTTCTGCATCTGACTTCACTTAGCATTATCTCCTCCAGTTCCATACATGTTGTTACCATGGCAAGAGTTCAATTTCAACTAGCTTAAAAGTATTCCATTGTGTGTATATATACTACATCTTCCTAGTACACTCATCTGTCCTTGGGTTGCTTCCATAATTTGCTATTGTAAATAGTGCTGCAATGAATATAGGAGTGCATATAGCTCTTCAAAGTAGTGCTTTTGCATTCTTTGTGTAGGTACTTGTTAGTAGAATAGTTGCATCATATGGTAGATCTTATCTTTTATTTTGAGAAACATACATGTTGTTTTTCAATAGGGATGGGCCAGTCAGCATTTCCACCACAATATATGAGGATTCCTTTTTCTTTTTTTCTTTTAATTAAATTTCTTAATTTTT
This sequence comes from Talpa europaea, assembly GCF_964194135.1. NCBI lineage: Eukaryota > Metazoa > Chordata > Mammalia > Eulipotyphla > Talpidae > Talpa > Talpa europaea. The sequence goes on from NC_140074.1 coordinate 87,838,007, forward strand.
TTTTACCTCATTGTTCACTTTTAAACAATATTTGCTTACCCGATTACTTTTTTCTACATAGCTTCACCAACACTTATTTCGGTCTTTTTGATAGAGGTCATTCTCCCAGGTGTGAGGTGGAAGTTCATTGTGGTTTTTATTTGAATTTCCCTGATAATAAGTGATGATGGCCATCTATACATCTTCTTTGGAGAAGTGTCTATTTAGTTCTTCTGCCAATTATGCAATTGGGTTATTTGTTTTTGTTGAGTTAACGAGTACTTTGTAGGTCTTCGATATCAAAGCCTTGTCAGATGTATGATGTACAAATATTTTCTCCCATTCAATAGGGTATCTTTTTGTTTTAGTAATAGCTGTTTTCATTGTGCAGGAGCTCTTTGACAGAGTCTCAATTGTTTATATTCTCTATTTTTCTCTGCTGTTAGAGATGAATCCACAAAGCCAACACTGAAGGAAATGTTATGCAGTGTTTTCTTGTATTGTATTTGTATCTCCTGCTTTCTGAGATGCCCATTATTTTTATATTGGCTTTCCTCCATGGTATTGAATAGTTCACAAAGTATTTTTTTACACTTTTTTAAAAAAGATTTATTTATTTATTTATTTATAAAAGCACTGGGTACAGTCAGAAGCACGGGAGGGTGAGAGAATCCACCAGAGCCAGAGGGGAGAGTAGAGCAGGCAGACTGATGAAGTACACTGCTGAAGGGGAGCAGCGGGCTGCAGGAGAGGTCTGCGCGCCATGTGGGACCCTCTCCCGGTGGCCAGGGATTGAACCGGTGCTGCAGAGGCTGCGGGTAGCTTCGCAACCCAGCGCTCAACTGCTGCGCCATGGGGGAGACCCTATTTTTTTTTACCCTTTTTTTCTCTGTGTCTTCTTACATCTGGCTTCTTTGTAAGTCTTTATCTTCAAGTTCATCAATTTGCTCCTCCATTTGGTTTCTTATACTTCTATTGCTTTCTATAGCATTTTTCATCTCCTCTTTTAATCATTAGAAAGTTTTTTTAAACTTAATTTTGCATAGAAGAACTGGGGTGTAGGCTAGAGGTGCATGGTGGGGGGGGTGGTGTTTGAAAGGATTCATCAGAGCCAGACTGGGTAGCAGAACAGGCAGAATATTGAAATACACTGCTAAGTGAGCAGTGGTTTAAATAGCAGAGGTCTGCTGTGCCATATGTGAGTTAGCTCCCTGGCCGGGGGTCAAACTCAGGCCACAGTGGTGATGGCACTGATACTTAACCTCTAGGCCACCAAGGCCCTTTCATCCTGAAGTTCCTTTGTTTACTTCTTTCAGGTATCATTTTTGAAATTCTGTTTGATGATTGTCTTTATGAGAACATTCAGTTGTTTTTCTGAATTTTCTTTTATACATTTGACCTTGATCTGCTCTTCTGTGTCTTCTCTGAATTCGTCTTTGAGTCTTCAGATTTCTTTATGATCACATTCTGAATTCTCTTTCTGATGGAGGAAAAGATCTTCTATGTTTTTGTTTTTATGGTTGGGTTCTGGACATATGTTCACCCCTTCAGATTTCCGCTGTCATATGTTATTCTATTCCCTCAATTTTTTTTTTTGTCCCAGTGTCTCACTGCTGTGCGATTCAACTTCACCAGCTGGGTTTCCACCCCTTTGTAGTATGCCAGGTAGGTGAACAGAGGGCAGCTGAGGGGTCACTGCTTTCGAGGAGAGCTGTGCAGAGCCCAGACTAGGGTTCCTGAGGCACTGGTGGCTGAGCAGAGGTTTGAGAGAACTCCCAAAACATTGGTGGGGTTGCTGTCCCAGCACATCCTTCACTGGGTCTGCTCTTGAGTCCCTGGTGGCTGAGCTGAGCAATTAATAATTTCTTATTTTAAGTTTAACTATTTGGTATTCAGATATTCTGTTTATCCTCAAAACCATTCTTTTCAGTTGGTTTGTCAAAATAGGAATCCAATCCAGGACCTTACATTGCAAATGATTTTTATATGAATCTTGGTTCTTTTTACAAATCTAGTAATAGAGACTGATTATAGAGATTGCTCCAATCTCCTTTGCTTCAAAGTTGAGTACACTAACAGCAGCATCAGCATCTCCTGGAGCTTGTCAGAGATGCAGATTCTTACATTCCATTCCAGACCCACTGAATGCACATATACGTTGATTTGGTGTGCACAGTGATTTATATGCATATTAATATTTAAGGGGTATGCCTGTAGATATATCTTTATGATACATCTGATAGATACTGTTTTCTCTTGATGGAGCTAGCTTGGTCCTGGGGATTCTGTATTTTTATAACACTAGTATTAGCAGTATGATTACATTTAAATTGAGTATTTTTGGCTAAAATATATCACTTTAAATTGTGTGTGATAATTGATTAATGGTAAGATTTACAACTATATTTGTGAAGTTACAACCCAACTCCTCCTTTACAAAAGTCACATTCTCCTTCCTGTGACCAGAATTTAGTAAGTGTGATATTAGTTTGGCATCATGTAAATATTTATTTCTCCATCAGTCATATGCCTACTGGCTTTATTAACATTTGATGTCCTTTTATCCTTGCTTGAACTGATGTTTTAATCAGGGTTTTGAAGTGTTCCATATAGATCTCAAATAGTCCTTTTAACTTTTCTTTCCCTACTTAGTTTGTCTTTTCATTTGGTGCTATTATAAATGGGTTTTTTTTCCTTTCATCACATCTTCTAATTGGGTGGGTTTTTTGTATATATGAATATGATTTATTTGTGCATGATGAATCTTTATGATGTATTCTCCTGAATTGCCTTATGTTTTTTCATTGATTTTCTGTGGACACAAGAAATCTTTTCATATGCAAATAGAGATAATTTAATGTGTTTTCTATGACTTTGGGTACATCCTTCAATACAATGTTAAATGGTAATTTTAACAATGGACATACTTATCTTATTCTTGAAGAATATTCATGTGTTATTATATCCCACAACCCCCCTAAGTAATTGGCAACTTAATAATGGTATTAACATATTTATTATTAAGGAATTATCCTTTAATTGACTTCCCAATTAATAATTTTTTTTAATGGAGAAATGTGTTTTGAATATTGTTAAATATATTTAGTGGCATTTCCATAGATGGTAACATAATTGTCCTACTATTTAACCAAGCTTGCACTCCTGTAATAACCTACCTATGTAGTGAGGACATATGTTCTTTTAATATTTTATTGGATCCGGGGCCTCCACTGGTGGCACAGCGGTTGAGCACTGGGCTGCGAAGCTGCCCGCAGCCTCTGCAATGCCGGTTCTATCCCCAGCCTCCGGCTAGAGTCCCACATGGCGCGCAGACCTCTCTTGCCGTGCCCGCTGCTCCCCTCAGCAGTGTATTTCATCAGTCTGCCTGTTCTGTTCCCTGCTCTGACTCTGGTGGATTCTCTCACCCTCCTGCTCTTCTGACTGTACCCAGTGCTTATATAAATAAATAAATAAAATCTTTTAAAAAAATTTAAAAAAATATTTTATTGGATCCTTCTTATAATCTTCGTATCAATGTTAATAAGTGGGATTCTTCTGTGGTTTTGCATAATATTTATCAGGCTTTGCAGTCAATCTTATACTTGCTTCATAAAACGATGTAAGATTTCTTCCATTCTGTATTCTGCATGAGCAACTGTCATCAAAAGATACCTTGTTTCCACTCTTCTTTCTTCAGGAATAGAGGAAGAAAACTTGATTTTAGAGAAGAAAACTTCCTTTGCATTGATCTTTTTTGCCTAAACATATGGCCCATTGTCATATCATTTAACAATGTCTGCAACTAGAGGCATGAATGGAATGTGAGTGTTGTGGTTTATGTTAATTTTTACTTTCTCTTTGTGGAATTCCTTAGCACCTCTTCAGTGGCACTGCATCCATTTGGATGGGCTGAAAAATGATGAAAGTAAGAACAAAGATTAGAAGAATCACTTCTCTTTCTTGCTTTAAAGCTTGATAATTTCTTATACGAAGCTATATTTTCTACCTCTACCCCAAAGCTTAATAGTTGTCATTGTTGAGTGCCCTCTGTTTTAGGAAAAATTCTAGCCAAAGTAAGGTGCACTCAACCTTACTTACCTAGGTATCTTTCATTATTTTATATGCCCTCAATAAGCCAGCTGTCATGTCAGGGGAATTCATTGGGGAATGAGGAAAACTGGATTCAAATCTTAGATCTTTTTTCTAATTGAAAGACATTAAATAAGTCACTTCATATGGGGGAATTTAGTTTTCTCATCTTTTGAAGTTCTTTATTATTATTAATGGCATAAGTATTAAAAAATAAGAAACAGTAACATGTGTGGTATAGCAAAAGCTCATATGCACATGTGTATTTGATATTTAATGAAATACATACTTCCTCTGCAACTATTTGGCTATGTTTTAAACACCCTATATAGCACCCATTACTTTTCCCTTTTCTGGGTTATTGTTTCATTTCTTAAAAACCCAATACTTTAGTGCCCATGTAGTAGTTGTTTTAAATACACATTGCTATGTTCTTTGCCTTATAAAATTTATAAAGTGATACAGAACCTGATTAGCAGGAACCTCAAGTTAAGATTGTACAAGTCTCTTTCTTCCTCCACTACAGTCCTCATTCTCCATTATGACTCTCTTTCTTGAAATTTAATCATTCTATAAGCCTCTCTTAGATAAAGTGATCTATTTCCAAGCTTTATGCATCGATTTTAGTCTTAATTTATTTGTGATGCAAAGTTATATATCTTCGTTGTACAATTCATTAAACTTTCATGAGAGTGTCCCCAGGAACCATTGAAAATATACCTAAAGTGAAACTAATTTTTCTTAAATTACTCTCTACTTCAGTATTTTCATCAAATTCATTCTTTACATTCATAAGCATTATTTTTTTAAAATATTTATTTTATTTATGCATATAAGAACTGGGGTATAGAGCAGAGATGTGGGAGGTGAGAAGATTCACTAGAGACAGGTGGAGAATAGAACAGGCAGATCTACTGAAATACACTGCTGAGGGGAGCAGTGGGCGAGTCAGGAGAGGTCTGCTGCGCCATGTGAGTAGTCCCTGGCCAGGGATCAAACTTGTTCTGTAGTGGCTGTGAAGAGCTTCACCCCTTGCACCACCAGGGAGGCCCTCATAAGCATTATTATATTCTAATGTTTCTATTTCCACATCTGCATGTCTAGATTCCTTCACGTTCTCTTCCCTATATTGCTCTAAAATCACATTTTCTTCCTCTATTCCTGAAGAAAGAAGAGTGGAAATGTAACTGGTGGCTGAAGCCAAAGACTGTTAACAGGTGGTAACACCCCTGGAGGGGAGTGCTGGTGAGGATAGATAACCCCAGGGAAAATGCTAACAAAGTATCCCATTTGGGGGTGGAGACTCTGATAAGAAATGTGAGGGTCTGCAGAAGCCGCCCCCAGCATTTTTTGGTGTTCAGGATTCAACATTTGAGCATTTGGTGTTTGGGATTCAGCATTTTCAGATCTTCAGCTATTCCGGGGTCAGAGATTACTGCCCCCACCAAGCCATTCTTCCAGAAGGCTGTTGCAGGCCTCTGAAGAATATGGAGAGGCTTCCAGCAGCCAACCTCAGAGAGTAAAATTATGGAGACTTTGCAGGTAGCCCAGCGAGTAAAATTGTTCCTGGTTTTGCTGCTGTTACAGCCTGGCAGAGAAGACGAATACCTGGAGCTGGGCACCTTGTTGAGCTGCATGAGTGTGGGCTGTTTGTCAGGTCGTTCAGCCACTGCAGCTGCTGTTTTGAGTGTTGCTTGTCTGGTACTGTGCTGGGGCATCTTGGGAGCTTGGGGAGCATCTCCTATTGTCTCTCCTGTTATCTTTGTGAGTTGGAACCTGGCCTATAGTCTGGCTGCCACATGTTCCAGGTCTACAGTGGCAGGAAGATGCCATCTTGAGAGCATGGCCTATTGTTTGGGAAAGGAGCTCTGCGTTCTCAGTGGCAGGAAGCAGCCATATTGGGAGTGCTTGTGTTTAGGACTTTAAGAACACTGGACACTGCTTCTGGTGACGTAAACGGCCAATTTTAGCCTCAGTAACTCTTTGTTTTTCCCTTTTTTGTTAAATAAATCCCATTTTTGTTGTGCTCTGAGCCTGAGTAGTCTTGCAGTTGTGTGCACTGGTGAAGAACTCAGACAGTGACTGATAAACTATTTGGGCAATGTTCTTGGCCAGTTTTGGTGCCCCTTGTTGCCCTGTATCAGAAACAAGGTATCCTCTGAGGACAGTTGCTCATTCAGAATATAGAATGGGAAGAAAATCTTACAACATCATTTTATGAAGCAAGTACAAGATTGACTGCAAAACCTGATAAACACTATGCCTAATTAAACTCTTGGCCTTACCACTCCCCCTTCATGCTACCACTCCTTTATACAAGAAAAATCTCATCATTTCATGCAGAGTTTTATTTGTTATTTATATATTAATATAGATAAATGTCTTAAACACTCACTGATCCACCAGTAAATCTGAAAACTAGGACTTGAATAACATAATGGTACCACACTTGCATCTCCTTCAGTCTCCCTTCTTTGATATCTTCTCAAACTGAATGCTATATTAATCTTTCTTTGGTTTTCTTTTTCAGTTTACTTTTATTGAATCTATTTCTATTCCAAGAAAGTATATTTTTAGTTATTTATTACCTTATGTAAAGACTGTCAATAATAATCTTTTGGAATTTACATATTTTCAATTTATATTCTTATGATCATATCCACCAAATTGTAGCATGACTCTATGGGTCAATCAGGACAAAATGGAATTTCTCTACTGGCTGGAATGATTGATCACAACTAGAAGACAGTATGTTGATTCCACACAATGGAGTATAAGGAGAACTAGGCCTACAAGTTGTTTAGGATGCTTTTGTATTTCCATGCTCAACAGTAAAGGTTAATAAACTTCAACAATCAAAAACACAAAGATGCATAATTATTATGAACTCAGATTTCCCAAGGAATGATTATTTGGGTCACCTCAGCAGGTGAAATATAAGTGGTAGTAGTTTGGTGACTCCTCTCACAGACCTAAATGCCAGATGTGCAATCATTACCTGTACTCCTAGGTTGGTAAAACCACCTTATTCCATTACTTTCCCCTGTGCTAATGGATGTAACTTCTTGTAGTTAATACATTTTGTGTAAATCAGCATCCATATTATTCTCCTTTAGTCATTTTCAGAAAATACTGATGTAACTAATACCTTGCTTGAAAGCTTAATTTAAAACTAATTAATTAAAAAATAGTGGGTATGCCATCATAAAAAATTAATACAAAAATAAAAAAATTAATAATTAAAATAATATAAAGCTGTAAAAAAAATAGTGGGTATGATTTCTGTCGTCTGATTAATCCATAGTGACCATTTGACATAACAGGTATATAATAGATGATAAATAATGTTGATTCAGATCATGCATAATTATTGTCAGATTAAATTTATTGATTCACATTAATAAGTGACACCTCTCCCAGTGGTTATGGTTGCACTTTAATGAACAATATTAGAAGACCCATATAATTTTAAACAACTCTTGCCTCCAAGTTTGGCAAGTGAAGTAGGTATGATTAAATATGAATCAAAAAGTTGGCATTTGATAATAAGGTATAAACTTCAGAGCATGAAGTACTTGTTCCTCATACTCTCTGACACAGACAAGGCAGAGATTGTTCCTGTTATGTAGATGTGGAAGCCAAGACTCAGACTTCCACAACTTTACCCTGCAAGTCAGCTGCATTGATATGACATGAACCTTTGCTCTCAGTGTGCCAAAAGTAGCATCTTGTGAACAAATAGATAATTTCAAGTGGTGTCTCATCATAGTGCTATAGGATTTCTGAGGAGAAGAAGCTAGTGTCTATAAAAGAAAAGGTGACTTCTTGGGGTGTTGTGGAGAGGACATTTTGGATGGATTTCAAATGCCTTCTAATTTGATGACTGTGGTCTCCATATAAGCTCACATTGGCTATGAGGATATTCTCTTGCTGAACAGTTTCCCCAGGGCAGCCTTCATATCTTTATTTCTCAGACTATAGATGAAAGGATTTAACATTGGGGTCACTGCAATGTACATCACTGTTACAACAGCATCCTTTAGACTATAACTCGTCAGCGGGCGGAAATACATGCCCATGACTGTCCCATAATATAGAGAAACAACTGTGAGGTGGGAACCACAGGTGGAGAAAGCTTTGCGCACACCATTTGTGGATGGAACTTTTAAGACTGTGTAAAAGACCCGAACATAGGAAATGGTGATGCATACCAATGGCACAGAGAAAACACTAACCCCTAGGTACATCATCTTCACATTAAATTGGATATCAGAACAGGATAACTTGAGCAAAGAAGCAATGTCACAGTAGAAGTTGGCTACTTCCCGGTTTCCACAGAACGACAACCTAGCTGTGAGCAGAGTGTGGGGTATGGCATTGGAGTTTCCAATCACCCAAGATCCAACAACTAGCAGGAAACAAGCCTTTGGGCTCATAATTGTTGTGTAATGAAGTGGGCGGCTGATGGCCACAGCACGATCATATGCCATAGCTGCCAAGATGTAACTATCTGTGTTACCCAACGCTAACATGAAGCACATCTGTGTTAGGCATCCGCCAAAGGAGATAGCTTTGCTGCCCAAGATATGGTTGACCAACATCTTAGGGATAGTTACAGAGGAGAAGCAGATGTCAACAAAGGAGAGGTTGGCAAGGAGAAAATACATGGGGTTGTGAAGGCGATTGTCAGAGCGAATAGCCAAGATGATGAGCAGGTTTCCAATCAATGTGATGGGGTAAATGAACAGGAAGAAGATGAAGAAGACATATTCTTGTTCTTGCTGACCACTAATTCCAAGGAGGATGAAATCCAAATTAGAGGACTGGTTGTCTTCTCTCATAGATCCTTCATCAAGAAAGGGGAGAGCGAAATCCAGAATTTTTAGTAAAGTTAGTATGTTAATAATCTTACTTAAAATTCAGTTTGCCTCAGTGGTTAGCTGTCTACTTGGATTTAAAATTACCAGAGATAGCCAATATGGAGGGGAAAATAATCCCTTTTGGTCAGCAAGACTAATTATTTGTTATCCCTAACCATTCATGTCTAAGTGACAAACTTCTCCCGGATCCCAGTACCATCACCCAAACACCTAGGCTTTAATCATTTAGCAAATAATTAAATTTCTTATCAATGTGTTACATACTTTGCCAGATATTGTAGAAAATCATAAAGATTGGTAAAATATAGTCATTCATCCATTTATTCATGTATTACATACTCTAAGCTCTCAAGGACCTTACAGCAGAATAAAATTCCAGAATCACATGCTATTTTGTTAGACATTAAAAGAATGAACAGGCTCTCTTTTGAAAACATTCCAGTTCAAAGGATGATTAATATACCGTAGGCAATTAGAAATTGTATTACTGATCAAATTCAGGATGAGCCTAGAACATAGGCGGTAATAAGTATCTACGTTGGCATCAGAAAGTTGTAAATTATAATGACAACTGGATTAAGTCATAGCAAAACAAATTTATTATCCAAATACTTAGTTTTAAAGTAGACATTTATCTTCGAAAGTCTTTAGCTCTATTCCAAACTCTTAAATATTTCTAGTCATAATGATTTTCTCTCAAACCATCTCTTACCTTTGCTTATTATTTCTGTTTTGACTTATCAAACTCCATAGTGGTTTTGATGACTCTCCAATCTATACTTAATCTCTTCCCCCCGTATTACACATTCAGTCATCATATAGCATGTGTGGCCAAACTCTGTATTCTGCACATCAAACTTAAATAGATTTTAAACTTTTTAAGAAAGAACTACATTATGTTTATTTTTATTTCCTTTAGAGAGATTATTTGAAGTAATATTCATCTTATGTCACAACAATTTGCATTAATATTTTAAATATATCCAGGTTTACTTTCTAGGTTCCCCAAATGTGAGATGCTCACAGGCACACTTACCCCACTTACCCCTGATCTCTATATCTGATTTCATTGATCATTTACTTAATTTGCACATAACTTTCTACTTATTTCCAAGAGCTTTAGCTTTGATCACCACCAGTTTCTATGTGAAATATTGTAATGGCCCTTTACTTCTGACTACAGGTCACTTCTCTTTTATCCATCCTGATGCATCCTAATCGTGGTAGCAATTACTAGCTGCTTACCCATATACACATTTTTTTTTTCTTTGTAAACCATCAAATGTTCTGCAAGTTCTATCCATTTAATTTTTTTCCTTTCCAAATCTTATAATCCATAATTGGACACAGGTAGACTACGTTTCTCAGTCTCCATGCTCTGAAGTGGGCTTGAGACTCAGTTATAGCCATCCTTCTGTATGTTCTGGTTCTAGGCTTTTTCCACAATCTTTCCCCCTTATTGTCCCTATTGGACAGGAGGCCTAATGGGATGGATGGTGGTCACGTGGTATGTATTTTTTTAACTTTTATGATTTACCTGGAGTTTGTATGTATTTTAATTTTTTAAGATTTATTTATGTATGCATACAAGAACTGGGGTGCAGGCCTGATGAGATGCGGGGGTTAGAGGATTCACCAGAGACAGAATGGGGAATAGAACAGGTGGATATACTGGAACATACTGCTGAGGGGAGCAATGGGTGAGACAAGGAGAGGTCTGCTGCACCATTTGGGTCACCTCCCTGGCCGGGGATCAAAATTGTGCTGCAGTGGCTGTGGATAGCTTCATAGTACTGCGTCTCAACCCCTTGCACCACCAGGGAGGCCCTTATATTTTAATTTTTAATTACTTTCATGCCTTATCTAGAATTAAGCTTGTCTCACAAGTTTTCCCCATCTGGGAGAGTTACCATTCACAAAGTCTCAGTGTGATTATTACATAAGAGAGAAATAAACTTTTATTCTTTGATAATCATCATATATTTTTCTGTTTATTTGTTACTACAGTCCAGTAAATGCTAATTCAATTTCTTTAAAAAGACTTATACTAATGATTAATTCAACCTGTAATTAATTTAACCATCAATTCTCATTTTTTCTTATAGAACATGTGGGGAATTGCCTGTGCTAGGCACAGGTGGTGCACGTAAATAAAATAACTTTTTCCCCTAGTCTGATTGTTTTTACATCTTTGACCCTAAATGAATTTGACCTTCTCTCTTGAAATACCTTCCTCTATATTCACATGGAATCATAATATCTCATAATTAATAGGGTTCCAGTAAAAAGACTTTGGCTTGATCATTTGTTAAGGAAGTGTAAGATTAAGAGGTGGGGTCTTCCCTGGTGGCGCAGCAGTTGAGCGCTGGGCTGCGAAGCTGCCTGCAGCCTCTGCAGCGCCGGTTGGATCCCCGGCCGCTGGGGAGGGTCCCACATGGCGCACAGGCCTCTCTTGCCGCACTTGCTGCTCCCCTCAGCAGTGTATTTCGTCGGTCTGCCTGTTCTGTTCTCCGCTCTGGCTCTGGTGAATTCTCTCACCCTCCCACGCTTCTGACTGTACCCAGTGCTTGTATAAATAAATAAATAAACCTTTAAAAAGAAAAAAAGAGGAGGGGTTGTCAGCAACATGGCAGATAAACTGATGTCAACAGATTCCATTTCAATTAAAATACATAGAATCTTAGATTAAGTTAGAAAAGTAATTAGAAATTAAAATACAAAAATACTGGATAAATTATAAAAGTAACAAAAATTACACATAGCCAAACCAAAAGAAAGAATTGGGAATATATAGGTATTGGTGGCAAGGGTGGGAGGGTGTCAGGAAAACTCAGCAAGATTTGAAAGCCAGAACTGATGCTATGATAGTCCCTTGTGGTTTCAACCACAACAAAGCCAAAAGACTGGGGTCAGAGGTATTGATGTCTTTACATAAGAGATAGGGCCACAGATCATATGAAGAAGGGAATTTAATTTATGCTTTCTGCATAAGATAACTGAAGTTTTGTCTGTTTGTGAAAAGAGCACTAGAAAAAAATTATGCCATACAAGATTTGGAAAGGAAAATATAAAATAGAATTTACAGAACATATGTCTTCAAAGAAAGTTCAAGAGACTTTCTAGATGAACTAAGCAGTTTCAGAAAGTTTGATATATATATATATGAAAAAATTAACATTTTTACACTTGAGTAAAAAAATTGCAAACTTGAATTTTGAAAAACCTTTCTAGTCCCAGTGACACCAGAAATTTAAAGATATGTAGAAATAATTTTAAAAATATGAGGGTGAGGTATAAGACTAGATCCAAATACTATGAAACTTTATATAATGACACAAAGAAATTCTGTAAGATGTGGAGGCAACAATGTTAGTGGAGACTTAATGTAAAAATGTCAGTTCTCTTCCAATTAATATATGAATTCATTGTAATTCAAATCAAAAGTGCCATGTTTCCTTTAAACGTGGAAATTAGTAAACTGACCCAAAAATTCATGCAGGAGAATAAAGGACCAGGGAAAAACCTAAGATAACTTGAGGAAAATGGATAAGTAAGAATAAATTACCCTATCAAGTATGAAAATGATTTTTTTGGTATTTTATATTTCTGGTATTATATTTTCTGGTATTTTATATTTTATATAGCATATACTATATATATACACACTATATATATACACACATACATATATAAATACATATATATATATACACATATATACATTCTGACACCTTCATCCCTTCTCAGTCTTTACATCATGGTCATGCACCTTTTCAACAAAACCATAACCCTGAGACATAATATCCATATTTTCACTTCTTTCTTCCCATGTAGCTGAGGCACAGTAGAGAAATCACACAAAATGAGTCTAGAATTTATGATGCTAAATTCCATTTGGATCCTCAATATTTCTAGAATCCTCCATCACAGTATTCATGAAAGTGCCAGAACTGGGTTGACTACTAGATCTACAATATAGAGGTTAAGAGGCTAGAGATCATGATGGGGTCACAGAGCAGGTATACACAAAAAGAAAGAACTGGAAGGGTAGCATTTCACAATCCAAACCTATATAGCATTCTCATCAAACCAACCATGCAACGTACATCAATACTGTTCCAGAAAACTAGGTGTCATGTCACTCTTCATGGATAAAGTTAAACCCATAAGGGAATATTTCACTTAATATTTGCTACTGCACACCATTTCTATGTTTTTTTTCCTCTAAAACTTTAGAAGAAAAATACAGAAGCATCAAATATGTTCTCATTCTTATTACCTTGTTTCCACCATTCTTTCAGCTGCAGTATTTTTTATAAAGATTTATATTTATTTATACACACAAGAAATAGAGTGGGGAGCAGAACAGGCAGATCTACTGAAGTACACTGCTGAGGGGCCCAGCGGGGGAGACAGGAGAGGTCTGCTGCGCCATGTGAGTAGCTCCCTGGCTGGGGATGGAACAGAGACTGCAGTGACTGGCAGTGTAGGGTAAGTGAAAATGATATCAGGCTTTTCTGCCCTCCCGCCATTAGGATTGATGATGGATCCTTGTGGACCTGAATGCATGCCTGATGGTGAGAACCTGGAGTAGGGTGTGGGCATGTGTGGATGGGATTCACCTGGGCTAAGACTGGGCTTATAAGGGTGGCATCACGGAGACACCAGCAGAAGTAGTACCACGAGAACCAAGAAGCAGAACCACAAGCAGAGCAAAAGAAAAGCAGAGACCAACAGAGAACACCAGAGAGCCCAGATAGAGTGAAGACTTGCTGGGGGCTGGGAGGCCTGCTAGCCTCCTGGCCCCCCAGCCCCCCTGCCGGCCATGTACCTGGTAAATCCCAATAAAAGCCTGAAAAGCCACTGAGGGCTCTAGGACTTCTCCTTCACCCCGTCTGCTGAAGTCATGGAAAACCTGCCCTGTGGCCATCCTGCTGTTACAACCAGTCTACCCCTGCTCTGAATGACTGACTTCTGTTTCCTACCAGAGAACTGTAAAATGCAGCCAATAAACTGAATATCAAAATGGTAAAAAAATAAATATAATAAAACTATACACTGTCACCTAATAGATGAAGTCCAAGTTTCCTATAATGAAGAAAATCCTAAGGATAAGGAATTTACAAAATAGTTTATAACTCAGGTGAAACACTACATGACATGCATCTCAAAGACATCTTTACAGACACATCACCCAAAGCAGTGATAGTGAAGGCAAAGATAAATAGCTGGGACTACATCAAGTTAAAGAACTTCTGCACAGCAAAAGAGACAATCACCAACACAAAGAGAAACCCTTCTGACTGGGAGAAAATTTTTGCACATAACACTAATGATAAAGGACTGATCACAAAAATCTACGAAAAGCAAATGAGACTCAACAAAAAACAAAGAAAATAATCCAGTCAAAAAATGGGCACAAGAGCTAAAAAGAAACTTCTCCAAAGAGGAAATGCACATGGCCAACAGGCATATGAAAAAATGTTCAACATCACTTGTAATCAGCGAAATGCAAGTCAAGACTATAATGAGATACCATCTTATACCAGTGAGAATGGCACATATTAAAAAAAAACTGGGAACAACAAATGTTGGCGAGGATGTGGAGAAAAAGGAACTCTCCTGCACTGCTGGTGGGAGTGCAAACTGGTCCAGTCACTGTGGAAAGCTGTGTGGAGATTCCTCAACTTACTAAAGATAGAGATTCCATGTGACCCAGCAATTCCACTCCTAGGTATTTACCCAAATGACACAGAAACATTAATTCAAAAGGGTACCTGCACCCCTATGTTTATAGCAGCACTATTTACAATAGCTAAACTTTGGAAACAGCCCAAATGCCCAAAAATAGATGACTGGATCAAGAAGATATGGTATATATACACCATGGAATATTACTCAGCAATCAAAAAAATAAACTCATGCAATTTGCAGCAACATGGATGGAGCTGGAAGGGATCATGCTCAGTGAAATAAGCCAGAAAGAAAAAGAAAAATACCAGATGGTCTCACTCATCACAGGAATTTAGAAAACTTAAATAAGGGACCAGGAAAAAGAATAACTATAATAAAAAAATAAAAATCAAAATCAACAAGCAACTATAAACCAGAGACACACTACAAGGGTGGGGGGCGCGGGGAAAGGACGGATTGGGGTCAAAATAAGGGGGGTGCAATTGTATGGGGAATATAACCAAGATGAAAGTGTATACATTGTGCAAAAATGAAAAAAAAATTTGGGCCTCCCCGGTGGCGCAGTGGTTGAGCACTGGGTTGCGAAGTTGCCCGCAGCCTCTGCAGCCCCTGTTCAATCAATCCCCAACTGCTCCCCGGCCTCCGGAGGAGGGTCCCCCACGGCGTGCAGACCTCTCCTGCCGCTCGCTGCTCCCCTCAGCAGTGTACTTTGGTCCTTCTGCCTGCTCTGCTCCCTGCTGTGGCTCTGGTGAATTCTCTCACCCTCCCCGCGCATCTGACTGTACCCAGTGCTTGTATAAATAAATAAATAAATCTTTTTTTTTAAAAAAAAAGAAAAAAAATTAATATGTGTATCTACTATATTAAAATCGCCAGTAAAAGTCCAATCTATCCTTCACCATAAAAAAAATATTATATATCTTTATTAAGGAGTAGTTCCTCCTTCCTCCATCTTTTAGCTTTCCATGTTTTCAGTTACTCACAGTCAACTGCAGTCTGAAAATATTACATTCAAGAAGATACAAGAAAGAGTCCATATTCACAAAACTCTTATTACAATATATTCTAATTTTTCTAGTTTATTATTCATTATTCAGGTTAATCTCTTAGTATGCCGAATTTATAAATTAAAATATCATAGGTATGTATCTATGTACCTGTATATATATGGTTTGGTACTATTCATGGTTTCATCCCCTGGAGGTCTTGGAATGTATACATTGTAGATAAGGGAGTGCTACAGTATGGGATAAAAGTGGGAAGAAATCTATCTGGAAAAAGTTTGTGTTTACATGTGGAGAATTTTTAACCAAGGAAGACTTTTGTTCTATAGCTATTGGGTGCTATGAATTAATATAATGGATGTGTGTTGTACTAACCCTTCCTGGTAATAGGCATATGCAGTCTTTTAAGTAATGCAAATGTAGATAGATATTTGTACATATAAGTAAAAGGACTAATTGGGAGACAATTTAGAGCAACCATCTGGTCCACAGAAAACCACAAGGAGATAAAATAAGAGGTTAAAGAGTGTAATAAAAGTAGCACCAGAAAAGGGTAACATGTTAATATACTCATAGCAGGACTAAGAAACAGGAAACTGGAGGTAAGAGGTTTCTGAGCACAAGGATTTGAGGGTAAAAACAGTGAGGAAGAAAGGTTCATCAGAAAGAAATGAGTTCTGTAGAAACTCTGCAGGAAGAGGTGGAGGAAAAGCACACTCTGAGGAAGAGGAGCAGGAGGTGCATCAGTGTAGATGCTAAGCAGGGCGAGAACTTGCAGTTCTCTCGGAAGAAGCCAGGAGTCCCAGGCAATGCTGGACCACTAAAATCCTCTTCCTCAGAAGGGCCTGTGTTCTGAGATTTCTATCACATGAGTGTGACAATGCTGACTACAGTTATTTAGAGCCATAAAAGGCCAAATGTCTCCTCCGGCATGAGACACAGCAGGCAAGGCCAAAGAAATGTCAAGTTTTATGGGACTCCCTTACAATCTAATCCATCAGTGCTTTGACAGAGAAATAATTTTTGGAAGGGCCTGTTAGCATGCACCACTGAATGTGGGAGTACAGGGTAGGTTTGTAACTCCTCCCTGTGAAATGGACTTGTGTGAGTACACACACACACACACACACACACACTCTTTAGGAATTAGAGTTCAGGCCTGAGAAAACCAAATCAGAATTACCCCTTTCTGATCCTGTTTTCAGTGTCAAGATAACCTAACAAAAGGATAACCGTTTATTAGAGGAGGGGGTTCTCTCTCTGTCTCTGCTTACCTGTCTCTCAGTCTCTGCCTGTCTCTGCCTTTTTCCTATTGGATATTGAGACCTCGGTTTTTGGATTCAAGCCAAGGTTTGAGTCCTAGTTTTGCCATTACCTCTCTATGTGAATTTAAGCAACAAATTCACCATTTCCATGTGATAAAATGACAAAATATTTCTACTTACCTCTCGGGGAGTTTTGTGAGGGTCAAAGGAGATAACGTATGTACGGCAGTTGCTGATCATCTGTCCCTTGATGACATACTCATTAAATCTCAGTTCTCCAACATCTACAGCCCTAGCTAGGGAATCAGCTCAGATGTTTAAAAAAAAAAAAAAAAGGTGCTGGTCCTGTGGCCTTCACTCCTTTTGCACAAATAAGAAGTTTATAGTCAATAGGTCTAGCAACTGTTAGAATTTTCCTTTGGAGGCAGGCATGCCAGAGAAAAGTAAGAGCTCTAGGCTCAGAGAGAAGGTCTGTGGTTTTCTGTTCCTAAAACAGAAGAGACTGAACTCAGATGGTTTAGAAAAGGCAGCTTGAGTTTCCCAGTCCTATAGGACAAGGGGTTGAAGGGGCTGTCCTGGCTAGAGCCTGAAGTGAGAACTCTGGTTTCCTCAACAGGGAAATAGAATGTGCTACGGCATAGAGAAAATTGTGAATTATTTGCCAGGTTATAATATCCTGAAAAATGACCCTCTTTATTCAGGCCAAATTCAGAGCAATTTTTGAGACCTGTGATACGCTCCTATAGTTGTGCCCTGTGGACAACAGTGGCTCTCAGGAGGAATAGTTCCCATAGTTATTTTTCAGAAGGTGAGGGCATTTGCAGGAGAGGGTGTCTCCAGGGTCCAAGCCCTGAGTTGACCTATTCTAGCCTCTGTTGGAATGTAGCCACTCTCTGATTCCATTAAGTCCAAACTTGGAGTCATCCCTTGGGGACACCAGGATTATGCTGAGTGCTGGTCATTCTTCCAGGCTATACTGAAATCTTTTGGAGTAAGTATGCAAAGAAAAAGAATTATATTCCACCTTTTCTTTAGCATTGGACTTGAGGAGGGTTGTGGAGGGAGCTATAATTTTTTTTAACCTTTCTTACATTCTTAGAGCTGAAAAAGGCCTAAAAGTCATGTAGTCCACTTCATATATGTGTCACCTTATAGTAACCCTGATTTGCCTATGGTAGAGAGCTCATCATGCTTCTACAGATGAAGACTATGAGCTCTGCCTTGGTTCCAGTCCAGGCTCTGCCTCATATCGCTGTTACTGACTTCAGACAATTATTTAAGAAACATATTCATCTCTAAATTAGGAATAACAAAAACGAAACCGCAACAACATCCTCATAAGACTGTTAGAAGGATGAGACGTATTAATATCTGAAAAGTATTTAAAACTATATCCAGCACTTAGTTAACATTAAACTTATGTTAATTGTTATTTAACCAAATCCTGTTTTATTTATCTAATTGTTTAACTCTCCAAAAATTTTATTAGAGAGTGAACATGGTAGATATTAAAAAATTGAATTACATTCCCTCTAGACATGCTTTGGGTTCTATGTCCTAGCTGCTCTGCTTTTTGTTTGTTTTTTTTTTTTTACAATTTTTTTAAAAAGATTTATTTATTTATACAAGAACCAGGATACAGGCCAGATGTGTGGGAGGGTGAGAGGATTCACCAGAGACAGAGTGCAAAACAGAACAGGCAGACTGACGAAATACACTGCTGAGGGGAGCAGCGGGCGAGACAGGAGAGGTCTGTCACGCCATGTGGTATTTTCACCTGGCTGGCAGGAATCGAACACGCACTACAGAGGCTGCGGACAGTTCACAGTGCAGCGCTCAACCACCTGCGCCACCAGGGAGGCCCTCTATTGTGTTTTGGTCTCTGTTCTGATCATGTCCCAAAGCCATGGATTCTCAGACATGGATAAAATGATATGCCACTATGTATTTTCTTCTCAGTAATACCTTTTGTTTTCAGTATACTTCTCAGATATTTTTACTAGTTCAAAGTTTTATTTCTTGAGTAAACATTAGAGGGAAGGAGTAATGCAAAATGCAAGGAGATATAAGAGAAGTATGAAGAAAAAAAACTTTAACACTCACAAACATTTGCCAGTATTTTCTGGAGAGTGATTTTCATTAACTTATGCAGAGACTCTCTGAACTTCCCCATCCCCGAGTAAAAAAAAAACTTTTGCATGGTGCAATGGACTAAGTTTAATTGTCTGTTTGCAAATTCCAGACTTGGAATTTTCACTCTTGGTGAAATTCCTTCTTATTTAAAGACATTATAGAATAGTTTTTTGAAATTTATTTGCAAGTATTTTATAACAGTACTCAGAAACCACCTAAGAACTTGGAAGAAAGCAATTTGGTAAAGGGACAAAAACAATGTTTAGAAATAAAGCTGTCTGCAGCCTCTGCAGCACGAGTTCGATCCCCAGCCAGCCAGGGAGATACCCACATGGCGCAGCAGACCTCTCCTGTCTGGCCCACTGCTCCCCTCAGTCGGTCTGCTTGAACTGTTCCCCACTCTGTCTCTGGTGAATCCTCTCACCCCCCGCACCTCTGGCCTATACCCCAGTTCCTGTATACATAAATAAATCTTTAAAAAAAAAAAAAAGAAAGAAATTCTTTTATCTCAAGCTGTGTACAAGCACATGATCAATGAATGAAACAGGCTTGGTAACTCAGTACTAGACTGGTTTTACTGTTCGTCTGGTCCAGACTCAACAGTGGTATGGAAGCACAATCTAACTATTCATCTTTGTTTTAAAATTTCAATTGGAGTTACATTTCTACCTCTCTGTGTGTGTATGTGTTCCACTCACGCTCCATCAAACCACCACTGGCAATATCTCATCTGCATCCCTTCCCCATCCCCTTTTCCTTCCCCCCTGTTCCCTCTGGTAACCATTAAATTATTTCACTAAGTCCAAGATTGATTCCTGGTGTATTTTGCCAGTGTATTTTTTTTTGTTGTTATTTACATTCAATAGATGAGTGAAACCATCCAATATCTGTTTTACATGTGCTGACTTAATTCACTTAACATAATCATCACCTAGAGGTCCAGCCATTCCCCTGAAAGACATTATTTCATTTATTTAAAAATGTCTAAATAGTATTCCATTGAGTATACATTCCACAATTTCCTTATCCACTCATCTGTTGATGGACACTTTGGTTGCTTCCACAACTTGGCAATTGTGAACAGTGCTGCTATGAACATAGGTGTACATTGTCTTTTTATATTATTATTATTATTTTTAAAGTTTTATTTGCATGCAAGAACTGGGGTGTAGGCCAGAGCTGTGAAGGGTAGGAGGATTCACCAGAGACAGAGTGAGGAATAGAACAGGTGGATCTACTAAAATATACTGCTGAGGAGAGCAGCAGGCAAGACAGGAGAGGTCTGCAGCACCATGTAGGTTAGCTCCCTGGCCAGGGATCGAATTCAGGCCCTCGCAGTGATAGCACTGAGACTTAACACCTACAGGCACCAGGGAGGTCCCTCACACTGTTTTTTTAAGTAGATATTTAGCAGATCTATTTCCATTATTGTAAATAATGCTGTAATAAACACTGTGGAAAATATAATTTTTTGAATTGATAATTTCATGTTCTTTGGATGGATGTCCAGGAGTGGGGGTTGCTGAATCAAACAGTATTTCCATTTTTAGGTTTTTTTTTTTTAAATTTTAATTTTGCATGCAAGAACTTTCCAAAACAGCTGTACCAATTTACATTCGCATCAACCCTCTAATACAGTTCCTCTTTCTCTGCATTCCCTACAGAACTTGTTCTTGGGAGTCTTTTTAATGTGTGCCATTTTCATAGATGTGAGTTGAAATTTCATTGTGGTTTTGTTCTACATCTCCCTTATTAAAGTGATGATTAATATTTTTCCCTCTGTCTGTGTGTCTTCAGGCACAAACATTTTTAAACAAAACATGCACATACAATTAATCACAACATGACAAATTGGATCCTGTCAAAAAAAGAATTTTACTTTATTCATAAAAATATATGATTAATAGATTAAAAAAGAAAAGCCACAATGTAGGAAGAGATCATCACAGCACGTCCTGTCATAAACTACTCATCTCTTGACTTACTTTTATATAAATTCAGGAGATGAACTCCATGCTATGAATGAACTGAAAATACCTTGTTCATTTTTCTTTATTGGGATTGTTTCCATTTGGGCAATTAGCAGTAAAGTTACTATGAACATCTTTGCACATTTGCTTATGGTAGTCACTGAAGTAATTTCTCTTGGGTATATAGAATTGCTATGCCATGTACCCATTCAGTGTACATTAATGCTGCACAGCTCTCTTAAAAAATGGTTGTACTATTGTACCTTTGTACTAGCAATATATGAGAATCCAGTCTGTCTACATCCTTTTTTTTTAAGATTTATTTATTTATACATACAAGAACTGGGGCACAGGCCAGAGTTGTGAGGATGGGGTGAGAGGATTCACCACAGATAGAGTGAGGAACAGAACATGCAGACCGACTGAAATACAATGCTGAGGGGAGCAGTGGGCGAGTCAGGAGAGGTCCACTGCACCATGTGGACAGCTCCCTGGAGGGGGATTGAACTCATGTTGCAGAGGCTGCAGCTAACTTCATAGGTTGCATCTTAACCCCTTGTGCCATTTGGGAGGCCCTGTCTACATTCTTATCAACACTTGGTATTGTCAGCATTTTCATTTTTAGCATTTTCATTTTCATTTCATTTTTATTTTTCATTTTTAGCATTTCATTTTCATGGCTAAAATCATGGGGCACATGATTTGCCCCAACATTGGTGATGTAAACTAGATCCCTTGGCTAAGGTGATTATACTAAGCTGATCATTGATGAGATACTAGAGTTCCTTTGTAATTAATAAATACCCTGCAGCAATTATAGCTGCAGTAGTTGTCAAATTTTATTCTAATTTCATAGCATGTTCTACATTTATTAGTTGAACTTCTACCCTAAGAAAGGTCTTTCTTTTTTGTCATTCATTCATTCATTAATACATCCATTTACATAATTTAATTGATACACTTAATTTAATGTTGTTCTATGAGTTATAATCCAATACTATGATGTTTTGTTGCTTGATTATACCAAACTTGATCAGCAGTTTGGTTTATCAGACCTATCAAGTTGGTTTCCCTGACTGTTGTCCTATTATATCACTCTTTGGGCACTTTCTTTTTGGTGCTCACTGTGACTGGTACCCTAGTCTTCAATGTCTTTCTTATGCCCAGAAGCTCACAATTACATCCCAATTCTTGTCCCTCTGTCATTTCTCCGGCAAGCTTGTTATGAAATTCTCATGGAACTCCTGAAAAAATATTCCACACTGTGTGGAAATGACCCTGACTTCATACATGCCTATTGTCTCAGGGGTATTTCCTCCATACAAAAAATCATAATAATCACAGAGGTCTTTTGTAATTTTAAAGAGTGGCATTTCATTGAACTATTATTGGGTAGATGGGTGACTTTCTATTTCAACCCAAGAGACAAGCAGCTAATGACAACTTTTCTTAGAGGAAATCCTAGTAGTGCTGGACCACATCCTTCCCCCTTCCCAGAAGCTGCTCCTGAGGGAATGTGTAGGACAAAGGACTATTACTGAGCTTCACTCTCCCACAGGACCCCTTGGTGAGCTCAGGCTGAGGCTACCTGGGAAATAAATAAACATCACAAGTTCCCTTATAGCCTAGCACTGAGAACACTGGGGTTATTGCTAATGCTGATAAAGAAAAACCCTGTCTGCCACCCTGCAATTGTTGTGGTATAGGAACAACTTCCTGCAGCAAAGGCACACCACTTGGACATGAACCTGTTATCATATCCATTACTGGACAGAGGGACAGACTTTGCATACACAGGTTTAATTATTATGTCACCTTCCACTTCTGTAGAGGATTGAAGAAAGGCACTATGTCACTGACTATAGTGAACAAGACAGACACGGACAGCAGGTAAGCTTCATAGTTATATTAAGACACAACTCCCAGTACAGTTCCACTGCAACAGCAAGGAGAAAACATATCCTGATGGCGTGAGGATATGAAGGTAAATAAGATAAGCTTTCCATCACTGAGGTACTGGAATCAAACAGGAAATAAAAGACTTAAGAGTTTGATAATATAAGTATAATGAAATCTTGACACTTGCACTCTTTGGGAGGAAAGATGATATAAGTCTAAAGTCTTCTTCACTAGAAGACAAGTGATTCCCCAGACAGTGTATGGGAGTCACTGAATGAGGGTCCAGAAAATAGGTGATGTAAGGGACTATGGTTCGGTTCATGGGCGATATAGTGGTGGGAGTTTTGAGAATTACACCTGAGGGGAGAAATCACATATTGTACAAAAATGAAAGACATGTAAAAAGAAATAAAGAAAACTACATGCTGAAAAGAAAAGAAAGTAGATGAGAGATGAGAGAGGAGATGGATACAGACTAGTGTGTCTAGGAAGACTCAAAAAAGGAAAGCACTGTTGGTGGGAGTGCAAACTGGTCCAACCACTGTGGAAAGCTGTGTGGAGATTTCTGGACCTACTAAACATAGAGCTTCCATATGACCCAGCAATTCCACTCCTAGGTATTTACCCAAAGGACACAGAAACATCAATTCCAAAGAACACCTGCACCCCTATGTTTATAGCAGCACTGTTTACAATAGCTAAGCTTTGGAAACAACCCAAATGCCCAGAAATAGATGACTGGATCAAGAAGATGTGGTACATATATACCATGGAATATTACTCAGCATTCAAAAAAGATAAACACATGCAATTTGCTGCAACATGGATGGCGCTGGAAGGGATCATGCTCAGCGAAATAAGCCAGAAAGAAAAAGAAAAATACCGGATGGTCTCACTCATAGCAGGAATCTAGAAAACTTAAATAAGGGACCAGGAAAATGAATAACTATAAGAAAGTGAAAATCAAAATCAACAAAAAACTATGAACCAGAGACACTTTTAGGGGGGCGGGGGCGGGAGGGGAGGGATTGGGGTCAGAATGGGGGGCTGCAATTGTATGGGGAATATAACAATAAAATTTATAAAAAAAAAAAAAAAAAAAAAAAAAGGAAAGCAAGGGATTAGGGACAGCCCCTCTGGGCTGAGTTGGGGAAGCACCGGTGAGAGAAGTGTTTCTCTTTACACACAGAAAAACTCAGGGTGAATCTTTTAGGATGGATGTGTATTTCATTTTCCAGCCCCTTGGAAGATTCAGAAAGTTGGGCACTCTAGAAAAGGGAGTCTAAGTTTAGATTGAGAAACTCACTCCTATGAGACTGATCATTGTCGGTAGGTGGGCTTAGATTTGGGTGGAAATGGAGAATGTCTACTAGTTGCTTATTCTGAAACAAGGCAAGCCTGTAGTTGGAGACATACAATTGGAGATATCTAAGTTTCAGAATTTTGGTAATTTGAATCTGCAAAAAGTACCCCTCTATCCACTCATACGAATGAAGAGAAATTACCTTTTATTTCTCTCATGTTTATGGGCATCAGTGCCCTGAAGACAAAATGGAGGAGTAAAATTACAAATCTTCCAGTGTTTAGGACTTCATTCACTCAGTCACCCTATGTTAATTGAATATCTCTTTATGCCAGGCATTATCTCAGGCATTGGGGTACCATATGAAGAAGAGAACACACAGGGACACTAACTTCCTGGATTTTTGATCCTGAGGGTAAAACTGGACTTAAGTAAGTAGCACAAATTATAGTGGTGGTGAAAGAGGGGTAGTGAAAGTTAACATTAGAAGAACCAGCAAAGAACTGAAAGTTTGAGAAATCCTTATTGCACTGAAACCTCTAGGATGATCAGGACTTAATGATAGATAGGGTGGGAGGTGATGAGAGAGTGTTCCAGGCAGAATATCCATAGATGAGAATTAGGGGATCCTGATTGTTCTAAAGATGATAATATCACATTTGGTACAAACATAATAGCTACAGTTTCAGACTGATGATGTTGATGAATTGACAGATCATAGGGAGACAGTAGTGTCAGGCTGGAACTGATGGAGGGAATTCAAGCGACACAGGATGGCAGCTATAGGGTCCTCAGCTGGAGAGACCTGGGTCAACATGGACAACCAGTTGTGCAGTAGGAAGCTATTTGACACCAATATCAGCTCTCTTGGCCTTTCTCTCTTACAAAGCACAGGACACCAGTGCTAGCATTAAGAGTCACAAGAGTAAAGAACAATCCAGTCCTGCTGATATCAGTGTGTGACCTTTGGCCAGTTTACTCAGACTCTTTGAGCCTCAGCATCCACACTTAGCACAGGCGGTAGCAGTGCCTACTTCCAGTGTCACTGGAAACATTTAGGAAGTTCCTGGGTCAGGCTGCCTAGAAGAACTCACTGAAGTAAGTTCCCTCCCTTATATGCTGTCTACCCCATCATCTCCACTTGAACAGGAATGTTCTGTCAGGAACTCACTTTGCAGATAATGCTTTTTACTTGTAGTGAGTGTCTAGGCTCTGTTTCTGGACCAAAGCATTGTTTACTATCCTCTCCTCTTTCTGCTCCTCTCTGTCACTCATGGGGACAAATTGCTGACAGAAAGAGAACAAAGCCTCTTCTACACCCTTCTCTCCCCTGCTCATCTCTGCAGACTTACTGAGACTGCGCCTGGAGAAGTCCTCCCAGTGCATGAGTCTGTCCCTCCTTGACTACTGGCCTTAACTCTTCAATGGTCATTCAGTTTTCCTTCCTGCTCATTCATTGGTGGGATAAACATGGGAAGTAGCAATGCTGTGAAGGCTGTCCACTCCATCCTCCCTTTCACTTCAGGAATCTTCTCCCCAATCCAGAGATGCCATCCTTCCTCTGATAGGAACTGATGATGATAGGGGCTGCCTTCCCCCATCAAAGAAATGTAAACATATACAAGATAATAGAAATAGTGTGTGTTGTGGAATTAATAACCATGACATGTTGGAAAGTAACTGGGGTGTCAGTTTGTTTCTTTTCAATAAAGTAATCAAAAGATACCTCTCTGTGGAGAAGAATTTGAGTTGAGACTTAATAGTTTTATTAATCAGATTTTAATGACTCATTGTTTGCTTACATAACTGTATAATTTCGGGAGTACCATTTAACATTTTGACAAGTGCACATGATTCACTCACCACAGAGGTCCAGGGCCGACATGTTATCATTTTACTCCCTCTATCCTGCCTCTTCCCCTCTAATAATCATCATTTATCAGAATCTAAGAGTTACTTTTTTAAAAATATGAACATTCTTGAAGACATACTGCAATATTTCCCTATGAGACACTTAGTGAGTTCACTTCTGATGAAAAATCTTAAATTTTCAGATCTTTCTTCCTTCTGTTATCTCTTTAAATATTTCCACATCAAGAATGTGTCGTACTCCATCTCCTCTCTTGGAGGTGAGAACAATGATAAAACAACAAAGTACTAAATGAAGTAATTATACAAACAAAAAATACACCAATGCAGTAATTTAATCAAAATTGTATTATATCATGATTTCATATACTTTTGCTATATTTATACTTTTATTTGGGGAGGGTTGAAATTTTTATGTTATTAAATTCTTCCCACCTAAGAACATGGTAAGGCATGCTTTTCCACTATTCAAATCTTTGTAGATTTTCTTCAATAGAATCTTAATCATTTTCTTCGGAAGATCTTATGTTTTACTTGTTGCACTTATTCTTAAGTATTTAATAAGTTTTTAGTTGTCATTGACCTCAGTTTTTTTCTCTATCTAGTTCAAATTTATTGCTAAAATGGAGGGTATTATTAAATATATATGAGATTATAGTAGATATATATTATATATGTACGTATTTTTCCCTTCTCTAGCCCTCTTTATATAAATGATCTCTGTTTCCTTGGCACTTACATTGTTACTGGCACTTACTTGACACTCAGTAATATTTGTTGAATGAATTAATGTCATATTTTTACTGCTAGAAACGAAATCTCTTTTTGCCTTTTGGCAAAGTTCCTCTTTGCGGGAAGAAAGAAGCTTTGAATTTACCCCAAAAATGAGAGGGGCAATTAACTCGATGTGGTTAAACATAGAGTTGAGGTTTTAGTTTGATTCTATCAGTAAACTATGTGAATTTATCGAGTCATTATTATGTAGTTTGTCTAAACATTAATTTCCTCATATCTAAATGAAGGTAACTGAAGATAGCTGAAAAAGTAGAGAACCTGAATCAAAAATTTATAGGATTTTAATTAGAGATTTATGTTTATTCTATCAAAAATTACTTGAACTTTAGGATTACTAATGTTTTATTAACTAGCACTATACCAGGTCAGGGTTGGTACTTAAGATTATGGACTGGATGGATCAATCAATGAATGAATGAAAATTTTTGATTCCCTCGAGAGTGAAACTGGAGAAAAAGAAACCAAAAAAAAAAAAAAGAAAAAAGAAAAGAAGAGGAAGAAGAAGAATCTAAAATTAAGGAAATTTGGGAAAAATAAATCTTTTTGAATTATTTTAAAGTGTGTCTTCCATACTTACTAGTGCATCGCATTTAGTAGGTTACAAAAAATATTAAGTACATATAGGATGTGATCATACCAACACTTAAGGTCATTTATCCTTCTCTAGAGAATGTCACATTCATCAATCATTTAGCGTGAAATATATAGAGAGAATTTGGGTGCATCTCAATCAAATTCTTTCTCTGACTTTAAGGTCATGGAAGGAATAAACCAGAGCAGCAGCTTTGAGTTCCTACTCTGGGGACTGTCAGAGCGGCCAGAGCAGCAACACATTCTCTTCCTGGTGTTCCTGTGTATGTACTTGGTCACTGTGACTGGCAACCTGCTCATCATCCTGGCCATAGCCACTGACACTCGTCTTCACACACCCATGTATTACTTCCTTGCCAGCCTGTCCAGTGCAGACATCCTTTTCGTTTCCACCACTGTGCCCAAGGCCCTTGTGAACATCCAGACCCAGAGCAGGTCCATATCCTATGCGGGATGCATGACCCAGCTCTACTTCTTCTTGACCTTCGGGGACATGGACAGCTTTCTCTTGGCCACAATGGCCTATGACCGCTATGTGGCCATCTGCCACCCTCTCCACTATACGATGATCATGAGTGCCCGCCGTTGCACCCTCCTGATTACTGCCTGCTGGACCCTTACAAATCTTGTTGCCATGACCCACACCTTCCTCATATTCCGACTTACCTTTTGCTCCAAGGAAGTCATTCTTGACTTCTACTGTGATCTGGGTCCTCTGATGAAGGTGTCTTGCTCTGACACTAAGGTCAATGAGCTTGTGATGCTCTTTTTGGGAGGCACAGTCATTTTAGTCCCCTGTATACTCATCCTGATCTCTTATATCCGCATTATTACAGCCATTCTCAGGCTTCCCTCTGCCCAGGGGAGGCGCAAGGCCTTCTCTACTTGTGGGTCCCATGTTGCTGTTGTTGCCCTGTTTTTTGGAACGGTGATCAGGGCTTATCTGTGCCCCTCATCCTCTTCCTCGAACTCAGTAGAAAAGAATACAGCAGCTGCTGTGATGTACACAGTGGTGACTCCCCTGCTGAACCCCTTCATTTACAGCCTGCGGAACAAGGACATGAAGGGAGCTCTGGGGAGTCTTCTCAGGGGCAAAGTCTCCTTCTTGAGGGGCCAGTAACTTCTGCAGAGAAACTACAGGTGTCTTTTGTATCCTTCACTGAGGAACTTCAGGGAAATTTCTACCTCAGGTGCCTCATTTCTGAGTCCTAGATGTGCCTTATCAACATTCTCTGCCTGAATTCCAATGAGTTGAGAAGTGTTGAAAAATCAAGATTTTGCATCATGCTTTAATTTTACCTACTAAGAATTGCTTCTTTACTCATTCATTTTACTTATAACTTTTTACAAGGGGAAGTGTTTTTTCCAATATTCATCATTCCAAAAGTATGTGTAGTCTTTCATCTAGGTTATCAAAACTCGATCACTGAAGTTATTGAAAGTGAGTAGATGATGAAAATATTAGGAAGTAAGTTCAATATTGAATGAGAGAGTTTTCAAGTTTTAACTGTAAATATGTTAAATGCAAATATACTATAAGATTTTTTTTTCCTACAAAAATAGGAAATTAAATGCTTAAATGCTCTAGCCTGAGAGTTGTGAGTCAAAATTCTTTGCAGTCATTAACAAAACACTCAACAATATGGAATGATCTATGTTATTTTCTGTAAACATAAATAAATTGAAATTAAATAAATCTGGAAACTAGTATGTCCTTAATCTTCTTCCTTAGCTGCTAGAGTTATGACTGATTATGTAAGCAGTAAAGGAATTTTCTGTCTTCTCAGGATTCTTTTTGTTAAAACTTGTGACCTCTTGCCTCAGCCAAGACAGAATAAAATATAATTAGGGCTTACGATTTTTATTTCTTCAGTATAAAATTCACAATTCCATACCAAGACAAAGTGAATGAAAAATGATTGTGTGAAGTGGGGACATGGATCAAACTCATTAAAGAGCTTCATGAGGAAAGGATTCATGGATTAGTTACTAGGAGTCCAGACTCTAATGTAGTTGTTTCCATTTATTTTGTGTAAGTCCAACCTTTTCTTTGAGAAATGATGTTACAGATATTTGTCCTGCCTATATAACTGGACTTTGTGGGGAAAATATCTATGGTTTAGGTATTATGGTAGAGAAACTCCAACAAATCTAGTTTTAAAAAGTTGGATACTCAAGGAAGAAATCAAGGGAAAAAATTCCTTGAGACAAATGAAAATGGAATGTCAACATAACAATCTATGGATTGCAGCAAAAGCAGTTCTAAGCAAGAAGTTCACAGCAAACTAGGGACACCTCAAAAAAAAAAAAAAGAAAAAAGAAAAACAAGTAAAGTCGCTTAAAGGAACCAGAAAAAAAGAACAAATGAAGCCCAAAGTTAGTAGAAGGAAGGGAATACTAAAGATCAGAGCAGAAATAAATGAAAGTGATGGGAGAGATCACAGAAAATATCAATGAAAATGAGAGCTGTTTCTTTGAAAAAATAAACACAATTGATGAAGTTTTAGCTGGACTCCACAACAAAAAAAAAAAGAGGCTCAAAATAAATAAAATTAGAGTGATAAAGGAGATAATACAACAGAGGCCACAGAAATACAAAGGATCACAAAAGACTATTGTGAACAATTTATACCAATAAAATCTATAACCTAGAAGAAATGGCAAAAGTCCTAGAAAAAAAAAATGTGTTCTTCCAAGACTGAATCATGAAGAAATAAAAGGTTTGAATGACCCAATTTCTACTAAAGAGATTGAATTCACAACCAAAAGCCTCGCAAAAGTAAAATTCCAATGGTGGATGTCTTCATGGGGGAAATCCACCAAATACTCAAATAAGACCTAATACCTATTCTCACCAAACTCCATCAAAAATTTAAACAAAATGGAATAGTTCTAAATTTATTTTATGAGGTCAAAATTAACCTGATAATTAAGCCATATGACATAACACACAAAAAAATAAAATTACGCCACTGTTCCTGATTAACACAGATAAAAAAATTCTCAATAAAATATGGCAAGCCAATTCAGTATTTAAAATGATCATGCACCATGTATGATCTCACCAGGTGAGACTTATTCTAGGGTTGAAAGGATGGTTTAACATTTGCAAAACAGTCACTGTGATATACCACATCAAATAAAGAAACAGAAAAGTCATATGATCATTTCAATAATGCACTAAAAATAATTGAAAAAATTGGCATTCATATACGTTAAAAATTCTCAATACAGTGGGATTTGAGACAACACACCTTAACATAATAAAGGCCATTTATTACAAACCCACAGATAATATTTTACTCAATGGTAAAAAGCTGAATGCCTTTCCTCTTAGATCAGAAACAAGACAAGAATATACACTTGCCACTTTTATTCAGTGTAGTATTAGATGTCTTCACAAGAGCAATTTGGTGGGAAAAAAGTACAAGAGGCATCCAATTGGAATTTGGGTAGGATTGGACAGGAAGAAATAAAATGTCACTATTTGCAGTTAGTGTGATTCTATATATAGAAAACTCTAAAGACTCCACCAAAAAGACTGTTAGTACTTAAAATGAATTCAGTAAATTTGCAGGCTACAAAAATCAATATATAAAAATCTGTTTCATTTTTATTCACAATGAAACATCAGAAAGAGAAATTAATAAAACAATACTATCAACATTGTACCAAAAAGAATAAAATTAACCAAATACATTTAGGAATGAAGTTAACCAAGGGGGAATAGTAATAAAGTTAACCAAATAGGTCAATAACCTGTACACTGAAAATTATAAGACATTGATGAAAGAAATCAAAGAGGACACAAAGAAAGGAAAAGATAGTTTATGTTCATACTACCCAAAATCATTCAGTGTAATCCCTAGCAAAATTCCAGTGATATTTTTCATGTAAAGTGAACAAAAAATCCTAATATTTATATGGAACTACAAAGATCCTAAATTTCCAAAGCAATTCTGAAGGAAAAAAACACCACAAACTAAGCTGGGGGATCACTCACTCTGATTTCAACTATACTACAAAGCTATAGTAACTAAAACAATATGGTATTTGGCATAAAAACAGAGACATAATTCACTGAAATAGAAAATAATCCAGCAATAAACTATACATGGTTGATTAATATATGACAAAGGGACCAAAAAAAAGGGAAGAAAATGGGAAATGACATTTTCTTCAATAAATGGTGTTGGAAAAACTAGACAGCCACACAAAAGAATGAAACTGGACCACTATTTTGCACTTTACACAAAAAATAACTTGAAATAGATTAAATACTTGAACATAATGGGCCTCCCCGGTGGCGCAGCAGTTGAGCACTGGGCTGCGAAGCTGCCCGCAGCCTCTGCAGCATTGGTTCCATCCCCGGCTGCCAGCGAGTGTCCCACATGGCGTGCAGAACTCTCCTGCCAAGCCCGCTGCTCCCCTCAGCAGTGTATTTCGTTGGTCTGCCTATTTGTTCCCTGCTCTGGCTCTGGTGAATTCTCTCACTCTCCCGTGCTTCTGACTATACCCAGTGCTTGTATAAATAAATAAATCTTAAAAAAAAAAAAAAACTTTAACATAAGACCTGAAATCACAAAACTCCTAGAAAAAAACAGGTGGTAATCACATTGACACTGGCTTAGCAAGATTTTTTGAGTCTGACTCCTTTGAGATGAGGGAAACAAAACCAGAACTAAACTATGTAAAACAAGCAAACAGAAAACTATACAGTGAAGGAAAACATCAATAAAATGAAAAAGCAAACTGTTTAATGGGAAAACATATTCACAAATTATATATCCAATAAGGGTTTGATATCCAAATATAGAAAACACATGCAGCTCAATAACCAAAAAGCAAGTAACTCAATTAACAAATAGGCAGAAAATCTGAATAGGTATTTTCCCCAAAAAGACACACAGATGGCCAACAGGTACATAAAAAGATAATCAAAATCACTGATATTGAGGAAATGAAAATCAACACCATCATTCAATAGTTTCACACTGTCAGAATGACTATCATCAAAAAGCTAGAAATAATAAGTCCTGGCAAGGATGTGGAGAAAAGGGAACTAACTCTTTTATGCTGTTGGTGGGAATGTAAATTGGTACATCCATGATAGAAAACACTGTGGAGGTTCTTTTAAAAAAGTAAAAATAGAACTACCATATGATCCAGTAATCCCGCTTCTGTATATTTATCTTTAAAAAAACCCCAAATCACTAATTAAAAAAGATATTTGCACTCCTATATTTATTGAAGCATTATTTACAATAGTCAAGATACAGGAATAGCCTAACTATCCCTTGAGAGATGAATGCCTAAAGAAGATGTGAGATCATACTCGCAATATAATACCACATATTATACATATGTGGTATCTAGATCATGAACTGCTACAAGTCATAAAAAAAAGAGAAATCTTGCTTTTTGCAACTGTTGATGGAACTGGAGGATATTATACTAAGTGAAATAAGGTCAGAGAAAGCCAAATACAGTATGAGTTTACTTCAACTTGAAACTTAAAAAAACAAAATCATAGATCCAGAGAATGTATTGCTGGTTACCAGAGGGGAAATGGTGAAGGGGATGAAGTACAAATAGATCTTCATTTTAAATCAATAGGAAGGAAATTTCTTCTTCCCAGTGATCATGGGAGTTGCCCAATGGAAAGACATCAAAGGGGGTGGCTGATGACAAATGTACCTGAGTCATTGTTTTCTGGAGATAATCCTTTCCCTCTCCTTTCTTCCACATAGTACCTTCCAGGTAGAAAGTTAGGGTGTGACCATTGGCTCTTTTGAATACTGATTGCCAAACAGGGTAGCAATATCCCTGAGAACTTAAGTTAATCTTTCTGATTAACCAAACATGTAAATCTACAACCAAAATTAAAAAAAAAAAACACGATAAAATAAATGGACAACATAAGGCACATAATCTCAGTTATTAGGAAAGAGTTAGAATTTAAGATAAACCTGATGTATATGCTCAAGGATATTAAGGATGATATTAGTATGAAACAAACAAGTGAATTATTAGGATGAAAACATAATAGTTGAAGTAAATAATTCAATAGATGAGATACACTGCAAGGTGGATACAGGTAAAGAATGCACTCATGAGCTAGAGTATCAGAAAGCATAGCTCTCTTAAAGGCAGCATGCAGTGAAAAATGAAAATATAGAAAATGGTTGGGGGCAGTATGGCAAGAGAGAGGATATAAATAAAAGTAGCAAAATCTAGAAAATAAGACTCAAAGAAGACAGAAAAACAAATTATGTATATTTCAATAAGTAATAGTGATTGATTTTCCAGAAACACATTATATGAATAAATTCAGAATAAAGAACCCATGAAGTTCCAAAAAAAGAAATGAGAAAAAAATTATCAATATATTTCTATCAGAATGTAAGACCACAGAAAATTTTTAAAGCTGAGCTTTAATGAACTCTTAATTTTCCTTCTCTAGAATTAACTATGACATAAACTTTGTTTTGCCATTCTAATGTAATCTTTTATAATTTGGGTCAAAATTGTGCACCCACAAAATATTTAACATTGTTTTGTATATTTCAGTTTTACTTCAGGTATCATCCAATATGTATTATGAAACTTGCTTTTTTTCTTGAAATTATTTAAGCAGGAAGGTGATAGAATTTATATAGACTTTAAGAAAAATGAATTATTATGGAGACAATAGGTAGGAAAGAGATAAGAGACGCAGAATATGATCCACACAGCAAGGATAATAGATCATAATATTGTGTGAATGCAAAAGGTAAGAAACATAATGGGGTATATAGCAGTTCTAACACTTTATGTATTTACTGAGTTTGATTTTTTCTTTTACAGTGTTATCCTGGAAGAAGAACAGGAAATTAATGCCCACTGATATGCTGGTGTGTTAGGTATGCTCTCAGCTCTGATCACATGGCAACAGCAGCTGCACTTCAAGGACCACTGCTGGACACTCCCTCTGGGGAGGGCAGCTGCTGGTGACCCAGGAGCCACATTCATCCAGGATCTAAGGTATAGCAGCAAGCTTCTTCAGAGTCTGACATTTTCTGGAGCCCACAGTCCCCGGTGCCCCTTAGTCCTCACGGTCCTCTGATTATAGCCCAGATACCATTGTGTCCCACTATCTTCTCTTTCTCCCCCCTCCCTCACCCCCATGCGTATAGTGACCTTCATAAAGCCTGTGAGAAAAAATGCAATTTGGACAGGGAATGCCTTTGGATTCATACATTTTCTACTGTCTCCTCCTCATAAGAAATACTAATTTCTGCAGCAATCTTTGGTGGCTTAAAGAATGTCGTTTCAGATATCGGTGATCAAGGGGATACTTTTTGGATGGAGGCGGTGACCATCTAGTTCAGCCTAAGACAAGATTCTTAGAGAAAATGCCATTACTGCTGGACCACATCCTCTTCATTCCCAGAAACTGCTCCTGAGGGAATTTATAGGGCATGGGGCAATTACTGAGTTTCAGTCTCCCACAGGACCGCTGAGCGACTTATACTGAGGTTACTTGGGAAATAAATGAATAGCACAAGTTCCCTTATAGCACAGAGCTGAGAACACCTGAGGCATTTCTGATGTTAATGACAAGGAACCACCTTCTCTGCAGTGCTGCTGCATTTGGGCTACAGAAAACTTGCTGGAACAGAGGCAGGCAGCCTGTACGTGAGGCTGTTATTATGCTCAGTGCTCATGGTGGGGCAGCCTCTGAGCCCTCAGCAGAATTTTCATGTTAATTTCATGATGTAGAGGATGGAATAAGAAGCAGTAGGTCTTTGATGGTCGTGACTGAGCCTGATAGAAGTAAGAAGGTAAGCTCCTCAGCTGGGATGAGGCACAAGCTCCAGTGCAGACTCTTTGGGCACCACAAACACAGACC
This sequence comes from Talpa europaea, assembly GCF_964194135.1. Classification (NCBI taxonomy): domain Eukaryota; kingdom Metazoa; phylum Chordata; class Mammalia; order Eulipotyphla; family Talpidae; genus Talpa; species Talpa europaea. The sequence continues at coordinate 87,873,369 of NC_140074.1, forward strand.
AAGCATGCCCTAATGCAGTCAAGATGTGACGAAAAATAAGGGGCACAGAAAAGAGGTGTTGGAGGAGACAGGAGATGGACATAGGAGGCTTCATAATCGAGAACAGAAAGGACTAGAGCCAGCCCATGGGACTGGGAAGGGGAGAGGAAAGGGACTGGACTGGTGAGAAAGTGTTTCTTTTCACACACAAAAAAGCCCCAGGGTGAATATTTGGGAATGGCTGTGGATTTCGTATTCTGTCCCCAATGGTGGAGCTTAAAAATCTCGGCACAGTAAAATAGGGAGTCTGTGTTTGAACTGAGAGCTACTATGCTATGGGACTGATCCTTGGCATTAAGTAGTCTCAATTTGGGTGGAAATGGAAACTGTCTGACTGGTCTTTTATTCTGCAACAAGTATGCCTACAATCTGTTTCTATAAAACAAGGTGATTTCACCACTTTTTTTTTTAAGATTTTTTTACTTATACAAGAACTGGGGTACAGGCCAGATGTGCGGGAGATGAGAGGATTCACCAGAGACAGAGTGAGGAACAGAACAGGCAGATTGACTGAAATACACTGCAGAGGGGAGCAGCAGGCAAGACAGGAGAGGTCTGCCGTGCCATGTGGGTATCTCGCCGGCTGGCCAGGATAGAACCCGTGCTGCACTGGCTGCAGACAGCTTCACAGTGCTGTGCTCAACCACCTGCACCACCAGGGAGGCCCGATTTCACCACTTTTAGACTTAAAAGGTTCAGGACAATTTGTAGGATCAGTGGAAAATATCCCTCCTCTACACATCCACAAATTCATGAGCTTTCCTTTTGTTTCTCTCATATTTATGGGTCTCTGTATTCTGAAGGTAAAATAGAGTAGCTCAATTATGTATTTTCCAGTGTTCATGCCCTTCATCACTTAGACACCATATGTTTATTGAACAAACCTTTGTGTCAAGCACTTTCTTTCAGGTGGGGAAACTGGACATCATGAAGTGAGTATTCTCCATCATAGTGGTGTGTAAAACTGGGTGTTACCATTAATATCAGAACACTTGAAATAATGCTAAAAGATTGCAAAGTCCTCTTAGGAATATTCATGGTGAGATATTTTCAGTAGATCTACCTGTTCTGCTCCCCACTGTGTCTCTGGCGAATCCTTTCACCCCCACATCCCTCTGGCCTATACCCCAGTTCTTCTATTCATAAATATTACAAATAAATCTTTAAAATGTTGAGATTCAGTAATTTAATTGCAATTGTACCTTATATTTCAGTTTGGGGAAGAGTCAGTTTTTTTGTGATAATAAATTCTCAGCTAAGTACACAGTATGGAATTTTTCATATCTAGATTGAGTTTTGTCATTAAGTATAATTTTCTTTACATAGGTCTTGTGTTTTGGTTGTTGTACTTACTCGTCAGTGTTTTGTAGCTTTTGTTGTTACTGCTGAGATTTTCTTACCCCTGGGTTTATCTCGATTTTGTTAGAATGGAGAAAATATGTTATATATGAATTTCTCCTGTCCAACCTTCTTTTATATGAATAAATTCTCTGTATCCTCAGAAGCTTACACTGTCTCTGGCACTATTTATCACTCGGTATTCGTTGAATGAATTAATGTCATACAATTAGACCAGAAATTACTTCTCTCCTTGCCTTATGGCAGTTTCTCTTTGAAAAGAGAAAATGTAGATCATCCAGAAGAACAGAGGCAGAGCCAACTTGATATATGTCAAGGTTTTAAATTTTGAGAGAATTGGACTTAAGCCTTGGTTCTACACCTTAAAACTGTGAACTTGACATGTTATAGTTTTACTTAATTTGCTTGAATGTGAATATCCACATCTGTAGAGGAAGCTTATTGTTGCTACTTAATCTGTAATCTGAAGTTTAAGTAATAACAACTGAACTTTGGATATTGTTCTGCAGAGTAAGTCTTCAGTGTATGCTGATTTATTTAAAATGGATTGACCAAAGTTTATTTTTGAAATAGAAATATTCCAGGTTATTATAATTCATGGATTATTTATATTTCAATAATTATGTGCAGAATTCAGAGATTTTCAAATGGAGTACTCTTTTTTCAATTTCAGTACAATTTGCATCAGACTCATGTATTATGCTGTGTCCATTTGGGTTTTTTAAAATCTTGGATTAAATCTCAGTTCTCCACTCTGAAGTATCATTTCTTTTTTTTTTAAATCTTTTTTTTTATAGAGGCATGTTATTTATTTATTTGTTTGTTTGTTAGTTTTTATTTGTTTGTTTGTTTATACATGCACTGGGTACAGTCAGAAGCGCGGGAGGGTGAGAGAATTCACCAGAGCCAGAGCGGGGAGCAGAGCAGGCAGAAGGACCGAAGTACACTGAGGGCGGCAGGAGAGGTCTGCGCACCAGGTGGGACCCTCCTCTGGTGGCCGGGGAGCAGCCGGGGATCGAACCGGCACCGCGGAGGCTGCAGGCAGCTTCGCAACCCAGTGCTCAACCGCTGTACCACCGGGGAGGCCCTGAAGTATCATTTCTTTTCTCACTATTTTTATCTCTTTGAATTTCATCTGAATTTTTTTTTTAGGAAATAGTAAATTGCTCTAGAAAATGGCTGGTCATTTTTGTAGTCTCCATGTTAATATTATCACACCCTATGCAAATTTTATAAATTAACATTTTTATGATGAAATATTTTAAAGTAAACTCTGAACCTCTTATGCTAAATATTAAGCATTCATCTCTAAAAATCTTTTTCCACATACTAAGTAGTCTCGTGATTTCATATTTTATTTGATAAAATTGTTGCATTTCATAAATTCAAGATGTAGAACATATAACTTTGATACACTTACATATCATGAAATGATTGCCATTGAAGCAATATTTTATTTCATCATTACAGGCCAATATTATTGTCTATATGTATTATACTGTACCTTAGATCTCTGTGACTTATTTAATACTTATTATATGTTGTACTTTTAAATGCCATTAGTTTATCCCTCCTCTACCCACTGGTTATCAACCAATTTCCAAGTTTGACTTTGTTGGATTTCACATATAAACTATACTATATGGTAGTTGTCTTTTTCTGCCTTATTATCATGTGTTCAAGGTTCATCTATGTTGTTACAAATGGCAGGATAGCCTCCTTTCTCATGGGTGAATAAAATTCATTGTGTTTATATGCCATGTCTTTTTATATTTTCATGGGCACTGGAGGTATTTCCATATCTTGGCTATTGTGAACATTGTTGTGATAAAAATAGAAAATCCTATTTTCATTTCCTCTGGGTATACACCCAGAAGTGGAATCGCTAGATTATTTGATAGATCTATTTTCAATTTCTTGAGGAACTTCCATATGTTTTTCATAGTGATACCATAGTTGGACTAA